>NC_140181.1:36021476-36164522 GCF_963971535.1 Notolepis coatsorum | reverse complement strand
AAGCAGTATAGATGGAGGGAGCGCAGGACACAGAATACAAGCAGTATAGATGATGTGTTTCAGGTATTATGTTGTCACTGTGTTTAGGAAACAGCACATTAAGGAGAGAACAACAGAAACACCATCTAATGAAAACATCAAAGCTGCAGTTACACTGTAGGCTAATGGTGATGATGTTGTTGCCTAGTAACCAGCGACACAGTTTAAAAGGTCTAACAGGGTAGAAACATGGCGTAGCCGCCAAGAGTGTGTGTGTGTGTGTGCGCATAAATGGTAAATATTGTAAGTACAGACACTGTTTCTGTTATCTGGATTTTAGAATGACAGACCCAGTTTTGTAATCCACTGTTTTGACGCTGGGAATAGACAAGAGAGGACCCATTTTATGTTATGTACATGTTATGTTTTTTTTTATACTTGCATACATTGTTCCGGTCTTACACTAGTGTTTCATTTAAAAATAAAGTTTGAACTTTTCATGAGTTTACAATCAGGGACATGTGATAAATAAGAAAAGGCTATTTGAATCAAAAATTCATTAGGAAACCATTCAAACATATACAAATTTGTCTGTGACAGAGCCTGACATTTATGAGAAAATGTTAAATATGTGCATTGTGCCTTTTCTGCAGTCAGTTGTGATAAGACACAGTTGGGGGACACTGTACATTGGAGGGGGTTGGGTTAGGACATTTGCAGGGGCCAGTTTCGAATTGCAGTCTCCCACTCGATAAACACTGAGAACAGGAGCACAGAGGACACCATCATCTTTTTTTTTAGATAGATATGAGGATTGTGTGTATGTGTAACTAGGACAGATATGAGGACTGTGTGTACTAGGAGGATAGCCGAAAAGACACATTTCACTGCCCTTTTGAACCTCGTAAAAAGTGCCCTTTTGAAAAAAAAAAGGATAATACATTTCTTTCTTTTTTTTACCGTTACGCATATAGACTGCCCTTCCAACTGAAAATGTCAGGATAGAATCAAAATATTAGGTAAAGAGAGAGAGATGCCCCGTATTCCATTGCAGTTTGCACGGCTCCTCAGCTCCGCGGACCTATATATTTTATGCATAGCATGGGTGGTGATGATGATGATGATAGAAACCGCTGTGGCGCATACAGTGAATGCTGGTATTACACTCATTGAGGGACACGAAGAAGTCAAGTCCGATGGGATTTGGGAATCTCAAATACAAATCGGGATTGGAATAAAAAATGCATTTATATTAAACAATACAGAATATACAGCACTTCTTGGGGTCTGTAGGGTAAGCACTTATTCCCTCCCCCCTGAACATTTATGGAGAAGTATGGGCCTTTTAAGTCAGTGATAAAAGTGTCTTTCAAGGATAAGTGAGCTCCTGCACTGATTATTATAGTTCAATATTCAATATTTGATCACCAAACCCCCCCCAAAAAAACCCCGCCCGAAAAGGGCCCTTAAAAATCGAGCTCGCTTGCTGCGCGCCGCTCGGTTACAACACACACAGGTATAGTGCCCTTTTCAGCCTTTGAGCACCTGCCCTCTAAAGTCCTGTGCACGTCCCTGACCGAGTCCCGACCAGCCAAAACTTTGGTCGGCAGAGACAAACGGACTGAGATCAAACTCTAACTCCATTTAACACAACAAACACTAAAACAGCAACCTAACAATAAATAAGCAACACTCTAATTCATAACATTAAACACAACACAATTAGAAAAAAGTTTAGAAATTCACTCACACGTAGTCTCGCTCAGCTCGCTCACTCCGCTCCAAACACGTGCATGCACACAGAGAGAGAGAGAGAGGGGGGGGGGGGGTCGAGAGAGAGAGAGAGAGGAAGACAAAGAGAGAGAGGGGGGAGAAAGAGAGATAGATGGGAAAGGACAGAGAGTAGAAAGAGATAGAAGGGCAGAGCGAGAGAGGGATAGAGAGAAATAAATAGAGATGGGGAAGAGAGAAAGAAAGAAAGAGAGAGAAAGAAAGAGAGAGAGAGAAAGAGATGGAGAGAGGGGAAGAAAGAGAGACAGAGTGTGATATGGAGAAAGAGAAGGACAGGGAGTAGAAGAGAGAGATAGAGGATAGAGAGAAAGAGAGCTCTCAACATGACCAACACCACTAGAGACAGAGAAAGAGACAAAGAGAGAGACAAATATGGACAAAAGGGAGAGAGAGAACAAAGGAAAAAAAGAGAGATGGGAGAGAAATAGAGAGAGAAAGAAAGAGAGAAATGAATGGAGAAAGAGAGAAAGGTAGAGAGAGGAAGACAATGAGAGAGAGAGAGAGAGAGAGAGAGAGAGAGAGAGATGAGAGGAGAGAGAGAGAGAGAGAGAGAGAGAGAGAGAGAGAGAGAGAGGGGAGATAAAGGAAGAGAGGGAGAATGAGATAGATGGAGAGAGAGAAGGTCAGATAGTAGAAAGAGATAGAAGGATAGAGAGAAGAGATGTGGAGAGAGAGAGAGAGGAGAAAGAGAGAGATGATGGAAAAGAAAGAGAGAGAGGAAATAAAGAGAGAGATGGAGGGAGAGCAGGAGACAAAATACAAGCAGTATAGATGGAGGGAGAGCAGGACACAGAATACAAGCAGTATAGATGATGTGTTTCAGGTATTATGTTGTCACTGTGTTAGGAAACAGCACATTAAAGGAGAGAACAACAGAAACACATCTAATGAAAACATCAAAGCTGCAGTTACACTGTAGGCTAATGGTGATGATGTTGTTGCCTAGTAACCAGCGACACAGTTTAAAAGGTCTAACCAGGGTAGAAACATGGCGTAGCCGCCAAGAGTGTGTGTGTGTGTGTGTGCGCATAAATGGTAAATATTGTAAGTACAGACACTGTTTCTGTTATCTGGATTTTAGAATGACAGACCCAGTTTTGTAATCCACTGTTTTGACGCTGGGAATAGACAAGAGAGGACCATTTTATGTTATGTACATGTTATGTTTTTTTTTTATACTTGCATACATTGTTCCGGTCTTACACTAGTGTTTCATTTAAAAATAAAGTTTGAACTTTTCATAAGTTTACAATCAGGGACATGTGATAAATAAGAAAAGGCTATTTGAATCAAAATTCATTAGGAAACCATTCAAACATATACAAATTTGTCTGTGACAGAGCCTGACATTTATGAGAAAATGTTAAATATGTGCATTGTGCCTTTTCTGCAGTTCAGTTGTGATAAGACACAGTTGGGGGACACTGTACATTGGAGGGGGTTGGTTAGGACATTTGCAGGGGCCAGTTTCGAATTGCAGTCTCCCACTCGATAAACACTGAGAACAGGAGCACAGAGGACACCATCATCTTTTTTTTTAGATAGATATGAGGATTGTGTGTATGTGTAACTAGGACAGATATGAGGACTGTGTGTATGTGTAACTAGGAGGGATAGCCGAAAGACACATTTCAATGCCTTGTGTATATTGACAATAAAGTAATCTTCTTCTTCTATATTAACTATTTTGGCCCTAAGTCATTGAACGGGAGGGTGAAATTGCTCATCCATCAGAGCCTGGCTGCTCCAGGGACAAGGGTTTGATTAAATTATCATGTTCAAACATGATTTCAGAGTGTAGGGATCCTCCACCCTGTTAGTTGCCTCCCACGCACACCATCACATTCTACTTCCCTGCTATTCTGAGCTTCTCTTCCTGCATATTTTAGTGTTCCAGGGTTGTGTCAGAGGATGGGACGTGACCGGGCGGGTTCTCTCTGACCTGCGTGTGGTTGGTGCATCCACAGAACCAAACAAACCTATTCTACCAACCACAGAGAAATGGAACCTTAATCCACATAGTGTTAAGACATACGGAGAGAGAGAGAGAGAGAGAGAGGAGAGAGAGAGAGAGAGAGAGAGAGAGAGGAGAGAGAGAGAGAGATGAGAGAGAGAGAGAGAGAGAGAGAGAGAGAGAGAGAGAGAGAGGAGAGAGAGAAAAAAGAGGGAGATGGAGAGAGAGAACGAGAAAGAGAGAGAGAGAGAGTGGGGGTAGAAGAGAGACTACATCATTAAAATAAGATGAATTGTACTGAACCACACAAATCATGATCTACCCACCCTCCCAACTTCTTTTGGGGGGTGAGGGAGTGGCCTGGGCAGAGGAGAGTAACAGAGGAGACAACTGAAGAAGATGAAACAAATTAATAGAACAATCTAGACAAGACTGAGCTTGCTGATTGGACCAGATAGCAGTCCATTAGTGCCGAGTCAGCCAATAGAATGGGCTGTCTGATCCTTAATCTCCCGCCTCAAATACGGGAGCAGTCCAATCACAATCTAATAGACAGACAGCCAATCATAATTTGGTTTAGAGACTATAAGCAGGAAGGACAATTACCTGGTGGTGTCCCACTGGCTTCAGAGAGAGACAGAGAGAGGGATTGTGGAGAGAGGCGGAAGGTGTACAGTAGATAATAAATGATAAATGTGTATATATACTCCATACTCAGTGATTGATTGATTGATTGAAAACTTTATTAACAGATTGCAGAATGGGTACAATACAGTACAGCTCAATACACACAATTGTTAAGGGGATGCAGACCAGAGAAAGACTTTCGTCTTGTTTACATCAGGGTCCCCCATTTTCAAATCATCAGGACATATATGACATACATGACATACAGATAGACAGTACAAGACAAAGAGAGAGAGATGGGGGGAGAGAGAGGGAGAAAGAGAGATAGATGGGAAAGGACAGAGAGTAGAAAGAGATAGAAGGGGCAGAGCGAGAGAGGGATAGAGAGGAATAAATAGAGATGGGGGAAGAGAGAAAGAAAGAGAGAGATTGAGAGAGAGAAATAAAGAGAGAGAGAAAGAGAGAGAGATGGAGAGAGGGGAAGAAAGAGAGACATAGTGTGATATGGAGAAGAGCAGGACAGAGAGTAGAAAGAGAGAGATAGAGGGATAGAGAGAAGAGAGCTCTCAACATGACCCCAACGCCCACTAGAGACAGAGAAAGAGAGACCAGAGAGAGAGACAAATATGGACAAAAGGGAGAGAGAGAACAAAGGAAAAAAAAAGTGAGATGGGAGAGAAATAGAGAGAGAAAGAAAGAGATACATGAATGGAGAAAGAGAGAAAGGTAGAGAGAGGAAGACAATGAGAGAGAGAGAGAGAGAGAGAGGAGAGAGAGAGAGAGAGAGAGAGGAGAGAGAGAAGAGAGAGAGAGAGAGAGAGAGAGAGAGGAGAGAGAGAGAGAGAGACAGAGAGAGAGAGAGAGAGAGAGAGGAGATAAAGGAAGAGAAGGAGAAAGAGATAGATGGAGAGAGAGAAGGACAGATAGTAGAAAGAGATAGAAAGACAGAGAGAAAGAGATATGGAGAGAGAGAGGAAGAAAGAGAGAGATGGATGGAGAGAAAGAGAAAGAAAGAGCAAGATAATGGAAAGAGAGAGAGAGATAAATAAAGAGAGAGAGATGGAGGGAGAGCAGGAGACAAAATATAAGCAGTATAGATGGGATGGGAGAGCAGGACACAGAATACAAGCAGTATAGATGATGTGTTTCCAGGTATTATGTTGTCACTGTGTTTAGGAAACAGCACATTAAGGAGAGAACAACAGAAACACCATCTAATGAAAACATCAAAGCTGCAGTTACACTGTAGGCTAATGGTGATGATGGACATATATGACATACATGACATACAGATAGACAGTACTGCTACATCTATACATTTATGACATACTAGATTTGCAAATACAGTACTGTTTGTGATACAAAAAGAGTCCAGAAAAGAGAGTATATACATTTGACGTAAAAACTGTACATTGGAGGAGGTTGGGTGGGGTTAGGTGGGGGACACTGTACAACTGTACAAACAAAACTGTACATTGGAATATTGACAAAACCACACTAGGTAATTTACTGTACATTGGAGGGGGTTGGGTTAGGTGGGTTCTAGGAGTAAGGTCAAGCAGTAGTCTGACCAGTTTGTTTTCAGATGTTGTAATTTAGTTTTTAGCGCCTTTGAGGTGCTTTGGTACCATGAGGTGCAAGCATAATCGTAGTACCCTTGAATGAGTGCTCCTGCCAGAGTCTTCAGGGTATTCTTGTTACCAGAGAGGTGATCTGGTACAAGAATCAAGTTCGTTGGTTGACTTTTTTTATTACATTGGATGCCATTTTGTCCACAGGATGGAACCCAGGTAGGTAATTTCATCTTTCCTTGTGACAATATTGTCACCCACTGTAGTCTTGCTTGAGTTTGTTATTTGAACCGAAGAGAATGGACTCTGTTTTGCCCATGTGTAATGATAGTTTGTTATCTGCGAGCCATATGCAGATTTTGCCTAGTTCCGAGCTGAGGGTTTTTTCAACCTGAGCATTGATGGTCAGCTCCATTTCAGGTCCCGGGAGATTGTCATGCCGAGGAATCGGGAAGACTCCACAGAGGCCACCGGGGTGCCTCCCAGAATGATCGGGTGGGGGGGGGGGGGCTGCCTTTTGCCTGAAATCCACCACCATCTCCACTGTTTTCCTGGGCGTTTTAGGTCCAGGTTGTTGCAGCTGCACCAGCTCTGCAGCCTCTCGATCTCCCTCCTGTAGGCAGACTCATCCCCCTGGAGATGAGACCCACCAGGGTGGTATCGTCCGCTCAGGAGCTTGACCGAGGGGTGCAGTAGCATGAGACAATATAACCTCATGCTATTATGGGTCAAAGTCTGATCTATTGATTGACAGGGAGGTACGGGTATGGGCAGGGAAATAGATGAAATACTCCTTCTCTACCTCTTCCTCCCTCTCATGTCAGTCTCTCCCTCCTTCTCTACCTCTTCCTCCCCCTCATTTCAGTCTCTCCCTCCTTCTTTACCTCTTCCTCCCCCTCATTTCAGTCTCTCCTCCCTTATCTACCTCTTCCTCCCTCTCATGTCAGTCTCTCCCTCGTTGTCTACCTCTCCAACCCCCTCATTTCAGTCTCTCCCTCCTTCTCTACCTCTTCCAACCCCCCTCATTTCAGTCTCTTCCCTCCTTCTCTACCTCTTCCTCCCCCTCATTTCAGGCTCCTCCCCTCCTTCTCTACCTCTTCCTCCCTCTCATGTCAGTCTCTCCCTCCTTCTCTACCTCTTCCAACCCCCTCATTTCAGTCTCTCCCTCCTTATCTACCTCTTCCTCCTTCTCTACCTCTTCCAACCCCCTCATTTCAGTCTCTCCCTCCTTCTCTACCTCTTCCAACCCCCTCATTTCAGTCTCTCTCTCCTTCTCTACCTCTTCCAACCCCCCTCATTTTCAGTCTCTCCCTCCTTCTCTACGTCCTCTCTTCCTCCTTCTCGTCAGTGTCTAGTCTGGTCTTTAGCAGCATAACAGTGATCCCCCTACACTGTAGGGCCTAACAGCATCAGCAACAAGAACAACAATATAATGACACAAGTAACAGAGAAAGTTATTCTCTCTCTCTGTCTCTCTCTGTCTGTCTCTCTTTCTGTTGATCTCTCTCTGTCCTCTATCTCCCTGTTGCTCTCTCTGTCTTTCTCTCTATCTTTCCAATTCCAATTCAGTTCAATTCAATTCAAATGGGCTTTATTGACATGATACATATGTTTACTTTGCCAAAGCCAGTGTCAGAACAATCAAAACAATCAAAACGTATGAAACTTAAGCACATATCGAAACTAAAAACGATGTACAATTAAAATAAAATATAGGCCTACTAGAATAAAGAAATGTGTGAACAGAGCTGTGTCACATTGCAACTTTGTAATCAAAATATACTATTGTAGAAAATGTAGATGACTAACAAAGAAATAAACAAGAGAATTGTGTAAAAGAAATTAAATAAATAAAGATACATATGTGTACTTAAAGATAACAAAAGAAATAGCAGCAGTTTTCCAAGTCTATTTAAAGGTATATGCTCTGTTTGTAGGTAGGGCTATCAGAGATCAGTACAGTGCAGGAATACTTGTATGATTGACAGCCGTTATGGTGGTTGAATTCCATTGATGTCCTTTTCTTGTCACAACAGCTCACAAATCCTGCTGCTGTGTTTGCCAATTGCTGTACTTGAGGGAGTTTTCCCATTATTTGCCATGTTTTCAAAGTCTCTTTGGGTGTTTGCAATTTGTGAGAAGTAGTATGTCTCTGATGTGTTGGTACAGTGGGCAGGTTGTTAGGAAGTGCAGCTTGGTTTCCACCTCATCTTGTGTGCAGTGGGTGCACAGTCTGTCTTCTCAGATTCCCAGGTCTGTCTATGGCGGCCTTTTTCTCGCTCTCGCTCTCGCTCTCTCTCTCTCTCTCTCTCTCTCTCTCTCTCTCCTCTCTCTCTCTCTCTCTCTCTCTCTCTCTCTCTCTCCTCTCTCTCTCTCTCTCTCTCTCTCTCTCTCTCTCTCTAGCAGCAATAGTGCTCCAGGTCAGCTTGACAAAGTAACATGCCCTGGGCAGATGACCTCACTGACACACATCAATTAGACACAGTCCATTTCACCACACACACACACACACACACACACACACACACACACACACACACACACACACACACACACACACACACACACACAACACACACACACCACACACACACACACACACACACACACACACACACACACAACACACACACACACACACATGCTGTACATTACACCCCCCCCACACGCATATATATATGTACACTCCCCCCCCCACACACACACACACATAATATGTATGTATGTATGTGTGTGTGTGGGAGGGGTATGTGTGTGTTTGAATGTGTACATGTGTGTGAGGGGGTATGTGTATGTATGTATATATATATATATATATATATATATATATATATATATATATATATATATATATATATATATATATATATATATATATATGTGTGTGGTGTGTGTGTGTGTGTGTGTGTGTGTGTGTGTGTGTGTGTGTGTGTGTGTGTGTATGTATGTATGTATGTATGTATGTATGTATGTATGTATGTATGTATGTATGTATGTATGTATGTATGTATGTATGTATGTATGTATGTACATACATACACACAAAAACGTACACACACAAACACACTTGTACACAGCAGGGCTCGAGACTAACGATGTCCCGTCGTCCCGGGGACGATCAAATATTGATTTGGGACGAACAGAAATCTTTGCTGGGACGCAACCGGGACGGAGAGGATTTATTTTTTCACAGGAAATGTCAATTGGTCAGTGCGCGCATATATTGCTGTCAAATGGTGAATGTCTCGTGCTGACTAAGTTCACTGAAGTCTAAACGTAGCGTGATTTGCCAAATCCAATGACTATCTCCGCCTCCCAACGCAGCGTTACGCTAATCCAGCATCAAGCTCCTACCCACCTCTCATCAGCGCTGCAGCAGCGTCACACCCCAAATGAAACTTGCATCGAAAAAGAAAACGTGTTAACAGGTGAGGGAAATCTCTCTTACCTACATTTACATTTACATTTAGTCATTTAGCTGACGCTTTTATCCAAAGCGACTTACAAGTTCTGTACGACAAGCCATCAGGAAGAGCACAACTCTATCAGCTGAGTAACAATGTTCATCAAAGTGTTGAGTGCTACAGTGTAGGTTAGTTTATTAGGACAAGTGCATGACAGTATGGTTAGTTAGGGTTAGATTTTTTTTTTTTTTTTTTTTAATTCAGATAATGGTTGAAGAAGTGAGTCTTTAGTCGACGGCGAAAGATTGGACGTGTTTCGGCTGTCCTAACTGGGGTGGGTAGTTCATTCCACCATTGTGGGGCAAGGACTGAGAATAGGCGACTTCTCTTTGATGACCCTCCCGGAGCTTGGATAGGAGTAGGTCTGAGGCGGCCAGAAGATGCAGAGCGTAGGGGTCTTGAGGGTGTGTAGTTAGAGACCATTGACCGGAGGTAGGCGGGAGCAGTTCCCTTTGCCGCACGGTATGCTAGGTCAAGGGCCTTGAAGCGGATTCGTGCAGCAATGGGGAGCCAGTGCAGGTCCCTAAGAAGTGGGGTGACATGGGCCGACTTCGGTAGGTTTGAGATCAGGCGGGCCGCTGCGTTCTGAATGAGTTGAAGAGGCTTAGTGGCAGTGGCCGGGAGGCCAGCGAGCAGTGCGTTGCAGTAGTCGAGGCGGGAGATGACTGTTGATTGGACGAGGAGTTGGGTGGCTTCTTTTGTCAGGAAGGGGCGTATCCTTCTGACGTTGCTCAGGAGGAATCGGCAGGTTCTGGTTGTCGCTGCGATGTGAGCAGAGAAGTTCAACTGGTCGTCGAGGACAACACCAAGGTTCTTGGCGGTCGGGGACGCGGTCACAGCTGCATTCTCGACTGTGATGGAAAGGTCGGTCAGGGGGGAGGATTTGGCCGGCAGGTGGAGCAATTCTGTTTTGCTTAGGTTCAGTTTGAGGTGGTTGGTCGTCATCCAGGCGGAGATGTCGGACAGACAGGCCGAGATCCGCTCAGAGACGTGGATATCTGAGGGAGGGAAGGAGAGGAAGAGTTGAGTATCGTCGGCATAACAGTGGTAGGAGAAGCCATGAGACGTGATAATGTTACCCAGTGATTTAGTGTAGAGGGAGAAGAGAAGGGGTCCTAAAACCGAGCCCTGGGGGACACCCGTCCGCAGGGGGCGGGTGGCCGACAGGGTCCCTCTCCATGACACTTGGTAGGAGCGGTCATTGAGGTATGATGACAACCATGTCAGCGCAGAGCCAGCCACTCCCATTCCTGCGAGGGCCGCGAGGAGGATCTGGTGGTTGACTGTGTCGAAGGCTGCAGATAGATCTAGGAGAATCAGGACAGAGGAGAGGCCTTTCGCTTTTGCTAAGTGAAGTGCCTCTGTGACCGCAATGAGGGCTGTCTCTGTGGAGTGACCAGTCCTGAAGCCTGACTGATTAGGGTCTAGGAGGTCATTCTGTAAGAGATAAGCAGTAAGTTGGTTGGATACAGCACGTTCAAGTGTTTTAGAAAGGAAGGAGAGAAGAGAGACAGGACGGTAGTTGCCTATGACGGTAGGGTTCAGGGATGGTTTTTTTATGAGGGGCGTGACTCTGGCTTGTTTTAGGGAGGTGGGGACCACCCCCGAGTTGAGTGAGGAGTTGATGGTTGCAGTTAGGAATGGGAGGATGTCTGGTGCTATGGACTGGAGGAGTGGGGAAGGTAGCCGGTCCAGCTGGCATGTAGTCGGACGGTTCGACGTTACCAGTGTCAGGGTCTCGGCTTCTGTAATGGGAGAGAAAGATGACAGAGTGAAGGATGAGGTTCTCGATTCAGCATTTGGAATGGGTGGGGGTTGGGAGAAGGAGCTGCGGATGTTCTCCACTTTTTCCTCAAAGAAGATCGCAAAGTCTTCGGCAGAGAAAGATGAGGGAGGGGGGGGTGGGGGGGGAGTGAGGAGGGAGGACATGGTAGCATGCAGTTTGCGAAGATTCTTGGCAGAGGCCTCGATCCTATGGTGAAAGAAAGAAGCTTTGGCATTAGTAATGGTTTTGGAGAATGTTAACAAGAGGTTGTGATATGTGTCGATGTCAGCAGTGAGGCGTGACTTTCTATACTTCCTTTCCTACCTAGGCTTTCTCCACTGGTATTTAACCCTGGTTGACACAGTGAATGACAGCTGGTAATTGACAGTCGCACGGCACGAGACCACTGTACAAGAACCGCGGAAAGATCAGAATTCCTTTATTAAGCCATTTGTGTAAAAACACATTGGTAATTGTTGCGGCATTACAGTGTATGCATTTTTCATTATTCTTTTTTCACAGTAACAACAACACAGACACAGGACAAAAACAGTGCAGTGGAGGATTAATAATTTAAATACATACATATATATATAGTGTAAAGTGTAAATTGCAGAGTTCCAGTAAAGAGTGTCCTACCAGACACCAGTGTTTACAACAGGAATGTCCAACCAGACACCAGTGTTTAGAACAGGAATGTCCAACCAGACACCAGCGTTTACAACATGAATGTCTTACCAGACAGTGTTTACAACAGGAATGTCCTACCAGACACCAGTGTTTACAAAAGGAATACCCTACCAGACACCAGTGTTTACAAAAGGAATACCCTACCAAACACCAGTGTTTACAACAGGAATGTCCTACCAGACACCAGTGTTTAGAACAGGAATGTCCAACCAGACACCAGCGTTTACAACATGAATGTCTTACCAGACAATGTTTACAACAGGAATGTCCTACCAGACACCAGTGTTTACAAAAGGAATACCCTACCAGACACCAGTGTTTACAACAGGAATGTCCTACCAGACACCAGTGTTTACAAAAGGAATGTCCTACCAGACACCAGTGTTTACAACAGGAATGTCCTACCAGACACCAGTGTTTACAACAGGAATGTCCTACCAGACACCAGTGTTTACAACAGGAATGTCCTACCAGACAAGAACAGGGATGTTCTACCAGACACCAGTGTTTACAACAGGAATGTCTTACCTGATACATGGTTAGAACAGACAAAAACAGCTAATTAATTGGGTCTAGGAAACAATATTGTCTGTTGCATACAGGCCAAACAGGTCCACTGATGATGCGGTCTCCCAAGTACTGCACAGCACACTCTCTCACCTGGACCGCCAGAAGGGGGGCTATGTGAGACTGTTGTTCATTGACTACAGCTCAGCGTTCAACACCATAGTCCCCACCAGACTGGTGGACAAGCTGATCGAGCTGGGTCTGAGCTCTGCTCTGAGCGCCTGGATACTGGACTTTCTGAGTGAAAGGCCCCAGGCGGTCAGGGTGGGGGGTCAGGGCTGTGTTCTGAGCCCCCTGCTGTACTCACTATACACACATGACTGTGTGGCCAAGTTCAGCTCCAACTCCATAGTGAAGTTTGCGGACGACACAGTGGTGGTGGGGCTGATCTCGGACAACGACGAGAAGGCCTACCGGGAGGAGGTTGAGGTACTGGAACGCTGGTGCCAGGCAAACAGCCTGCTCCTGAACATTGGTAAAACCAAGGAACTGATCGTGGATTATAGGAGAGGACAGCAGGAGACACACACACCACTGAGGATAAACGGGGCTACCGTGGACAGGGTGAGCAGCTTTAAGTACCTGGGGGTCCACATCTCAGAGGATCTGACATGGTCAACACACATAGACTCAGTAGTAGAAAAAGGCGAAGCAGCACCTCTACCACCCGAGACAGTTAAGGAAGTTCTACTCCGGAGCTGTAGAGAGCATCTTGACTGGAAACATCACTGCCTGGTATGGAAACAGCACGGCACAGGACAAGAAGGCCCTACAGAGAGTGGTGCGCTCAGCCGAGCGTACCACGGGTATTGCACTACCACCCCTGCATGTTCTATACAACAAGAGGTGCAAATCCAGAGCCTGCAGAATAATGAAAGACCCACACCACCCCAACAACAGCCTGTTCATGCTGCTGAGGTCAGGCAGACGCCTGTGAACACCAGCTACTAGGACAGAGAGACTTCGGCTCAGCTTCTTCTCCCAGGCCATCAGAGCCTTGAACACTGAACTCTCCACACACAAGCACACATGAGCACACACACGATACACACACTGTACACGCTCACACACTAGCAGCCACTTTAACATGAGCAAACACACACTCATGCTGCACACGCTCACACTTATGGTAACTTTACAAAAGGAAAGGTCACTTTAAAAATAGTATAGTATAACTTGAGATTGTATAATATAGCATGTACATAAAGATCCAGTGCCTCATCCGTAGCTAACAGTGTATTGCACTACCACAGGACCTAGCATGTCCTACCATGCTCTGTAAATAACTCATGTACATATACCGATATGCCCTACTCTGTTTACTTGTTTTATTGCACAATGTCATTCTATTGGATTCTATTATATATTACTATTGTATTATGCACATCGTTGCGGGCAAGACCCCCCGCATTTCATTGTATACTTGTATGCCGTGACAAATAAAACTCTTGACTTGACTCTTGACTTGACTTGGTGAGATATAGTGGCAAAATAGATGTAAATGTTACTATTAGACTAGACTATTACTTTAACTATCGGGGACACATTTATATCAGATGGGATCCACAGCCTAATGTATATATGTCAGGGTCCTTGACATGAACAGGTTTGAGAACCTGCTCATATTAATATGCCAGTAATAAACAATAATATGTGACATGCCATTTCATAATAAATAATAATAAGTAACATACCATTTCATAATAAATAATAAGAAACATGCTATTTAATAATGGATACTAATAAGTAACATGCCATTTAATAATAAATAATAAGTAACATGTAATTTAATAATACATAATAATAAGTAACATGCTATTTAATAATACATAATAATAGGTAACATTCCATTTAATAATAAATTATAATATGTAACATGCCATTTAATAATACATAATTGTAAAAACTAAAAGATATATATATAAACATAAAACATAAAGTTTGGAAATGTGTGTTTGGTAGATTATTTCTCTGTTGTAACAATGCTTCTTGGCAATAAATGTTATACCGTTGGAAAGCCTGTTTATTTACCTTTTAAATGGTGCCCCATTTGTAAGGAACATGCATTTGTGGGATGAGCAGCACAGCTGAGTATGTGGGTTGCGCCCATGAAAGATGTGACAAATCTTATTCAAACAGCTTATTCTGCTGTTGCTATTGACTCTTGCTTGGTGTTGTTGGTGGATTGAATGATTGAAGTCTATCAGTAACAAGGAAGAAACGAGACATATTGTTAATTTCAAAATTAAAAAAAAAATTGTCAGAAGCCTCAGTAGTGTGTGGAAGAACCATACACAGCCACAACAGCCTGGCACCTCCTCAGATATGGACCTCGATCAGACCTCCCTACGCTATGGTTGTTATGTTTGTTGTTTCCAGTATTCCTAACTAGGAATAAACAGGCTAGGGTTTCTTTACTGGCTTGTATTCACACGTTGCGCATCTGTACATCAAGGCACTCTCCTACTACTCCGGTCCTCTGTCCGGGTACCACAACAACAGGGCGGAACCAATATTATGTATTATAATAACAACACAATGGTAACTTTTCCACACCTACCCCCTACCAGTGGCAATCCCATATCTCCGGTCTGGGACCGAACTCCATCCTCCAAGATGACAACGCTCGCCCCCACAGAGCGGGGTTTATCAAACAGAATTTGGGAGTAGAGAGAATGGAATAGCCTGCCAACAGTCCTGACCTTATAGGCTTGGTAAGTTTCAGTTTCACTTGTAGAGAGGATTTAACTGCACGTGAAGACAGATGACATGTTACACAATGACATTTGGATTGATCAATATTTTGGATTTAAACACAGTAGCAGTTCAACTGGAGAGGAGCTCAGATGATCAGCCCGGAAAAGGATGTAGGCTATTTTTTTTCTGTGAGAGAATGTCTGCGGGTCCGCACGCAGGAGATAGTTGGCGTGTGTGTTGGTGACACACACACACAACGACTGCAAAAAGTCGAGTCCTGTGGATATTATTGCAAGAGATAATTCATACATATTATGAAAAGCCAATCTGTTGTTTAGAATTTGGATGGGGGGTAGCGAGTCTCTGATACCTCTGCAGGGTCTAACACCTTTTCACAGTGCACACACCGATCTGTGTGTGTGTGCGCGCGTGCGTGTATGTGTGTTTCGTGACGCGATGTAGTTCTCTGGCAAACGGAGATAATTACAACCATACCATCTAGCAAGAATTAAACATATTTACAAGTCATATTAAGTTTAGCAAGTAAGGAGACATATAACATCTCAAAGCACTCGAAAATGTAATTTTTCTATTTTTATCGATTTCTGAAAAGAGGTACTTTCTGAGCATTTGGGAGAAAATATAAATCCTTTTGTTCTCCGCCGACGGGTGCAAACAGGACTTTGGACTCCCAAGGGTTTTAAGTAAATAATTTGGTGTCTTCTTACTGGATCTTGTAAACAAGTCACAGTGGAACAGGCATATCATGCTTTTCCAGTGTTTTACTTACTTTTACCACAGCAGAGAAATATTTTCTTTCAAAAGTGGTTATCAATGGTTACTGGCAGCCATGTTGAAAGAAAGAGACAGAGGTTTTTGCAAGAGTTTCTCTTTATCTTCACTGATGAGGCTACTGAGATTTAAGGTCAGGAGATGTTGTTGAAGCCCATTGGGACATGTGATGTGATTTTGGGCAAATAAACTTGACTTGATATGACTATTGTTTCATGTGCAGCATGAACTTCTCAACACAGCGTGGAGGGTAATGGTACACGGAGACTGGTGGAAGCTGGTATTAGAGTAACTTCTCAACACAACATGGAGGGTAACGGTACAGGAATAATGGTATAAAGCCAGTGTGTAGAAGTCTTGCATCATCTGTTAAAAACATGGTGCACTGCAATTCCACATGTCTCCTCCTCTCCTCTGTTCATCCACCTCTCTTCCTCCCCATCTCCTCTCCTCATCCCATCCCCTTCCCCTCTTCTCCTCCCTATCTCTCCTCCTCTCCTCTCTCTCACTCCCCTCCCTCCCTACCTCTCTCTTTCTCCTTCCTCCCCCTCTCCTCTTCCTCTCCTCCTCTCCAGTGTATTATATGTTGATGTTTTATTGATGGAGGGATGATGAAAGTTTCAGGAGGAGGGATGGTTGTTTCATGTTCTCCTCTCCTCGTTTCTCTCATCTTTCCTTTTTCTCTTTCATTTGTTTATTCTATTATTAGATTTTTCTCTTTTCTACACTGTTTCCTGTCTCCTTGTCTCGTGTCTCCTGTCTCATGTCTCCTGTCCCCTGTCTCCTTGACCCCTGCCCTGTTTCCTTGGCCACTGTCTCCAGTCCCCTGCCCTGTCTCCTGTCCCCTGTCCCATGTCCTGTCTCCTGTCTCCGGGGCGAAAGTGGCTCAGGAGGTAAAGCGGTCGTCTGGTCGATTCTGGCTCCTCCCAGCAGCGTGTCAAAGTGTCCTTGAGCAAGATACTTAACCCCTAACTGCTCCTGGCGAGCTGGTTGGCACCTTGCATGGTTGACTGTGCTGTCGGTGTGTGAATGTGTGAGTGAATATGAGGCGTAAGTAGGAGAGAATAGAGGAGAGGAGAGGATATAATAGAAGAGGAGAGGTGATGAGGAGGAGAGAGAAGGAGGAGAGAGAAGAGGAGAGACGGGAGAAGAGGAGGAAAGAGAGTGAGATGGAGAGCGAGAAAGAAAAAGTGAAAGGGACAGAGAGAGAGAGGAATATAGTGAGAGAACTGTGAGTGCTGGTCCAGCACTGCGCGCCTCTCAGCGCCAATTACCATCACGCACCTGAGAGGAGTTTCCAATCAGTGCCTCGGGAGGACTCTTATACACGGTTTGCAGAACATTCAGTGTCGGGTCGTTTTGTCACCACCAATGCTACTGCTGTTCCCTCTCGTGTTCCTCCAGTGCGAGACGTTTCGCTTCTCCGCCGTCCCTTGGAAGTTGTTGCTGTTTTCTCTCTCGGCCTCTGTGGACCCGTGCCCCGTTTTCCACTTCGACCTTGTTCCTGGTGAGTCTTTTGGAAGACTATTTTTCTATGAACTGATATCCTCATTTTTGTCCTGGACTCACTGCCTTCGTCCGTTTTTGTGTGTTTCCTTAAACACAGAAGAATTGTTGATTTGTTTTGTTTCTGGACTCTTCCTCGTAAATTCTACGTTTTGGGACTAATGACATTCTCCGTTTCTTTTTCCCCTGCGAGTGGGTTAGCATAGAGCTGCAGAGCCGCAGAGTCAACCTTGCTAGAGGCAGAGCTGCAGAGCCGCAGAGTCAACTCTGCTAAGGGCAGTGCTGCAGAGCCGCAGAGTCAACTCTGCTAAGGGCAGAGCTGCAGAGCCGCAGAGTCAACTCTGCTAAGGGCAGTGCTGCAGAGCCGCAGACAGGCAGCAAACGGGATCACAAGACAAAGATAATCCACACACTATAACCTGTAGGCAAAGGTTAACTTTTAACCACCCACAGCAGAAACCTGCCTATGCCTAATTCATGTTGGAAGACCCAGGGTGTAATAACTGCATCACACTGGGACTAATTCCAACAGATAGCATCACTCTGAAGCAGAGGAAATGCTGGAGGACTGTGGTTTCTGTTAGATGGTTAAAACCTTTGCCTGCATGTTATAGTCTGGATTAACAATTTTTTTGTCTCGTGACCCTGTTTGCTGTCTGAATCTTCCCAGTTCGCTCGGCCAGAACTGTGACCACAGGACTCAGTCAGTAAGCTAATGTCATCAACTATACTACTATACATCAACTATACTACTATACATCAGCTATACTACTATACATCAACTATACTACTATACATCAACTATACTACATCAACTATACTACTATACATCAACTATACTACTATACATCAGCTATACTACTATTCATCAACTATACTACTATACATCAACTATACTACTATACATCAACTATACTACTATACATCAGCTATACTACTATACATCAACTATACTACTATACATCAACTATACTACTATACATCGACTATACTACTATACATCAACTATACTACTATACATCAGCTATACTACTATACATCAACTATACTACTATACATCAACTATACTACTATACATCAACTATACTACTATACATCGACTATACTACTATACATCAACTATACTACTATACATCAACTATACTACTATACATCGACTATACTACTATACATCAACTATACTACTATACATCAACTATACTACTATACATCGACTATACTACTATACATCAGCTATACTACTATACATCAGCTATACTACTATACATCAGCTATACTACTATACATCAACTATACTACTATACATCGACTATATTACTATACATCAACTATACTACTATACATCAACTATACTACTATACATCAGCTATACTACTATACATCGACTATACTACTATACATCAACTATACTACTATACATCAACTATACTACTATACATCAGCTATACTACTATACATCGACTATACTACTATACATCAACTATACTACTATACATCAACTATACTACTATACATCAGCTATACTACTATACATCAACTATACTACTATACATCAACTATACTACTATACATCAACTATACTACTATACATCGACTATACTACTATACATCAACTATACTACTATACATCAACTATACTACTTGCAAGTATTTCATACTATCCCTTTAGAAATTCTACCTGTTTGCCTGTGTTTGATTGGTGTACATCTCTGATCAGCTGTTCAGTGCATGACCTCTGTGTCATGCATGACATTCTTCAAGCCGTTATTTAACCAAGTACATAGGTTGAAGCCTCAAACTACAGTATCTTAGGTTTAAACTGCGTGAATCAATATTTGTATTGTTATTACCTGCATTGCTTTTACCCTTTTGCTTATTCCCTGCATTGCTTTTATTTGGTCTATTTCATGCTAATTTTATGTATATTTTACTGGTGTGAAGCACTTTGGGCAATTATTGTATGAAGGGTGCTAGACAAATAAAGTGTAGTAGTAGTATTGTTGTTGTTGTTGTTGTTGTTGTTGTTGTTGTTGTTGTTGTTGTTGTTGTTGTTGTTGTTGTTGTTGTTGTTGTTGTTGTTGTTGTTGTTGTTGTTCTCATTTACAATAACGACCTGGGCCACATGGTGAGAACATGAACACACATGAAGCAAACAATTTGCCGGTATCGCTTCTCTGCCTTTTGTAGGTAGGTATAGTTGTAGAATGTAATACATTTCACGCTAAACCCCTCCTTTATCCAGTCGATGTTGTTCTTCTTCTTCGGGTCGCAACCAGGGGCGTCCATTTGGTATGGCAAGGTATGGCACTCGCCATACCTTGGCAAAAAAAATAAAAAAAATTTAAATAATTTTTTTTTTTAATGTATGTTGATTTAGAATTCGAATGTCAACATTATGAACGAAACTTCGAACTATTCGGTACAGCCCTAGCATGTTTTGATATTGTCAATTATCTCACTTTTACTAGGTGACTTTTACTGTGACTAACTGAAATATGCCCCCAAAAAAAAGGAAAATGGACATAGGGAGTTTTTTTCTTATCAAAGGGCAGCAGAGACAAGTGATACAGGGACACAGGTAAGGTCTGGCTTAGTGATTATAATAGTGCAGTTCAGCATTCAGTAACCCATACTTTTTGTGAATGTGTTTTTGATACTACATTCTGTTGAACACACACCTCAAAACCGTACCTAAGGAAAATTGGCTCAATTGCAAGAAAAGTAATAGACAGTTATGATATTACATTCTGCATAATTCGTATGCAAAATATTGTGGTTCCCTGCTTGTCTGTTGACACATTTCTATACTAAAAATGCTTGTGTAGTCCTGTGTCATACCTAAATGTCATATAACTGAATTGTATAGAAACAACTCACCAAAAGTGACTATTGCACAACTGATTTGACAAAAAAAATAAACCTTCACCCCCCCCCCCCCCCCCCCCCCTCCTCGCCATACCTTGCCTTTTACTGAAAGGCCGCCACTGGTCGCAACCGTCTTCCGGTCTGACTTCCTGTGCTAACGTTCTAATCTACACTGCTGCCACCTGTCGTCATGGGCGTCTATTCGAATACCAATCGGTTCATGCTTCCGCGTTCGCGTTTTGCAAATCTGATTGGCCACTGCCGTTTCTGGTGCGATCTGATTGGCCACTGACGTTTCTGGTCATGTGACATGTGCGCCCAATCGCGTGACGTGCCCATTTCCGCCTCGACCAGCAGCAAACTACCTAACGCCTAGTTTATCACTGGTTAAGCTTAGGCGACTCTTTCGAAGTTGGTTAAGGTTAGAGTTTGGAATCAGGGCTGGCGTTCTATCGCCCTGCTCTATGACAAACTCTAACCGTAACCAACTTTGAAAGAGTGCCTAAGCTTAACCGGCGAAAGAACTTGCCATCAATGGTGCGACCAGAAACATGATCAGTGGCCAATCAGAGCGCAAAAACGCGAACGCGGAAGCATGAACCGGTTGGTATTCGAATAGACGCTTCGTCACGGAGGGGAATTGCAGCCATTTTGTAAACATTTTACAAAAAATTTTAATACAGGACAATCCCGGGAAAAACGGGATGGTTGACAGGTATGGCAGTATACTGTATACTATTATATTATGGTACTATATTATATTGTATATATCATGTCTCATATCACATTATATATGTGCTGTATACACTATTATGTACTATATACTATTATATATACTATTATATACTGCAGGTATACTATACTGTAATGTGTACTATACTGTATGTGTGTACTGTAATGTGTACTATGTATGTACTATGTATGTATGTATGTAAATATATAAAAAAAAAGAAAAAAAAAAAAAGAAAAAAAGTAAGTCTTCAGGGGTATGGCCCGACAAGGCTAGTGCTTCTCCCTAGCCCTTTTCGGACAATAGACCTGTTGCTAAACCACGCCCCAAAATAGAATTTGTCCAATCATATCACAGCAAAAATCCTCGCTGCAGAAAACTCTGTCAACAACACCAGAAAAGCATTTTTTTTTTTTTTATATATATATTTTTTTTTATTCTTTTTTAAACATACACATAAACATAAACATGTTTATGTGTAGATATACAAGCATTAATTAACAGTACACCTCCAATTTAAATCACCATTTGAATAAATGTATTATACAAGAAATATACCTAATACTTATACCTAATACCCTACATACATATGCTCTCGCTCGCTCCCCCCCCCACGGACCCCCACTTGGATAATCCATCCATTATCATTCGCTCCTTTCCAGGCACTACAATTCATATGCTAGCTTTTATTCTCTCCACCACTTCTAACCACATTGCAATTTTGGATTCACTGACACCTAGAATCCTTGCTGTAGATAGTTCTAGATAAATCACATCGAGATATGTAAGAATCCAAACCTTCCTACACATTTTTTCCGGTTGAAACCATCGTGATGCTATCAGCTTTTTAGCCGCTGTGATACCTGATAAAACGAATCTCTTTAGCTGTATAGGGAATGCAAACTCAAAGACATCATTCAACAGCAATACAGAGGGGTGTACAGGTATATCCAGAATAAAAAATTTGATAATTGCTGGGACACTTCTATCCAGACTATCTTAACTGGTGGGCAGTCCCAGTACATGTGCATAAATGTACCCTCATCCCCCTTTGTACACAAGGTGCATCTGGAGTCTTGTTTAAGTCCCATTCTGTTCAATCTTATAGGAGTCAGGTATGTCCTATGAATAAAGTTAAGATTTGTTGATGGTCCGGGTTACGTGACGCAAGTCGAACGTTTGCCCAGGCATCTTGCCAATCAAAATTTATTTCCAGGTCTGGTATATCCCTCCTCCAGACTGAGTCTAGGGGGAGGGTTTCATACGAGGACGTTAGTAATTGATGATAAAAATCTGATACAAAACCTCTCGATGTCTCTCTTTCATAGAAGAATTTGTGGTATCTGTGGTGTTCAATTGTTATCCTTAATGGGACTCCATGAGCCTTCAAACATACCAATAACTGTGCGTAAAAATAATATGTGGATCTGGTGAGATTACATTTTTTATGTATTTCTTCATATCTACAGAAGCCCCATTTGCTGAAAACATCTCCTTATGTGTGTATGCCCTGCGTTTCCCATTTAGGGTATCTTATAGGTTGTTTTCCAATCAGAAGTGCATTGTTATTGAATATGGGAGTATGACTATGCCATTTCTGTGGGGTAGAGTATTTGTTTTTGTTTCACACCATATCCGGATCGCATGAGTAATAATGGGGCCAAATTTCAATTTGCATTGCTTAATTGATAATTTGGTGTATACTATGTCCTGCAGTCTATGTGGAGCTACTATATTTACTTCTAAATTTCTCCAGGATACTGATGCTTGGGAATCAAACCAGGTTGTCAGTGGTCTTAAAGTGTACGCCATAAAATAGTGGTAAAAATCTGGAAATGCCATACCTCCATCGGCTTTGTTTGTGCGGTGGATCTTTTTATACGTGGTGGTTTGTTATTCCAAATAAATTTGTATGCGGTAGAGTGTAGTTTTTTCCAGTAACCATCTGGAGGGGGTAACGGTAGCATTGAGCTAATGAAGTTGATTCTAGGTAGGACATCCATCTTAACTATTGATACCCGTGCCTGAACTGAGTTTTTAAGTTTTGACCACCTTTCAAAGTCGTATTTGATCTTATTTTGGATTTTTATGTAATTGTACTTCACCGTTTGGCTTATAGTAGGGAATACTTCAACTCCCAAACATCTAAAGTGTTTAACCATTGGTATTTCTTCTGGAAGGAGTATATTTTTTGCAGATGCATTAAGTGGAAGGAAAGCCGACTTTGGCCAATTTATCCTAAATCCCGATAGACTGCCAAATTCATCAATCAACTTGCAGAAAAGCCATTTGTGGGCTGCATCAAACCAAACGTCTGATCGAAACCACTGTGAAGAGTTCAGTTTATATGTTATTATCTACCTAATATCTGATGGTTAAAACGCTGTGCGTGGGGTACCTGTAATTCGGACACCAGGTACCCTGAAAGACTGGATGGAGGAGTATATTTCATACCTTTTCCGAAGCCCAAAAGAGAACTCGAGAAATGCAAGCGGTGGATTCTGCTGTGTCGTCGACCACATACACAACTGAATGTGAAGACCATTACCAAGGACACTTATGTTTGCTCAAAGGTAAGGTCAATTCATAAAGACATAATATTTGACGGCATGTATTAGAAACGTAGACCAAACCATTAGTTTGCTAACATTTTACTTTGACTGCCAACTAGCTAGCGTATATCCGGGCTCTCGTGTCTGCTCCGAAAAGACACAGACCCTACCTCTCAAATAACAACCTTGTTAACTTTCTGCAGCATAACGTTAGCTTTCTGTATCATAACGTTAGCTTTCTGCATCATAACGTTAGCTTTCTGCATCATAACGTTAGCCTTCTGTATCATAACGTTAGCTTTCTGCATCATAACCTTAGCTTTCTGCATCATAATGTTAGCCTTATGTATCATAACGTTAGCTTTCTGCATCATAACGTTAGCTTTCTGCATCATAACGTTAGCTTTCTGTATCATAACGTTAGCTTTCTGTATCATAACGTTAGCTTATACTCTAGACTGGATTGATAGCAGGGCTAGTACTAGTAGAGCCAGCTAGTTCCTCATCTCATCAGCAACGTTACCGTAGCCAGGTGCATAACAGTGGAAATTATGACCAACAAGGACAGTTATAGTTATAGATGTAATGTAGTGACCACCATTGATAGTATAAAGAACTGGCTAACAGCCAACAGGTTGTCACTGCATCTAGGCAACAAGACAGAATCCATATTAATGGGTTCAAAAATAAGGCTAAGCAGGGAGGACAAACCACCGGAGGAACCTCTGGTGAACCTCTGGTGAACGATGAGTAATGTCTCTATGCACTTTGTTGATGAAAATAATTGTTTTTAATGCACAAATGAGCATGAATGATGCTTTTTTTTAATAATAAAAAAAACTGAAACATGAATGAACATGAACATGAATGAACTGAAACATGAATACTACTACATGCACTAAGAATGCTCGATGCACTTCAGATGCCATAGTGCCACTTGAAACCAGTAACAACAGGGACAACAATGTAAATAAGTCCTGGACTTCCTTGTTTGTTGTCAATAAAATCCACTTTGAGCTGCATTTTATGTATGAAAGATGCTCCATAAATGAACTATTATTATTATCTGTCTATGCTTAGCTAATACTCAGCTTTTTGTGTTTTTTTCACAGAATGAGGTGTGCTGGAGATGTTACTGCCCTCACAGAGACAACACAGGTCAACCCAAGACAGGACATGAGTGACAATGAAAGAGGTCTGATTTATCTTTTTGGACTAAAGTGAGCATCATGGAATGTGTGCAGCTTTACAATCATGTCATTGATGAACTGAATATATGAACTGAATAATATCCCTCTCTCCTCATTCACCTCTCCCCCTCATCCCTCTCCCCTTATCCATCACCCCTCTCTCCTTATCCATCACCCCTCTCTCCTCCCCTCTTACTCCAGATGAGGAGTGCCGGCCTGTGGTGCAGGCTCCCCCAATGGAAGGTGGACAAGAGGAGTGAGATGAACGATTGAGAAATCAACAAGCACAAATCGAATCACTGACGAGTAAAAATACTGTTCTGAGACATAATCAAGTACCAAATAGATTAACACCAGAGGTCTTGCAGCACAGCCGTGTACCAGCCTATTTCAAATATGCCACTGGATTCACTTGTGATCAATTCAATAATCTATGTACTGTGTTTAATATACCTAGCAGTGAAACAGCACAGCAAACTACTGTAGCTGGTACTGTAGCTGGTACTGTAGCTGGTACTGTAGATGGTACTGTAGCTACTACTTAAGTAAAAGTAGAGAACTATTTGATATTGAATGTACTGTATTAAGTTTCAAAAGTAAAAGTACAGTACATATTCTATAGGGTGTTTGTAGCTGAGGGGCTACAAAACCCGGACTGTATTAAAGATTGTTTAGATTAAACTACTACTAAATATTATTACTTGCCAGACAGTACAGTTAGGTAAATATGGCAGACACTCAATTGACGGCACGGGAACAAGGATATCAAGTTTACAGTATTTTAATAGTAATATCAATATACAACTGAATTATTACGTTGCTCTTTAATAGTAGAATGATAGTAGAATGTCAGAGTATCAAAGTCAGGGGGAATGAATAATTCCTAGGTTAAGAATACTCGACCGGAGCTCTGCATGGAGTGAGAGAAGGCGATACAGGGCAAAACATGGTGGGTAGCTGGAGACGATGATTTCCCCTGTGGAGTTGTAAGCTCCAGAGGAATTGAAGAATAGTCGGATAATCCTGTGTCACTGAAGAAAAGGGGGTCTCGTACGGATCCAGTCCTTGTAATCCAAGTGCCCGATGGCAGGGTTAATAGCTCTTAATCCAAAGCCCGATGGCAGAGATGGTAGCTAGCTAGCTTCGTTTGTACTAGAAGCTAGCCCGATGACAGTCTTCAGGGGTAGTTAGATCCAAACGCCGATGGTCTTAACTATACGCTTCTCCACATTACTTCGCTTACACAAGTCACTATACTGCGCCAATAATGGCTCTACAATATTATGGTCGTATCTAAGTAGCTACTAGCTATCCGTAACGATACACCGCGGGTAGGCTTCCACTGCTCACATGTGCACTCGTTCTGCTGTTAGGTTAGGTTACTTCTCGTTTCTCTGCTTTCACTTCACACTTCACCTGCGGCTGCTTGCGCCTTCTACAATATATATACTCAGAGTGATTTCTAGAGCGCAACCGAATTACTTGTCCGGAATCAATGCGCCTGCTAAGGGCATGTCTGAACTTGCCCGGACACGTCTTTGAACTTGTCTGAGGGGCGTGTCTGCTGGCGCCTCCAATGTCAAGGGCAGTGCCCAATGGGGCGAGCGAATAATACTATGATTCAAACGGAAGCTTAAAGGTATATAGCTTATATATATAAACAATATACAAGTTATGCAAAATAATAAACGTAGATTCTCAGTGTTAATCTGGCCCTTCAGAACAGCCGCCTCCTAATTAGTCCGCACCTAATTAGTAAATAAATGGGCACAGATTAATATTAATGTCAAGTCAACTTCTCCATACTGTGTTATGGGGAGTTGGAAACAATCTACAAAGTCAGTGGGTCATAGTCGTCGTCAGGGGATTTGGGATCTCCGGCAGCTCTATCAACTTAGCTACAGGTCTGGTGTAGGTCTGCCCTTGGACGATGACTTCTGCCGCTCTGACCTTCCCATCGGAACCAGTAATCACTCTGCTCACACGGCCGGCCGGCCACGTAGCTCGGGGTAGTGACTGGTCTATTATCATTACGACGGTATTCACTTTCAGGTTGTCCCTGTCCTTTACCCACTTCTGACGGGCTTGAAGGGATGGTAGATAGTGTAGGAGGAAGCGGGCTCAAAACTGGTCGGCCAGTACTTGGCTGTGTCTCCACATTCTCCGGCCGTTCATCTCGTCCTGTCTGTACACCGCCTGAGGAAGGGCAGGGTCCAGCCGCCCCATCAAGATGTAGTTTGGGCTGACGGGGTCGATGTCCGCTACGTCGCTTGAAACGTAACCGAGGGGCTTAGAGTTCAAGACGCCCTCGATCTCTGTGAGGACCGTCATCAGGACTTCCTCGCCCACGGTCTGGGCCCCAAGTACGGTGTACATAGCAGTCTTTATGGATCGGACCTCTCTCTCCCACGTTCCCCCGAAATGGGGGGCGTTCGGGGGGTTGAACTGGAAGGTGACCTGAGCAGGAGCGAGGCGGATCTTGAGTTCTTCACCCATAGCCAGGAAGCTCTCTCTCAGTTCTGTGTCTCCTCCTCTGAAGTTTGTCCCTTGGTCGGACAACAGCACTGATGGGGTTCCTCTCCTGGCTTGGAATCTCCGGAAGGACATGAGGAATGAGTCCGTACTCATGGTCTGGAGGATTTCAATGTGAACAGCTCGGGTGGTCATGCACTTGTACACGATGCCCCGCCTCTTCTCTGTCCCTCTTCCTTTTTTGACGTTGAATGGGCCGAAGCAGTCCACGCCCGTGGAGTGGAAGGCCCGCTCGCCGAGTCGGAGGCGGCAGGGAGGCAGGTCGGCCATCATCGGAATACTAGGCTGTGCCCTCCACTTGCGACAGGTTGGGCAAGTCCGTTGGAATCGACGTACAGCTTCTCTCCCTTGGAGTATCCAGAAGCGCCGTCGGATCTCCGCAAAGACTCTCTCGGTCCCCGCGTGGTGCACCACCGCGTCGTACTTCTGGATGATCAGCTCGGTTATCTTGTGTCGGCTGTTGAGGACGATGGGATGCTTAGCATCTTCGGTCAAGTCCGGGGCCCGTCTCAATCGACCACCCACCCTGATGAGGTGCTGGGTGTCGAGCTCTGGGGCTAAGGTGAGGAGTCGACTGTCTGAGGGGACTGGCTTTTTCCCTCTCAGACAATCTAGTTCTTCTGGGAAGGAGTCTCTTTGTGCTCTCTTTAGTAGAAGAAGTTCTGCTTCCTTGTAGTTCGATGCGTCGATGTCTGTGGTGGGGGGATCTCCGGGTGGTGCCATAAGAATGTCCTTTTCTGAGCACTCTCAAAAGTTAAACAGTCGTCTAGGTTCGGGTCTGTTGGAGCCGGGGCTTGCGTCAGCCCGCAGAACATAGACTTCTTGATCTCTGACTCATCTTGGTTCGCCTCCCGTGGTGTGGGGATAGGCCACTTCTCCTCCGGGGGCTTGAGGAACTCAGGACCATCGCTGTAAGGGTTAGGACGTGTGAGGTCGTTTAAGGACATCCCCCGTGTTATGACATCCGCCGGGTTCTGCTTGGTGTCAACGTATCTCCAACATGCTGCTCCTACCAGGTCTTGGATCTCGGTGACTCGGACTCCGACGAAAACCTTGTACAGACAAGAGTCGGACTGGATCCAGGTGATCACGGTCATAGAGTCTGACCATAGGATGATCTCACGCACCGGTATGGTGAGTTCACTTTGTATCATCATTGCGAGTTGCGCGCCTACCAGAGCTGCGCAGAGCTCTAGTCGCGGGATCGACTGCTGCTTGCGGGGAGCTATCCTCGAGCGGGCCAGGACGAAGGCTACATGGACTTCTCCTCCCTCTTCTCGGGCTCTCAGGTAAGCCACCGATCCGTACGCCACTTCAGAGGCGTCGCTGAAGACGTGCAGGTCTATCTGACACGTCTCCAGCCGCACTGTAGGGGGGAAGTAACTCCGTTGGATGGTCACATCTCGGAGTGAGTCGAGTTCGTCCTCCCATTCTCTCCATGTGGAAGCCAGGTGCTCGGGTATGGGGTCGTCCCAGCCCTGCTCCTTGTCCCACAGTTCTCTCACCAGCATCTTCGCCCGAGTGGTGTAAGGGAGGATACATCCCATTGGGTCGTACTGGCTGGCGAGTGTTCGGTACACACTCCGCCGAGTGGTCAGTCGAGTCTTGGACCTTTCCTGATCCGTGGTCAGGGGTGTGTGTCTGTAGTGAAGCGAGTCCGTCTTGAAACGCCAGACGAGGCCCAGTGTCATTTCTTGCGCTTCGCCTGGGGTGTGCGCCATCCAGGTCTCGCTGCTCGCGGCCTTGGTCTCTGGGGGGATGCTTCGGAGGACTTGAGGGTCACTGCTGGCCCATTGCCTGAGGTCGAATCCACCTTTGGCCAGTGAGGCTCGTAGCTTCAGTAGGATGCTCTCGGCTTCTTCTGGCGTAGGTACGCTCTGTAGGCAGTTGTCCACGTAGAAACTCCTTTCCACGCTGTGTCGGACCTCCTCGTCGGCTCCGGGGTCTTCGGCCACGTGCTTCTGTAACGCGAACGTGGCGCAGCACGGGCTGCAGGTGGTGCCGAATGGGAGTACCTCCCATTGGTATATCGAGGGTTGTTCGTCGTCGAGACTCTCTCTCTACAGGAACCTCAGCAGAGGCTTGTCTTCCTCCATCAGTCGGACTTGTAGGAACATTCCCTTGATGTCGCCGCTGATGGCCACTTTGTCCTGACGAAAACGTAGCAGTACGCCGAGGAGGGAGGGGCCGAGTGTCGGGCCGGGCAGGAGCAGGTTATTCAGATTCTGTTGTCCAATCTGATAACTGCAATTGAACACGATGCGGTTCTTTCCGTTGTGGGTGACCTTGTGGTGGGGCACGTACCAGGACTCACTCGTCTTGTCTGCCTCGTAGTCATCGATTTTCTTTATATGGCCGGCCGTGATTAGCTTTTCGATCTCGGCGCGATATATCGTTGCTTGGGGGGGGTCTTTGGCGAGACGCCGCTCAGTGTTCTGTAGATAGCGTTGTGTCACTTCCTTCGACGCGTGCAGAGTGGGCATCCCTTCCCGCCTCAAGAGTGGGGTCACGTATCTTAGCACTCCGTCAACCTCGACCCTCGTAGTCTTCTGCTCGAGTAGAACTATGGCATACTTGTCCTCCTTTGACCGAACCATTTTGCGTTCGTTCTTGAATGGCAGCGAGTCTAGTGTTCATAGTCTCTCAACGTGCTGCAAGAGGGTAGTGTCTTGGTCGCTCACCTTGGTGTAAAGGCAGCGTGTGGACGTTGGTCGGTTGGAAGGCCCGGAGAGAGGGCCCTGGAGCCTCCAGCCCAGTCGGGTCTTGACCGCGGCTGGGCAGCCTCTGGGTCCGATGTGGACCGCGTCCGTTGGGACGATAAGGTCTGCGTGGTCGGAGCCTATGAGCAGGGTCGGTGTAGCGCCGTCGATGAGCGGTATGGGCAGTCGGCGTAGGTGTGCGTACTTCTCCCTCAGCTGTGGGATGGGGTAGTCATAGCGTGACAGACCTATGTCGTGGCTTGTGAACGCCTTGTTGATGCTGTACCGCTTCTCGGGCTGATCGATCGCTGCTATGGTGAACGAGACGTTTTCACCCTTTATTGTCTTTAAGTCTCGACGAATGGTACGGATTGTCATGGTCTCCTCTGGACCCCGCAGGCCCAACTGGGTCGCGGCGGAAGCGAGGAGGAGAGTCCTCTCCGACCCGTGGTCGAGGACGGCGTAGGTGTCGAGTACCTTGTCCCCGTGACTGAGGAGTACTCGTACCACCTTGAGGAGCACCCGGGAGCTCCCGCTCTTCGCAGGGTCTATGTAGAGTACTTCTGCTCTCGAGCTGCTTTGTGGGGCGGGTCTCCATTTGTTGCTCTCGTGCAGTGCTTCGAGGTGGGCGCCGTCACACTTGCCGCACTTCTTCTTAAGGCGGCACTCAGCTGCCATGTGGCTGCGCGCGCAGCGGAAACAGCGGCGGTTTGCTTTAATCCACTGACTTACGTCTTCGGCGGTCACTTTCTTAAATGTGTCGCACTGTGACAGCCAGTGTTCGTTGTCGCAATATTGGCATGCAATCTTCCATTTTCCCTTAGCAGGGGGGGGGTTATGACTCTTCTGTCGTGGCATCGACTCGGCCTGGTGCATCACGGTGATGGGCCTGCTTTGGTCTTTAAACCTTCTCGGTCCCTCTTTAATGTTCGAGCCACCCCATGCGAAGGTGTCGATCCTTAGGCTGCTGACCTCCCTGGCTAGGAAGTCAGCAAGGTCCAGGAGTGATTGTTCTGGGCCATTGGGGTCACGGTGATTTCTTTGCCGCAGAAAACGTTCTTGGCGGAATGGGGGGAGCTTCTCTAATATACGCTCCACGTTGGAGTTGGCGTACAACTCGTACATCCCCTTCTCTCGTTGTGACCCGAGCATCCCTACCAGGGATTGTACTTTGACGGATAGGTCGTCCAGGGCTCGATTGTCTTTAGCTGGGGGGAGACGTTCAATCTCACGTATCTCCTGAATGACATAGTCCCATGTACGTCCGTAACGTGCGTCGAGGGCCACCAGGGCATCAGAATAGGGAGTCTGTGAATTGGAGTATGCCAGCGCTATGTTGTGCGCTCTGGTTACCTTGAGGTGCTTAAGGAGGATGGCATACTTGTAGGACTCATCCTGTACTCCGGACATAATTGTCTCTAGGCACATGCGCAGTTCGGTATACTGCGCTCTGTCTTCTCTTGTGAAGTCTGGGAATGTGGGTGTCCCAATGCAGGATGCCATGGATGGCTGTGACACTGATGCGCGTAGGGGAAGAGGCCTCCTTGGCGAGTCTCCCCGTACGTGGGGTCGTGGGTTCGTGCTGGGTGGGAACCAGAGACCGGGCCCCCAGGCACTATTCCTCGGTGCTGTCTGTTGCTCAAACTCCCCACTGGGACGGGTTGGGGGTTCATAACGCAGCATGTCGGGGCTGAGATCGGGGCTGCACTGTTCCTCCTGGTCTGAGATGGGTTCGTGCGTGTGGGCTTTCTGTCCTCCCTCGTCCTCCGCTAGGCTTTGTAGTCGCTTGGTTAGTTTCTCTGCAACGTAAGCAGGTTCTTCCCGTAGGTTGGGTCCCGTGTAGCTTGGTCGGGGAGGGGAAGGTGCCCTCGACCCTTGTCGTGATGATCTCCGGGAGCTCCGTGTGGAAGAGTGGGGAGTCACCCTCTGGAGCGCTTGCTCCATCATTTGTGCTTGTAGACGGTCTCGTTCCGCCTCGCGCTGTGCATTGGCGGCGTCGCGCTGTGCATTGGCGCGGTCTCGCTCCATGGTTTCTTGAGCCTGGAGGCGCCTCTCTTCCAGTCTGGAATGTTCACGCTCACTCTCTCGTTGCGCCTGGAGGCGGTCTCTTTCCGCTGCAGCGGTCAGCGTGGCGATCAGGACTTGCGCTAGCCTCTGGTCGGCCTCGCTTGGGGATGACGCTGATGATGGTGATCTGGAGTTGGCAGGGCTCGGCGGTGACCTTGTCTCCTTACGCGCTCCGAGGTCCATCTCGGGGGCGCGGTGCTCTTTTCTTTGGTGCGCGCCGAGGTCCATCTCGGGGGCGCATTCTTTATCCTCTTGCGCTCCGAGGTCCATCTCGGGGGCGCGTTCTGTACCTTCTTGCGCTCCGAGGTCCATCTCGGAGGCGCGGTCTTTATCTTCTTGCGCTCCGAGGTCCATCTCGGGGGCGCGGTGGTCTATGGGCATAGTCAAGTCATGTCCCGCTTGTCCCCCCCCCCCCGTGAGCTAAGTCAGTTTCACTTAAACTAGCTTGGGTCTCTACCGGTGGGGTTGACAGGTCGATAAGGTTGGGCATACTTAAGCTACTAATTTTATCCTTGCTTAACGTCTTTCTAGATAAGCTAGGGGGTAGATCTACAGCGTAGTTCTCCAAGTGTGGAGGGGGCTGACGCTGGCGCCTAGGGCGCTCTAGGGAGGGAGAGCCGATTGGACAGTGTCCGCCGCTGGCTATATTATTATTAATATGATTATTATTACTGATACCATCCGGCTCGAAGGACCAATTGTAGCTGAGGGGCTACAAAACCCGGACTGTATTAAAGATTGTTTAGATTAAACTACTACTAAATATTATTACTTGCCAGACAGTACAGTTAGGTAAATATGGCAGACACTCAATTGATGGCACGGGGACAAGGATATCAAGTTTACAGTATTTTAATAGTAATATCAATATACAACTGAATTATTACGTTGCTCTTTAATAGTAGAATGATAGTAGAATGTCAGGGTATCAAAGTCAGGGGGAATGAATAATTCCTAGGTTAAGAATACTCGACCGGAGCTCTGCATGGAGTGAGAGAAGGCGATACAGGGCAAAGCATGGTGGGTAGCTGGAGACGATGATTTCCCCTGTGGAGTTGTAAGCTCCAGAGGAATTGAAGAATAGTCGGATAATCCTGTGTCACTGAAGAAAAGGGGGTCTCGTACGGATCCAGTCCTTGTAATCCAAATGCCCGATGGCAGGGTTAATAGCTCTTAATCCAAAGCCCGATGGCAGAGATGGTAGCTAGCTAGCTTCGTTTGTACTAGAAGCTAGCCCGATGACGGTCTTCAGGGGTAGTTAGATCCAAACGCCGATGGTCTTAACTATACGCTTCTCCACGTTACTTCGCTTACACAAGTCACTATACTGCGCCAATAATGGCTCTACAATATTATGGTCGTATCTAAGTAGCTACTAGCTATCCGTAACGATACACCGCGGGTAGGCTTCCACTGCTCACATGTGCACTCGTTCTGCTGTTAGGTTAGGTTACTTCTCGTTTCTCTGCTTTCACTTCACACTTCACCTGCGGCTGCTTGCGCCTTCTACAATATATATACTCGGAGTGATTTCTAGAGCGCAACCGAATTACTTGTTCGGAATCAATGTGCCTGCTAAGGGCATGTCTGAACTTGCCCGGACACGTCTTTGAACTTGTCTGAGGGGCGCGTCTGCTGGCGCCTCCAATGTCAAGGGCGGTGCCCAATGGGGCGAGCAAATAATACTATGATTCAAACGGAAGCTTAAAGGTATATAGCTTATATATATAAACAATATACAAGTTATACAAAATAATAAACGTAGATTCTCAGTGTTAATCTGGCCCTTCAGAACAGTGTTCTTGTATTTCAGTGCATTCAACCCTCGATATATTGACCTGAAGGTTGTTAAAGTGGTCCAGTTATGCTGTCCCTCAGATTGCTGGTTTAAAATGTTAAAGTACTTAATCTTCATCAATTTATGCCATGTCTTGTATGCTAAATCTTTTTTGGGGGGAGGCTCAGATAAATGAAGTTGAGTAAAATGTACAATATTTACTTTGAAATGTAGTGGAGTGAAAGTACAAAGTTCCCTATAATGAAAATTAAAAAGTAATGCAGTCAGTAGTTTTATTTTATTTTACTGGGTAGATGACGGAAACAACAGTTGCTGATGATACATGATATTGTTCGCTATTCCAGCACTGTTTGTATTTTATATCGTATATCCATTTGTGTAACTGTAAATCCATGTATATTTATTGTATATATTAAAAATAGTGGCTATTTATGTACACTTTAGTTGTGGGTTTTCTTTTCTAATCAGAGTGATCTATCTTGAGAATGTGTTGTCATGCATTTATTTATATGTATATTAAATATAAGAAAAGCTATGTCCTGTACCCATATACTGTGATTTACAGGTATTTTGGTAAATGGTAAATGGCTGTATTTATATAGCGCTTTTATCCAAATCGCTTTACAATTTTTTTTCTCATATCTTACCCATTCACTCACACATTTACACACCGACGGTGGAGGCAACCATGCAAGGTGCCAACCTGCTCATCAGGAGCAATGGGGTTAAGTGTCTTGCTCAAGGACACTTCGACACGCTGCCCGGGAGGAGCGAGAATCAAACCGGGAACCTCCGGATTACCAGATGACTGCTCTACCTCCCAAGCCACTGTCGCCCCCTATTACTAGGTCTATTTTATTATTAGGTATTTCTACTTTGGTCTCTATCACTATACATTTATAGTTAGTGTAATCAATCATTTGACCTGATGTACACTAGAATGTGCAGCATACCATTCTCTGACATCTCACCCCTTTATGGAGGAGGATTGTTGGCATATTTACCTGGGTCACAAAAGAACCAACATAGCATGTTTACAAAAGAGGTGGATTATTCTGGTTGCAGAATGACAGCTCTCACTTTTTTCCTCATTTCCCTCCCCCATCTAGTGACACAACTGTCGGGTCTAGCTCGTATACTGCGTTGGACCACTAGCCTAAACTAAATGTATCAGCAATAGTAGTAATCATGAATTATCGTCATAGTTCTTGTAATCTTCAATCAAGTCAACTGTAAGTAATGCTTGAGACGTTATCTATAGCTAATGCTTGCATCACCATGGAGGTCTAAGGTAAATGTGTATCTCATGAACGTACTTTTCCACTGCATATTGTAACCCTCTCTGTCTGCTTCTAGATGAAATATTTGTGTTATCTTTAAAAAACAGGTCTATTACCTGCTGTGGTAAATCTCCCGCGGCCTAGCCCCTTTCTTGACTGTGAAGCAAGGCTTGCATCACAGTCAGGAAAGGGGCTGCCTGCGGCCATCGTCAACAGGGGCGGATTTAGGATTGTAAGAGATCCGGGGCTTAGCCCAGATAGGTGCCCGCATTAGCGGGCACGGATTTTTTTTACTTGGACACCACAACCTTTAACTTATACCACCACCTTAAAGCGGACAGAAGGCACTAGAGAACACTTAAATTCACACCCTTTAATTAATGAAGCAAACTATAATAATTTATAATAATAATAATAATAATAATAATAATAATAATAATAATAATAATAATAATAATAATAATAATAATAATAATAATAATAATAATAATAATAATAATAATAATAATAATAATAATAATAATAATAATAATAATAATAATAATAATAATAATAATAATAATAATAATAATAAAAATAATAATAATACACTGTGTTTGTATAGCACCTTTCATACAAGAATTGCAGCTCAAAGTGCTTCACAGCAGTACAAAAAGACAGGCATAAAATGAGCACAACATTGGCAGATCAAGAGCAATGCATAAAGTGCAGACATAAAGCATAAAATAGATAGCAGTAAAATAGACAAAGTCAAGGTAAGACATAGAACATTAAATCACATCGTTTTTCATATTAGGATCTAAGATCTAGGGTTAACTCGATAAAATAGAATAGTAAATTAGTATTAGAATTAGAATTAGTAAAATAGAATAAAATAATGCAATAGTGCATTGCAATAAAATAGTTATCATCGTATTTTTTCGGGAGGCCGGTAAGGAGTGCATTACAGTAGTCGAGTCGGCTTGAGATAAAGGCATGGATCTGGTTTTCAGCGTCCATTTGATTTATAAATGGCCGTACTTTAGCTATGTTTCTAAGGTGGAAGAATTATGTTTTTGTAAACTTGTTGATTGTGATTTAAAGCTTAGGTCTGAGTCTACAACACCAAGACTTAACTCACTCAAATACAGTTAGCAGCTGGATAGACTACAGATGGAAATTAGTTTCTGCTAAATCTGGTGCAAACATATTTTCATGTAACAATGATTAATTGTAAAAAAAAAGATTTTTATTTTTTTTTTAAATAGATTCGGGCTTTTCAGAAAACATTCAGGGCTTGAGCCCAAGTAGCCACCCCCTAGCCCCGCCCCTGATCGTCAACACGGTCGAGTTTGTTTGTCCGACTTTTCAAAGGGGGCGTGGCTGAGCGATAGGTCTATTGGACAATGCTGCAATAGCAGCTGGTAAAACATTGGTGATTTATGGAATGACTGTTGTTACTGTATGTGTCCAAAGCCCGAAATAAAAAATAACTGAACTGAACTGAATATGAAGTGGCTCTGGTTGTGATTTCTTTGTAAGTGATTCATGACTCACAAATCACAACACTTGTACAAATTACAAACTCTGTCAACATCTGCTGATTTGCACCCTATCTGGATTTATGACATTACATAAATCCAAATACCACTGAATCATTCAGAGATTCATGGTAGAGGTGTGTGTGTGTGTGTGTGTGTGTGTGTGTGTGTGTGTGTGTGTGTGTGTGTGTGTGTGTGTGTGTGTGTGTGTGTGTGTGTGTGTGTGTGTGTGTGTGTGTGTGTGTGTGTGTGTGTGTGTGTGTGTGTGTGTGTGTGTGTGTAAAACGACTGTACAGTGTGGAAGGAACGGTAGGAACATGGGACAGAAAGAGAGAAGGAGAGAGGCTGCCCATCTGCCCGTCAACAGGTATGGATGAGTACATGGAGAATATATACCTCTCCGGTCTAGATGCCACACACACACACACACATTTATTTATGTGAAATATAGGGACATTACATATATTGTATTGCAGATGTGCATTTTGTAACTAACACTAACCTAAACCCTAATGCTAACCTTATCCTAACCCTAGCTTTACACGTCACACTACAAACAAAACAATCAAGTCAAATGTCCAAAATGTCTTCACTTGGTAGCGTGTCCTGATTTTTCACAAAGACAATACACGCACGCGCACACACACACACACACACACACACACACACACACACACACACACACACACACACACACACACACACACACACACACACACACACACACACACACACACACACACACACACACACACACACACACACACACACACACACACACACACACAGGGGCGTAGCTGGGGGGGGGGGGGTAGCTTAGGATGATTCCAAGGGGCCAGCACTGCCCCCCCCCCCCCCCCCCCCCCCCCCCCAAAAAAAAAAAAAATTTTTTTTTTACTAGACATCACTCAGGTGTATTATTGATGCTCTCATTGATACTATGTTTGTTTCTGAAGTGTGTGTGTGTGTGTGTGTGTGTGTGTGTGTGTGTGTGTGTGTGTGTGTGTGTGTGTGTGTGTGTGTGTGTGTGTGTGTGTGTGTGTCAATCAATCAATCAATCAAATGTATTTGTATAGCACGTTTAAACATGACGCTTGTCAACCAAAGTGCTTCACATGGCTAAGCTAAGTACAAAGAAAAGTATAAAATAAACAGAGAAACAAAATAAAATCAACGGATAGACAAAGGAAAAACAGAACAACACGTCAACAAGTACGGCAAGAGTCAAAGTGAGTCAGGGAAGGCCAGGCGATATAGGTGGGTTTTGAGTTTTGATTTAAAAGACTCGATGGAGGGGGCAGATTTGATGGACATGGGGATGCTGTTCCAGAGGTCAGGGGCTGCGACCGCAAAAGCACGTCCCCCCCTAGACTTGAAGTTGGACCTACGAGTGGTTAGGAGACCCTTATCAGCCGATCTGAGGGCCCTGGCGTTGGTATAGGGGGTGAGGAGGTCTGCTAGGTAAGCAGGGGCTTTACCATTTAGGGCTTTGTACACCATTAAGAGGACCTTGAAGTCTATTCTAAAGCGCACCGGGAGCCAGTGGAGGGAGGCAAGTACAGGGGTGATGTGAGCTCTCTTCCGGTGTGTGTGTGTGTGTGTGTGTGTGTGTGTGTGTGTGTGCATGGCCGCCTAGTTATAGTTGAAAGTGGGGGTGCAATTTTTTTTTTTTTTTTTTTTTTCTTATTTTTTTTTTTTTTTGCAATGGGTGGTTTGGAGGGGGTCCTGCACGACCCCCTCCACGGCAGATTTTTTTACATTTAATGAACACCTGTATGTGCAATTTCCTGCAATATAGAGCCTTCAATCTTGACCAAAATAAAGCTGCTCTTTTCACTATAAAACTCAGTTTATATTGCAGTATGATAGCTATAATAATAATAACTTCACTGCGAGGGCTCTTTTAGCTAACGCTAGCTAGGCACGTATGATAGCCAATTACTATTATAATAATAATAATAATAATAACTTTCCCATCCTCCCAAAGCCCCTCCAGCCCCGTTCACATCCGCAGCACCAACAACAACAACAACAACTAATTGACGCTATCAATAGCCCCAGTGAGCGCAGCGGCTGAATGAATGAAAACTTTATTTAACAGATTGCAGAATGGGTACAATACAGTACGGCTCAATACACACAATTGTTAAGGGGATGCAGACCAGAGAAAGACGTTTGTCTTGTTTACATCAGGGTCCCCTTTCGTGACTGTGCTGCACCGAGTGAATCCACAGTCACTTGCTCCTCAATGGGAAACCAACCTAGATTTACCATGAAGGACTGGTTCTGGCCGAACCGTTCGTTATACAAGTATCACAGAGACATTACAAAGGTGCTCACAGTTGCACGAGGGGTTCGCACAGAGATACGGGATGGTTTGAAAGCTCGGCGTTGCTAATAAATATTTTTTTTATTTTTTTTATAAACTGCTCAAAGCGGCATTATTTCCGCCGTTGGGTGATCACAGCGCCTGCGCACCATCCTGTATCTCTGGATTCACTCGGTGCAGCAGCGCCGAGGCTCACCATACGAGAAATATTCAGTTTCAATCTGTTTGCGCATTTAGTATACAGTCACAGTGTTCGACTTACGTGATGATTTGCTCCATTTTGATGTAAACGCCGAAGAATAATCCTCACGAGTCACAATGTTATCCAATATCCAGCCTGAATTTTTCAAACGCTTTCGAAAAAGCCGCCTCCCCCAACATATCGTATACGTCATGCCGACGAACCGTGGCCCGTGGGCACTGGATCAAACCATTAAAGTGGGGGGGTCACACAATCTTTGGAAACTTAAAAACTTGCTATTAAGTGTCATTGCGTATTATTAATTTGATTGAAATTACGTAGTTATGGTTCGATAAGATTTATATATTGGGGGGGATATTTATATCATATGATATGATCAAAAAGTGAGGGAGCAAAGAGACAAGCTTGCTCCCCCAAGTTCAATAGTCCTGGAGCCCGTGCATCGTCTGCTCCGTTAAGTGGGCGCCTATGTGTGTGTGTGTGTGTGTGAGATATATAGAGAGAGAGGGGGGGGCTTTGGTAGACTATTGCATTGGTCCATTCATTGAAGATGAACGCAATGCGACATCCTTTACTAGGCTCACCCATCAACAGTGCAGGTGCTGAACTGCTGATCCGAATGTATAGGTAAAAACCATATTATGCGTTTTCATCAATAAAAAAATGGCACACACACACAAACACACACACACACACACACTTCATGTACACACAGAATGTCTTTAGACAGCTGTTGATGGGGACGATGACACTGGTGTTTTGGATGACATACGTAACACTACCTCACCAAGAGATAATGGTCAGGGGTGTAAAGTAGATGTACAAATGCGTATTTTGAACGTTTCCTTTCAAAAGCAAAAAAAGGAAAAAAAAATGTATTATGCACATTTATATATATATAAAAAAAAAATAGGCATCTCCTCATGGTTGTATCTGCCTGTTCTGTATCACATTTAGCCTTTGTGATATGCGAAAAAGCAGTTCCTGTCTGTAATGAGACAGAGGGCCACACCACATGTGCTGGCTTTATCAGGGACATGACAGAGTCATACGCCAGGCCAATGCCTGATACAAACTTTGACTTCCCGGCGTAAACAGAAAAGTCCAAAGTGTAGCCATTGCTACTGTCAGCCAAAAACGAAAAGTTTGAAGCCCCACTTGGTTGGCTTGGCTTTCATGTACTGCATCATACCAGTATGGGCCTTGGTTGCAACCATCCTCTCATCAGTGGAAAGGTTTTGCCTGGGGTGCTTTGATACTAGCAAGACATTCCAGTAAAAAAAAAATCCCACAAGAAAATAGTTTGAGCTACTTTAAACTATAACTATAATCAAATATATAAATTGGTATTACTGGGTGTAGTGCTTATCAGATGTATGTACAGAGTTGTAGTATCAATATGTACAGTGATACAGTAAAGTATAAAAAAAATAATCGTAGTCATACTGCATGGCCAGCAGCGTAACTAGTAAGAGTAGGTAAGGGATATGTACATTTACATTTAGTCATTTAGCTGACGCTTTTATCCAAAGCGACTTACAAGTTCTGTATGACAAGTCATCAGGAAGGGCACAACTCTATCAGCTGAGTAACAATGTTCATCAAAGTGTTGAGTGCTACAGTGTAGGCAGTGGCGGCCGGCCGATAGTGGGAGCTAGAGCGCCGCCCTCCCTGGTTAAAAGAGAGAAGGAGAAGATTTTATTTTTTATTTTTTTTCGAGCCCTAGAAATAAAATAAACATGTTTAAAATTAATAATATTTACTCATTTTAAGTATGTTTGTGTTTCCAATGCACAATATAACGTTAATATATCAAATATAAATAATAGTTTTTCATTCACAGGAAGTCACTAGTAACTACCTCTCAGGCCGGGCGAGACATATCACGCACAGCAGGGCGTGCACTGGTTTCATCGCTGTATCCTCGCAGCCAATCAAATAGGTCAACGCACGTAACGCACTGTGCGTTGAAATATGATGTAATATGATGGAAGCCGGGCGCGTTTTCAAGCGATCTATATCATCTATGCAAGCAGCGTCTATACTTTCCGTAGCCGCATTTCTCGGAGACGCTCTAGCCGCATTTCTCAGAGACGCTCTCTGATTGGCCGACGTCAGTTTCTACACTGGTTAGGCTTAGTTACTCTTCGAAGTTGGTTAAGGTTAGAGTTTGTCTTAGAGCATGACGGCAAGTTCTTTCGACGGTTAAGCTTAGGCACTCTTTCAAAGTTGGTTAAGGTTAGAGTTTGTCTTAGAGCAGGGCGATAGAACGCCAGGTAGTTTGCAGGCTGTTCGATGCTGTTGTGTTGTGGTGCCTAACCTGGCTAACAAGAAGCTATTTGGCTAGCTGGATGCAGTCTGGACAGTGGATATAGATCAACAGTCTGGGACTGTGGGACAGTGGACATATACACTTTATCAAGCCCTCCTGGACCACGTTTCAACTAAACAAAGTGAGTTAATGCGGTCTCTCTCTCTCTCTCTCTCTCTCTCTCTCTCTCTCTCTCTCTCTCTCTCGCTCTCTCTCGCTCTCTCAACACAGCGTGTTGTTGTTGAACTATAACATTTAATTTCGCCGCAGGTGACGCATAATGGATGAATGAATGAATGGTAACTTGTTTAAAATGTCAAGATATATATATGTGTTCATTATTGGATTGATCATACGTGTACTAGTGTAGTATGAATGAACTCGACTTAACGCTGGTAACGTTATGAGTCAGTATTCGCTTGGTCAGCTGTCCGCTTGCCCCCCCCCCCCCTTCACCACCCCGCGCCCACCCAAATGTAGTTAGTTTATTAGGACAAGTGCATGACAGTAAGGTTAGTTAGGGTTAGATGTAAATAGATATAGTAGTAAGAGTAGGTAAGGGATATGTACAGATATAGATATATTAACTAGTAAGAGTAGGTAAGGGATATGTACAGATATAGATATAGTAAGAGTAGGTAAGGGATATGTACAGATATAGATATACTAACTAGTAAGATAGGGTGACCAAACATCCTCTTTTGCCCGGACATGTCCTCTTTTCACGCCCTGTCCAGGGCGTCCGTTTTTTTTTTATAAATTCATGAAAATGTCCAGATTTCAAAATCCCTCCTCCCCGAACGTCCCTTTTCTGTACATTCGCTAGTTTGTACACTCGTGCCTTATGAGTTGACAGTGACCATTCTAACCAATCAAACGTGAGCGTGATGGCTTGTTTACCGACGTCACATCCGCTATCTTTCTGTCCCGACGTTAGCTGCTATAACGATTAGCTAACGTTAGCTTAATAACGTTAAGCGGGTTACAAATATGTGTAACTATGGAAGGAGTAAGCCGACCGCTAAAAATAAAACCCACTGCGGCAGCGAGAGCGGGACCACAGAATAAAAGAAAGTTTTGAGAGGAGTAGAAGTTTGGAGATAGCGGTGTTTCAAGAGACTGGCTACAGTAGTATGATGCTGGGCTGTTATGAGTTGTTCCGTGTGCCGCAAGTATGTCGAAAAGAAAAACAGAAACACGTTTTTCATCTGTAGTAAATCAATGAAGCTGGAATCCATTCGTGACCATGAACAGAGCCACTGTCAGTCACATTGGCTGCATGTCTGTGTCCCGGATTCAATCGGAGCCTCTCTCAAGTACTTTCTAACAACCTGCCCACTGTACCAAGATATCAGAGCAGTGGAGGTTATTCCGTGACAACACGTGAAACACAAATTCACTCATAATTATTAGTAATTTACATATATATATATATATTTTCTTTTTTTTAATATATTTTTTTAATTATTATTATAATTTTTTTTAAATGTTTTCCTCTGTAAAAACAAAATTCCAGTGAATTTTCTTTTCTTCAAAAATGGCCAAGTGACAGCTCTGAGCTCTCTGATCAGGCCTGCAGTGCTCACATAACTGCAGTAATGCGAGCTGTCAATCACTCAAGTGCAACTTTCCCTGCACGGGTTGATCTTTTTATTCTATTAGTATTATCCACCAGGTAGCCCCCAAGGCAAGGACCACATGAGTCGCACGCGGCAAGCATTGCATTTCTAATCAAATATTAATATCGCCGCGGGGAGGGGGGGGCATAATCCCACGGGACAATGCATTGGGATCTTGTGTCCTCAACCTCTCCTCTCCTCGCCTCTCCTCTCCTCTCCTCTCCTCTCCTCTCCTCTCCTCTCCTCTCCTCTCCTCTCCTCTCCTCTCCTCTCCTCTCCTCTCCTCTCCTCTCCTCTCCTCTCCTCTCCTCTCCTCTCCTCTCCTCTCCTCTCTTCTCTTAGGTATGAATTGAAAATGGGGGACCCTGATGTAAACAAGACGAAAGTCTTTCTCTGGTCTGCATCCCCTTAACAATTGTGTGTATTGATTTGAGCCGTACTGTATTGTACCCATTCTGCAATCTGTTAAATAAAGTTTTCATTCATTCATTCATTCATTCATTCATTCATTCATTCATTCATTCATTCATTCATTCATTCATTGTCCTTGTGTTACATAAAACCCATCTGTGGCCTCGTGCAGAGGAAGGTGGTAAATACATGTTAGATATTCCAATGTACAGTTATATTTCGTATAGCATCGCGTCCCGCTCTGCGCCTTACGAGATACTTCCATCTCCTGTGATACCTAATGTATCTCCCACGAACAAAAAACACATGCACCCCACCTGTATGGGGCCCCGCCCCTTATGGTGGTACCACCCATATAACCATGACTCTGGTCATGAAACACCCTTCCTCTATTTTCGTCCCAGCGTACTGGATGCTTGCACCATACGAGCTAGCGGAATGAAAAGATTAAGGAAGATTAATAATGTTGAGGGCTTACCGGAGGATTGTGTTTCCCTGGATTCTCCGGAGCTTGTTTCGACGACGCAGACCTATGCTGGTGGTTCCTCGGCTGACGGCGACGGACCGAGGGGCAGCGTACAAGGTTTGGCTAACGGGTCGGCTTGTACAAAGGTGAGGTCTGTGTCAGTAGGCGTCAATGTCGGTGTTGGTCGTGCTGTGGAGTATGTTTCGGCACCAGGGCCGGGGCGGCTTGGCGATCGTTCCACTGTAGTGGGCGATGTCTTGGCGATCCTGGAACATGCTGTTGACGCTAATGCTACTGCTACTGCTAATGCTAATGCTACTGCTGCTTCTTCTGCTAACGCTGATGTTGACGCTGGAATGTCTAATAATCCCCGCCGCGGGATTCCGCTTTTCCCTCCTCTTGCCACCTTCATTGATGAAGGTCAGTCGGTGGTGGGTGTGGGGGGGTTCGCTGAGCTCTATTTACCTTTTTTGCGGGTGAAGGGGCTGACGACGGGGTGCAGCCCGGGGGTACCTTGGCTAAGTAGCCAGGTAGCTTCTTTTTTGTGCCCAGGCGGGGATGAACGACGTTCCGCCCGGCCGTTGCTTGATAGCATGTCGGCTCGGAGGGTGGCAGTATGGACGAATGAGTGGTATACTGCTGCAGGATGGCATTTAGCGGCGGCCAGTGTTGTGGCTCAGCTGGCTACTTTCCTATCCAAGATGGCGTCAGGTTGTAGGTCTTTGGGTCCAACCGACACTATGAACGTGATTCATGTTTGTGGTGTTATAGAGATCTTGACTCAGTCGCAAGCTATAACTGCGGGGAGGATTCGGATGCTATCGACTTTGGTTGTTAGGCATCTTTGGTTGGAGCAGTCTCCTCTTGGGGAAGAGGATAGGTTTTCTCTCCTCACGACTCCTTTTTCCACAGATAGTCTTTTTGGGCGTTCTGTGGAGGCGCAGGCGGTTTTTGATTCGGGTCCTACACCGCCTCACGCTGTGCAGCCAGGGGTGGGAGCACGGTCTCGTCAACGACTGTGGCGAGATCCTCGACAGGCGGCCATGTTTCCCCCGCCAGTGGTGCCCTGGTTGGAGAATCGACAGGGTTTCGCAAGGCCGACAGTCTTGGCGGCCGAGGGATCGGCCATTTTGGGTGATTTCGGGGTTGGTAAACCACCCCGTCGTCATTTTGCCGCGAGCAGCCCGCTCCCCGTTCAGTCCTCTCTCTGGTATCCCCAGAAGCGGGGCTTTGAGCGTTCTCCTTTGGCTGCGGGCCGCGAACCTTCTTTGAAGCGTATGCGGCCCCATTCTTCACTTCTCATGGAGACAGGGGCTGACACCCAGTTGATGGCTGAGCCTGGGTCTGTCCGTGAGAATGTTCCGTCGTCGCGTGGTTCCTACACCGCAGGTTGTGGGTGGGTGGAACCTGGTGTTGCAGCTGCCACTAGCTCCAGTGGTCAGCAGGGGGACTCGGTGCCTCTTCTGTTGAATGCTCAGCAGGGGTTACCCCGGCTTCGCCCTCGCCAGGCGGGGTATCGCGCTGTTGCCTCCCACTCCCGTCAAACCGGCAGTGGTCTGCAAAGGAGAGGCTGGCGTGATTTGAGTGGTAGCAATATCACTGCAGGGCTTCGGCGTGTAGGAGCCCATGGGGTCCTCAGGCCTTGCGTGTCTAGCTGCGGAACGGCTCCTCAGCGTGTGCTGGAGGGGTGTTCAGGGGGTGAGTGTGTGTCCACAAGTTTGATGACCGCTCCTCCCGTATCAAACCGGCCCTTTCTGTCGGGGTCCCCCCTTGGGTGCTTTGCACGACGGGGGGGACCGGGCCAATTATCTGCTGTTCCTTGCGGCCCAGCGTCAGTTGACGGCGGGGGCGCTGTGGGATTATATTCACATATGGCGACGGGAATGTCCCTTGAATCGGTGGATGAGGAGAACGTTAGAGGCGGGGCTGGTTTTGCAGTTTGCGCGGCCCCATCCTCCGTTCTCGGGTTTGGTGCCGACCCTATTGTTAGGGTCGGGCGCGGTGACAGCCCTGGCCGACGAGATTCAATCTCTGTTGGCGAAGCAGGCCGTCGTTGTGGTCCCGAGAGAGGACGCAATGTCAGGCGTCTACTCCCGTTATTTTCTGGTGCCCAAGAAAACTGGGGGGGTCAGACCTATACTGAATCTGTCCATGTTCAATCGGTTGATTGTAGTGAGACCATTCAGGATGTTGACCGTCCGACTCCTTCTGCTTGCTGTCAGGAGGGGGGACTGGTTCACCTCCATAGACCTGAAGGATGCGTATTTTCACATACCCATTTTCCCTCCTCACAGGAAGTTCCTACGGTTCCTGTTTCAGGGCGTAGCGTACGAGTACCACAGAATGCCGTTCGGTTATTCTCTGGCTCCCCGCACATTCACCAAGTGCGTGGCGGCTGCTCTGGGGCCTTTACGTCGTCGGGGGATACGAGTTCTGTTCTATCTCGACGACATTCTGCTCCTCAGCCGTTCAGAGGAGGTTGCCAGGTCTCATACTCGACTGGTGGTGTAATTCCTCACCAGCCTGGGTTTTGCTGTGAATTGGAAGAAGAGTACCCCTCTTCCCAGTCAACAGGTGGAGTACTTGGGCTTGACATTGAGGTCGAAGCCCATGCTTGCGACCCTCTCGGAGCAGCGTCGGGGGGATCTCCGTCACGCGCTCGGGGGTTTCCGTCTGGGAGGGACGGTTACGGCGCTGCAGGTGATGCGTCTGCTGGGCCTTATGTCGGCGGCCCACACGGTGGTTCCTCTTGGCCTCCTCTTTATGAGGCGGATACAGAGGTGGTTTCTCTCTTTGAGAATAGATCCGGTGTGGGGCAAAGGGAGACGGTTGACGGTTCCTTTGTCGATATGGGGGGATCTCGCCCACTGGGGGAGGCTGGGTATCCTCTCCGCTGGGGTCCCCATGGGCAGCAGTGGCTCCCACGTCACGGTTTTCACCGACGCCTCTCTCACAGGTTGGGGAGGGGCGTTTCGGACCCACGCAGTGGGGGGCAGCTGGACGGGTCATGCCGACCCAGCTGTCCTGCATATCAATGTGTTGGAGTTGAAGGCGGTCCTCCTGGTCCTCAAACGGCTCGGCCACCTGGTGGTAGGCGAACATGTTTTGATCAGGACGGACAATGTGACGGCGGCGGCGTATATCAACAGGCAGGGTGGGACTCGTTCCGCTCGCCTGCTCCGGGTGGCGCGCGAACTGTTGCTATGGGCATCCCGCAGGCTGCGCAGTCTGCGGGCGCTCCACGTTCCTGGTACGGAAAATGTGGCGGCGGATATAATGTCTCGGGGCGGTCCTCGTCGCGACGAGTGGGAACTCCGCCCCGACATAGTCAGACAGATCTGGGATCGGTTCGGGGAGGCCTCGGTAGATCTGTTTGCGTGCCGACGTTCTCACAAGTGCCCCTTGTGGTTCTCGCTCAGTCGAGCGGATCATCCCCCCTTGGGGGTGGATGCCTTCTCGACCTTTCCGTGGCCGCCCGGTCTTCTGTACGCCTTCCCTCCTGTACAGCTGTTGAGTCAGCTGTTGGAGCGGATACGGAGGGAGCGCAGGACGGTGATCCTGGTCGCGCCGGACCGGGGCACGTCAGTGTGGTTCCCGGTCTTAATCCAGCTTCTGGTCGCTCCTCCTTGGGTCATTCCGTGGTCAGCGACGGCCCTCTCGCAGCACAACGGAGTGCTTGTCCAGCCTCCGGTGTTGGGTCAACGCCTGGTGGTGTGGCTGGTGGGAGGGTGAGTCTGGAGAGGATGGATCCCGCAGTGGTTGATACCATCCGGTGTGCGCATGCTCCCTCCACTGTCGCGGTTTACGCGGGCAGGTGGCGTGCGTTCCAAGAATGGTGTAAGGGGGGGGGCTGGGACCCAGTCTCCTGCCCCCTGGATGCTGTTCTGGGTTATCTCCAGTCTCTCCTTGATAGTCTGTCGGCTTCGACAGTGAGGGTATATGCAGCAGCTATATCCTCCTATCATGAGGGATTTGAGGGGGATGTCTTGTTCAGCCACCCTCTTGTGAAGCGTTTCCTGCTTGGCGCTCGGCGCGTTAAGCCGGTGCAACGCTCCTTGGCTCCGACTTGGGATCTTCAATTGGTCCTCGGTCGGTTGTCCTTGGCCCCGTTTGAGCCGCTCGAGCAGGCGCCGTTGGGACGGCTGTCTTTCAAGACCGCGTTCCTACTGGCTGTCACTTCCGCTAAACGCGTGGGTGAGCTCTGTGCTCTCTCGGTACGTCCAGAGTGCCTGTCTTTTCGGACCGATTGCGGTGCCACTCTGCGACCTAATCCTGCTTTCGTGCATAAGAATATCCGGAGTTCCTTCCGCTCCCGGGATATTGTGGTTCAGGCTTTTCGTCCTCCTCCTCACACTAGTGAGTTAGATGCGGGCCTTCACCTGTCATGTCCAGTCCGTGCTTTGGGGTTTTACCTCAGCCGTACTCAGGACTTCAGGGTTACCGACCAGCTTTTTGTCTGTTACGGTGGGGCTCGTGCTGGTAAGGCACTGTTGAAGCAGCGCCTGTCCCATTGGTTGTGCGAGGGTATTGCCCTCTGCTACACGTTGGCTGGGCAGGATCCCCCTGGGGGCGTCAGGGCGCACTCCACTCGTGGGGTGGCTGCCTCTGCCGCTCTCCTGGGTGGGGCCTCGGTGGAGGACATCTGTGCTGCAGCTTCATGGTCCTCACCGGGCCCCTTTGTAAGGTTTTACCTCATGGACATGACCGGGGGTTCTGTCTCCCAGGCGGTTCTGGGGTCTGTGGCCTTTCCTGCTTCCCGTCCTTTGGTCGGGTAGCAGGAGTGTATGGGTATGGGCCGCAGTGTGTTGAGTCACACGTGGTTCCGCCTGTACGGTGTGTTCAAGGGGTTCTGGCTCCCTCTTGTTCGCATTCAGGTGGAGTTGACTGCGCCCCCCCTTCGTTAGGAAGGATGGGGTGACAGGGCTCCCCGCACCCCTTGATGTGGGCTTACGGGTCCTCAGGGGGTACATCTGTCGGGTCTCGCGCCCGCTCTTCCCCATTATCTCGTAAGGCTCAGAGCGGGACGCGATGCTATACGAAATATAACGATAGGTTATGTAGATAACCTAGTTATATTAGTATAGGCTAAGCGTCCCGCTCTGCGCGCCCTGAGTTCCCTCTTGAGGGGTCTTTTCCTGGGACGGGTTTTTGGCGAGGAAGGGTGTTTCATGACCAGAGTCATGGTTATATGGGTGGTACCACCATAAGGGGCGGGGCCCCATACAGGTGGGGTGCATGTGTTTTTTGTTCGTGGGAGATACATTAGGTATCACAGGAGATGGAAGTATCTCGTAAGGCGCAGAGCGGGACGCTTAGCCTATACTAATATAACTAGGTTATCTACATAACCTATCGTTTTGCTTTCAGAATGGTCTGTTTTATTGAAATCGTCACAGCAGTATAGTTTGTTTATACTTCAGAAGTATGATATTTAAACATGGTCCCCAAAATGAATGGAAGCGAATGAGGAGCCTGACACCTGGGAATAATTGGGGTGTTGCAGCCTTGGGGATGTTTTAAAAATATAATTTAATAGATAATATAATATAATAATTTGTGCTTCACCAAGAAATTTGGTCAGCAACCGCCACTGTATCAGAGACATATACTTCCCATGAATTGCAAACACCCAAAGAGACTTTGAAAACATGACAAATAACGGAAAACTCCCATACCTACTGGGTGGAGTACAGCAATGTGCAACTGTACAGAAAAGGACATCCAATGGAATACAACCACCATAAAGGCTGTCAATCATGCAAGTATTCCTGCACTACCTGTTCTGTACTGTACTGATCTCTGTACATACTGTATAAGCACATACCTTTAAATACACTTGAAAGACTGCTGCTGTTTCTAAACGTTATATTAAGTTATCTGAACAATTCTATGATATGTGAATACATTTTTGGATTGCTCATCTCCAGCAGGTAGAGTTCTCCTGCTTGGCTAGGAAAGCTGTAGATGTGTTGATTCAGTTTGGCACCACATACTTATGTGAATCTGGGTTTTCTACTCTAGCATACCTGAAAAACAAATACAGAAACAGACTAAATGCTCAGCATGAAAAAAAACTTCAACCAGCCACATACCTCTCATTAGATTTAATTGTGCCATAGATGAAATATTATACCCCTTCTAGCATGTCAGGTCAGTAGAATCTTTAATAAGTCAGTAAAAATGTATCAGAATGTTGCTCAATGTTGGGGTTTAAGGTTGAGGGACAGAGGGAGGGGGTAAGAAATGGAGAGTTGAAAAAGGGGTAATAAATAGAAGGGAGAGTAAAACATGTTTGTTAATTTAAAAGTGTTACAAAATTGTATGTGCATATTTTATGAGGTGGTGAGAAACTTAACATTACACTCAGCAAATTTGATTATTGCTATGATGTACTTTTATAATGAAATAAATACATTTCATATACATTTTTAATTCATGGTTTGTTGTGTTCTTTATCAGTAGTTTATAAATGTATGTTATGGCAATTCATGATGTATTTTTGTAAGTTTGGGTCCCGGGGAAACACCAAATTTCTCTTTTGGGTCTCGAGCTGAAAAAGTTTGGGAACCCCTGCTCTCATTTCGGAATGGATTTTTATAAAATTTGGACCTGTACTTACTACATACGACTCCAGGCTATGGATTTGCGGTGTTTTCCAGCTTATACAAAAAATATATATATATATTATTTTGGAATATTGCAACTACTACACAAAACGTGAGTACTCAAGTTCAACTCAAGTTCAGCCCTATGTTACTCATTAGCACTAAAAGTGATTTTTATTTATTGTGTAAGACACTTCAGAATGTTATCTTTCAAAAGAGACCAGGCTTATGCATGTGCTATAAGCATAACGTATAAAGATAAGCTTTGCAAAAAAGTATGCAGTCCTCAAGTTTAAGTAAAAAAGAAAAAAATGCCGCTTTTCTGGGTGCATGAGGTTAAAACAATAAGGCATCTTTGAGTAAACTTTTAGTAGAGATTCAAGATTCAAGATGTTTATTCATCACATACATACACAAGACATAATAGTGAAATGAAGGTGGCCATGCCCACTTCGATTGTGCAAAGTATCATTAAGTATCTCGATGCTGGGGTCAGCATGTCCTCTTTTTTGGAAATCAAAATATGGTCACCCTAAGTAAGAGTAGGTAAGGATATGTACAGATATAGATATAATAACTAGTAAGAGTAGGTAAGGCATATGTACAGATATAGATATAATAACTAGTAAGAGTAGGTAAGGATATGTACAGATATAGGGATGCGTGATGTCTTGGGCATGATGACGTTAGCCTAGCCTAGAGACACACACACACAGCCAGCATGTAGGCGTTATTTATTTCTAGCGTCATTCATTCATTCATTTACCCGTTCTGTAGAAAGCTATCTGGCTGACTTCTCCAAAGTCGTTATTATTATTAGCCTAGCTTAGCACAATGAATGGAAGCGGACAGTGCGGGTTAGTTAGGCGACGTCATCGTTGGATTCACTCGCTTTCGCTCGCTGGCTCAGTCTTCATTGAGACCAAGACAAAATAATAATAATAATAATAATAATAATAATAATAATAATAATAATAATAATAATAATAATAATAATAATAATAATAATAATAATAATAATAATAATAATAATAATAATAATAATAATAATAATAATAATAATAATAATAATAATAATAATAATAATAATAATAATAATAATAATAATAATAATAATAATAATAATAATAATAATAATAATAATAATAATAATAATATTTAATAATAATAATAATAATAATAATAATAATAATAATAATAATAATAATAATAATAATGGCCTAATATCTGTCCTCTTCGCCGTGAACACAGAATTCTCCAATACGATTGATAGCTGCTGCTAATGCTGTGTTGTCGATAGCTTTTCAGCTCAGAGCTCAGTCAGTGTTTACTTATGGAGATTGCGTCAGTGATCACAGACACTTAAATCAACCCCTCCCCTCGACATTGTAGTTCTTTCAACTATTGCGGGGAAAAACAGCCTTGCAATTGTTTAACAATTAACGTATTTTTACAAGTCGTATTAAGTTTTGGAAATAAGGAGACATATACAGTATATAACATCTCAAAGCACTCAAAAATGCCATTTTTCTATTTTTACCGATTTCTGAAATGCGCAACTTTCTTGTCATTTCTGAGAAATTCTCAATCCCTTTGTTACCGCCGGCGGGTGCAAATAGCGTGAGCCGACCTCTGAGTGTTATTAAGTGGAACACCGTTTATGTGAAAACTGGGGAAGTGTAGAGGTTCGGGAAGTGAGTTGGGACATGACTTCGGTTTTTTGGATGTTGACCTGGAGACCAAAGGATTGGTACAGACTGGATATGGTGTCGAGAGCATGCTGCATAGACTCTGGACTGTGAGCTAAGATGGCACAGTCATCAGCGTACTGTAGCTTGAAGAGACTACCATCAAGGCGGTATTCCACATGGACACCGTCTTCATGTCCCAGGGCTCGGCAGAAGAGGCAGGTGATGGCAGAGAGGAGGAGATTAAAGAGCACCGGAGCCAAGACACAGCCCTGCTTCACCCCAACATTAACCATAAAGGATTCTGACTGGAGTTCACCTGTCTGGACTCTGGCTTGCATCCTGTCATGCAGCTAGGGCTGGGCGATATGGCCTAAATATGATATCACGATATTTTCTGACCTTTCGGCGATACACGATACGCATCACAATGTTTTTCTTTTTTTCCCCAAACAATTCATTATGAGGCTTACCAAGACAGTATTTGAGTTTGCAAGCTAACATTAAAGACAAAATAAAATACCCATGCATTTAGCATTTTTATATTATATATTAGATTTAGATTATTGGATTATTAGATTATATATTGCATATATTTAGCAATGAGATATTATATGATTTAGATATGAAATATGATTAATTGAAAATGGGGGACCCTGATGTAAACAAGACGAAAGTCTTTCTCTGGTCTGCATCCCCTTAACAATTGTATGTATTGAGCTGTACTGTACCCATTCTGCAATATGTTAATAAAGTTTTAAATCAATCAATCAATCAATCAATCAATAGGATTTTAGCATTTTTATGAAACTACTGTATATTTGTATGTCTCTAAATGTTTTGATGAATTGAAAATGGAGGACCCTTATGTAAAAAAGCCGAAAGTCTTTTTCTGGTCTTCATCCTCCAGTCAGTCCACTGTTGTTGTATTGAGCTGTACTGTATTGTACCCATTCTGCAATCGTTAATAACGTTCATTCATTCAATCATTCAGCCGGCAACAGAATAATTTTGATTGACAGTCGAGTCTGCCAATTACGTCACACCGCTTGTACCCGCCCTGCTGTTCTTAGCACCAATCGGCAAGCAGCGCTATTCTTTTTTTACATTCCTGAATGCCCTCCATTGATTTTAACGAGAGCTCAGCTCAACGACAACAACAACAGCTCACCGCAGCCGACGAGTGATTACTAGCGCACCGCAGCATAACAACGAGGCATAATGATTTTACTGCAACAAATGTTATAATAAAAGCCTTTCCATACATCTGTCTGATTGAAAACTTTATTAACAGACAGCAGAATGGGCACGCACAACTCGGCACGGACTGAGATATGAACAGTAACGCTTGCTATCTATGTCGTCATCGGACGTTGCTATGTTTGGGTAAATACGCTGATGTGTAACTATATAACGTGTAACTATATAATGTTGATGCCACAAAACGAATGCCTTTGTTAATCATAAGTACTAACTTTGATGCAGTAGTGTGTGTGTGGGAGCGGCGTTGTTCAAAAGTTTGAACGGGGTGGACCAGATTGACGCGACACAATCCTCTTGGGCAAAACATCACGATATCCACGATACGTTAAAAAAGTGTATCGTTAATGAACTGTACCCGATATTTATATAATATCGTCATATCGCCCAGCCCTACATGCAGCTGCTGAAGGATGGAGAGAAACTTGGGTGGTACCCAAGGCTGATGGTGTCGAAGGCTTTGCTTAGGTCTATGAAGGCTATGTAAAGATCCTTGCGATGCTCTCTGCTCTTCTCTAGCAGCTGCCTCAGGACAAAGACCATGTCGGTGGTGGATCTGGTCTTCCAAAAGCCACATTGAGTTTCCGGAAGCACAGCTTCAGAGATGTTTTCCACCAGCCTGTTCAGCATGATCTTCGCCAGCACTTTCCCTGCAATGGAGAGGAGAGAGATTCCACGGCTGTTTCCGCAGACTGCTCTGTCCCCTTTTTGCTTGTAGATGACCACAATGTTTGCATCCTTCCAGTCCTGTGGGAGGGTCTCATGTTCCAAGATGTTGCAGATCAGGAGGTGCAGACGGCGCGTGAGGAGGTACCCTCCGTGTTTGAAAACCTCTGCTGGGATGCCATCGGGTCCAGGGCTTTTATTTGTACGCACGCACGCAGAAAGAAGTAAGTAGCTTGTACCGAGGTCTTTGGACCCTCTCTTTAACGTCTGTTGTTTTTTTCTTTACTTGGTAAAGTATGAAAACGCGGGTGGCGTGTTCGCACATGAGCCTAAAGCCTTGTATAAAAACCCGTTTTTTCACAAACGAGTTTATCGTCTATGGCTGGCGTGCAACTGTTAAGCTTATCCTGGAGGATATACGCTTTTTCATGTAGCATGCTAGATAACTGGTATAAGATAAGATAAGATATTCCTTTATTGATCCCCTTGGGGAAATTCAGGCATCATAGCAGCATGGGGGGGAGGGGGGACCAGTCTCTTAAACATCTTCATGACGTGTGACGTCAGAGCGACTGGCCTGTAGTCGTTGAGGGTGCTGGGTCATCCCTTATTGGGCACCGGGACAATGCAGGAGGTCTTCCAGAGCTGGGGCACCCTCTCCAGCCTCAGGGAGAGGTTGAAAAGATGCTGGAGCGGTGCTGCCAGCTGCTCCGCACATACTTTGAGCACCCTGGGATTGGTGTTGTCCGGTCCTCTGGCCTTGTTTACACTAATCCTGGAGAGCTGTCTACTGACCTGACAGTTAGTGATCATCAGGGTTGGGGGTGGTAGGCAGTCTGCTGCTGTTGGGGGTGGGGTGCCGGTGCTGATGGGTGTGGGTGGGTGGGGGGTGGGAGGGGTGCTTTGTAGGTGTGATTGATTGATTGATTGATTGAAAAGTTTATTAACAGATTGCAGAATGGGTACAGTACAGTACAGCTCAATACATACAATTGTTAAGAGGATGCAGACCTGAGAAAGACTTTCGTCTTGTTTCCATCAGGGTCCCCCATTTTCAATTCATCATAAATTCATCATAATTCATCATGATCTGGTGTCGATGGGTGGGGGGAGGGGTGTCGGGAGGCCACTCTGGTCAAAGCGGTTGAAAAACGAGTTGAACTCGTTTGCACGCTCTGGGGGGCCCTCAACAGCTGTGCCCTGCTGTTTGAACCCAGTGATCTTCCTGACGCCCGCCCACACCTCCCTGGTGTTGTTGGCCTGTAGTCTGCCCTCCAGCCTGTCCTTGTAGCTGACCTTGGCTGCCCTTAGCTCTTTTTTGAGCTCCCTTTGGACAGCCCTGGCCTGCTCAGTGTCCCCTGCCATGAAGGCCCTCTTTTTCCTGTTTAGCAGGTGTTTAATGTCCTTGCTAATCCAGGGTTTATTGTTTGAAAAGCAGCGTACCTTCTTCGTGGGTACGATGCTCTCCTCACAGAACCTGATGTAGTCTGTGATGCAGTGGGATAGTCCATCAATGTCATCTCTGTGGACCCTCTCAAACATGTCCCAGTCTGTCGACCTGAAACACTCCTGTAGCTCCTCCTCGATGTCGTCAGACCACTGTGGGACAGACATGGTGGTCGGTGGCTGTCTCTTAATGGGAGGCGTGTATGTAGATACAAGCCTCACAAGGCTGTGGTCTGACTGGCCGAGGGGGGGCAGGGAAGTCGCACTGAAAGCCTCCTTCACGTTAGCATACAGGAGGTCCAGTGTTTTGTCTCCCCTGGTTTTGCAGGTGACATACTGGGTGAAGTTTGTCAGGGTCTTGTTCAGTCTGACATGGTTGAAGTCCCCATTGATAAAAATAAATGCATCCGGGTGTTTTGTCTGAAGCACCGCGACGGTGGAGTGTATGACGTCACTCGCCTGTGCCGCCGCAGCGCTGGGTGGGATGTAAACAGTCAGAGCAAGGACGTGTGTTATTTCTCGCGGTAAATAGTATGGCCGCAGACTCGGTGCCAATAGTTCAATGTCGGGGGTACAGATGCGTTCCTTAATGGTCATGTGCCCCGGGTGGCACCATTTGGAGTTAACAAAGACAACAAGCCCTCCGCCTCTCCGCTCTGTTTACCCCGGTCGGCGCGCACCACCGTGAAGCCCTCCTGTTCGATTGCACTGTCCGGGATGTTGTCGTTCAGCCAGGATTCTGTAAAGCACAGTAGGCTTGCCTCCTTGTACTCACGCTGGTTGTCCATCAGGGCTGAGAGCTCATCCGTCTTGTTGGCCAGCGATTGCACGTTCCCCATAACGACAGAGGGCAGGTAAGGCTTGAATCTCCTGCTATCCTTTCTCCTGTCCCTCACGATCGTGCCAGCTCGATTTCCCCGTCTGCGTATCCTTATTTCGGCTGGTAGATTCCTCTGTGGCTCTGCAACTCTGTCTCGAAAGCAGAGGAGATAAGAAGTAAAGGGGGGTGGGAGCTGCTATGAAAGGCTGCCACTCACCTCGGCGCAAGATGTATTTTATGAATATGTATCATGCGAATAGGTATCATGCGCTGCTTGTTGTTTTCCTCGTATCCGGGGTATGGGGTCATGGGGGGTGAACTGATAAACCCCTCCCCCCTTTTTACTGATTGGCCAGGGGGTTGGACCTCCGGTTCTTCGGTCTTCCTGTCACGCTGTGGGGTCAGCGCGTCACAGGGAGGGGAAAGGGGGGGTCCGACGCCATATTTGGACAGGTGGGTCACGGAATTTCCCCGGCCATAGAATACGTCACTGGGCGCGTTTCTATTGGTCATGAGACTTCCGTGAGTTCTTTCAGGCTCCATATTGTGGACCACTGTCATTGTCAAGATTGGGTGATGCGGTGCGTTGGAAACTGTTCGTTTTCTGCTCTGCTCTCTATTTGAATATGTGTTGAGCTTTTGGTCACGTGGCTCAATGTTTACATATATCTTTTCAATTATTACTCATGTGGGAGGTCTCTCTGGGGGTTCCCTGTCTTCCCTCTTTTATACAGAGCGGTGTTGACAGGTTATTCTTCCCTCAGACGCGTCATATGGGACCCATATCTGTGTCTTTTTGGCCGGCTTCCTGCCGCTCGTCCCAGGCGGCATGGAGGGAACGTTGTCTGGTTTCTTATTAGAGTTACAATTGATGTGTTTTTTGGGTCTCGACGTGTACATAGCGCTGGCCCTGGGTGCTTTCGGTGTGGTACCACGCCATTGGGCTGGCGCGCCTTGGTTGCTCATTCATAGAAACGGCGTTTTTTATACGAGCGACTGGGATGGAGATTTTATCTCTTCCGAGCGCCAGTGTACTAGGTTAGTCTCGACGACTCACACTCATCTCCGGGGGGAGATGACGGAGTATATCAAAGCATTGGCGGAGGGGTCTCACGCACATGGGGTGGGCCACCGGGTATGGTGCATTCACGTTCTGACCGTCTTGGTGGCACTCTCTGTGATGTTTTGGATCGAAACGCGTACCTACCCCCTCTTAGGACTGGGGATGGCGGCGTGACTAGGACACAGGACTGGTTCTGGTCGCGCCGGACCAGGTCAGTTAACCCGTTGTCCGCCGGGGCGCAGATCTGATGTTCTGGTAGCCTGAAGGACTTTGTGCTTTTCGAGGGAGAAAATGCCGGGTCGGCCCGGGCGTCGCGGGGATTGATGTTATGGATGTGTGTGTATGTATGTCCAGCGCCGTCTGGGAGAAATGCGAGGCCCTGTGCGAGATTTAAATGCGAGCACCCCCCCCCCCCCCCCCCCCTAAAGGTAAAAAATATATATATATATATATTTAATATAATATATAGATATATATATATTTTTTTCATACAGTCAACATATTCTTAAATAATAGCGCTGCCCGAGGCTGGGCATACAGATACAGTCAACATATTCTTAAATAGATGCTTTGCACAAAAGTTATTGAATGTAACCAATAGTATATCTGCAGAGCCGCAGAGCCCGGAACACTATTCTACAAACGTGTCTAATGTGAAATATATAAGCATGTAAGCAAAACTAGCTTTTAGGTCTGTGATGGAAAGTGATTGTTAACATTCTGTTTATTTTTATTTTTATTTAAAAAAAATTATAAAATAAAAAAATATATATAAAAAAATATATATTATTATTATTATTTATTTTTTTGCGAGGCCCCCCTTCCCGCGAGGCCCTGTGCGACCGCACTGCTCGCACACCCCCTGGGTATGTCACTACGAGTTGTCCTTCACAGTGTGTGCTTGGTACATATTGTGTTGTACCTTGCGCTGTGCTAAGGGGACTGGTCCTTCTCCATTCGTTTTCGCCCCTCCCTTCCCCTGCTGGGCAGGGCTGGGAGGGGGCTGTCGAGGAGGTTTTCTATTGAACCCCTCTGGCATCCCTGTGTACGTCCTGGTCCGCCGGGCCCAGGTCCGAACTCGTTCTCGTCGACCTGTTGTCCTGGGTTAACCCCTTTTGAAAACTGAAACACTTGTACTGCCTGTATAGCCGGTGTATACGTGCAGTTGTGTTTCTGAGTTTTTATGGGGTTAAGGGAACAACCGCCTCCTGTTAAACTAAACATAGGGGGGTGGTTGATTCCCCGGTGTGTTGGTAGCAGAGTCGACTCTCGGGTTGAGGCCGGGCTTGACCCCGTCTGCCCGCGAGTGTGCCCCCGCACCTTTCATGACGTCTGCCAATCATGTCAGCCTTCTCTTGGACCTCGACCTCTCTGAGGGGTCGGGTTTGTGGAAGTTGCCACATGGTGCACAGCATACCGAACGCCCCTTCCGCCGGGGTGCTGTTTCACAGTAGACCCCTTAGGCGCCTGTCTAGTCCGCAGTGCTCCGGGCACAGGTCGAGTTATGCTCTTGGGGCCTGTTGCCTGGATTGAGAGATCAACCTCTTTGGGGGTTGTCTCCCCGGTGCGCCGACTGGCCCCACAGTATTGTGGGGGTGTAGCCTCTGTGGAGTGCTTCAGGGCGGTGTGCCGTAGGGGAGAAGGGCCTACTCTTGGATTGGGCCTTGTCCGATACGCTGGCGATGTGGGGGGTGGTGTCACCAGTGACCGTCTGGTGGGGTCTCGATGCTACAGCATCGTTGGCCTCACCGGGCCCCCTTTTTTCGGGGGGTCCTGGCCCTCAAGCTGTTCCTGGGGCTGGGTCCTCCTCCACGCTCTGCTGCTACGGCCTTGCCACAGGGTTGGGTTCTTGACCTTTGACCTCGTGATGTTGGGGGCTGTGACGGACGTGTTTTTCTTCCCGTTCGTTCCCTGGTGGCATGTGGGATGCGTGCCTGAGTGGTCGCGGGTCCTTCTGTGTGAAGGTAAGTCCCACGATCTGCTCACCCTGTGCGTTTGAGGTGCTAAACCCTCTTCGTACAGTCGGATCCGATTCCCTCCCATCCCCCTCTAGGGGGGTCCGGGGGCTCGGGTCCTCCCCGGTTCTGATGGTTGTGGGGGGCCTCAGCGGGTACATCTGTCGAGCTTCCGCTCTGCTCAGCTCCTGTGTTCCAAGAGAGCAGAGCGTAAGCTATACGATAATATAACATACGGTTATCCTATAACCATAGTTATATGAGTATAGCGAGCGCTCTGCTCTGACTCACTGAGGACCCCGTGGTCTTCGCCTTCGGTGGTGAAAGACTTGGGAAGGAGCTGTTGGTGTGGCCACGACCCCGCTTATGTAGAGGAGCAGATGTGGGTGTGGCCAGGCGGATGGGTGTGTAGTACATGTGGAGAAAAATTATTCATTATTAGATTGGATAAAGGGATAGTTCCAAGAGAGCAGAGCTCTCGCTATACTCATATAACTATGGTTATAGGATAACCGTATGTTATCACATTTCAGAACGTTGAGGGACAAATGGATAGATTATCAAACATGTTTAAAATAGTGTCGGGACTCCTACGACCTTAGAATTTTTTTCTAATCACGATCGCGGGTAAACTCGAATGTCTTAATAATAAAAAATATATATACTTACTTTACTTACTTAGGCCTTTAAATTCCCAAAGGAACATAGGCCATCGACGAAAAAATATATATACAGGTATAAAAAAAAGTATAATAAAAAAAAAAAAAAAAAAAATTTAATAGAAGTGCGGTACCACTGCATCCCGCGGTGATTAGCCACACACACAACCGCGGTGAGAAAATGTCATACCGCGACAGCCCTATTCACAAGATATGAAAGGTGTGTGGCTTAAGTGTAAGGGGCTGGGCAAACATAGACCAATATACGCGGATGTCCCTGCTGAGTCCAATGATGCCAGTATGTATGAATAGTGGATCACTATTTATGTGTTCTGATTCTGTATTACATTGCACAAAATATGGGACCCTCTCGAAAACGAGATATTGTATCTATCTCAATGTGGTTTTCCCAATAAAGAATTTCAATATATTCAACATTACTGAAGACTCCTATGACTGATAAATATGTATGATTACTTTCTCTAATGATAAGTACTTGTGATTTTGATTTTGTCCTGCAATGGTCTGACTCGCTTGTAAACAAATACGATCGGATTCCCCCACAAGAGGGAAGGGCTAATTGCCAGGTGTATGCTTGCGATCACCTCCTCTTAGGTGCAAAAAAAGAGTTGTTACACCTTCGATTCATCTTCCCCATTGACATGCAGGTCCAGTGTATGTCAATGGTCATGTGATATGTGAGCTAGTAGGCTATAGACGATAGATCTTTTCTAGGACGCTGCTAAAATGTGTGGACGAATGTTTACTCCACTCTCAATTGAAAATGTATTAGTGTAAAATCGTAAATGGTACAGTAAATGGACTGCATTTATATAACAACTTTTATTCAAAGAGCTTTACAACGTATGCCTCACATTCACCCATGCACTCACTCACACAGCGACAGCGGCGGCAAACATGGAATGTAGAAATGTCAATGAAGTCAATCAATTACCAATATGACTATTTGTCCATTGACAAAGCATAGTGACTGGAATCTGATCACAAAAACTCTGGAAATCACAATGACACAACACACACACGTGCAGAACCAAGGGAATGGAAAATCTGCAAGCTGGCATCTTGTGTGTGTGTGTGTGTGTGTGTGTGTGTGTGTGTGTGTGTGTGTGTGTGTGTGTGTGTGTGTGTGTGTGTGTGTGTGTGTGTGTGTGTGTGTGTGTGTGTGTGTGTGTGTGTGTGTCCAGTTTGATGCGGAGGAGATCGATTTCCCCCCAGAGTATGAGGCGAAGCTGGAAGCTGTGCTCAATGAGTGTGTGTGTGTGTGTGTGGGGGGGGGGGGGGGGGGGGGGGGTTGCTTGTTCAGGCTATCAGAAACAGATAAGGTGTGTGTGTGTGTGTGTGTGTGTGTGTGTGTGTGTGTGTGTGTGTGTGTGTGTGTGTGTGTGTGTGTGTGTGTGTGTGTGTGTGTGTGTGTGTGTGTGTGTGTGTGTGTGTGTGTGTGTGTGTGTGTGTGTGTGTGTGTGTGTGTGTGTGTGTGTGTGTGTGTGTGTGTGTGTGTGTGTGTGTGTGTGTGTGTGTGTAGAGGGCCTTTAAATATTTATGGGGACTTAAATCCGTATTGCCAAGAATAGCTAAGAGATGGAGGGAGAAGAGGGAAGAGAAGAAAAGAGAAATAAGAAGGAAGAGAAGAAAAGAGAAAGAAGAGAGAAGAAGGGAGAAGAGAACGAAAAGAGAAGATAATGAAGATAGTAGAGAAGAGAAGAGAAGAGAAGAGAAGAGAAGAGAAGAGAAGAGAAGAGAAGAGAAGAGAAGAGAAGAGAAGAGAAGAGAAGAGAAAGAAGAGTAGGGAAGAGAAGAGAAGAGAAAGAAGAGAGAAGAGTAGGGAAGAGAAGAGTAGGGAAGAGAAGAGAAGAGAAGAGAAGAGAAGAGAAGAGAAGAGAAGAGAAGAGAAGAGAAGAGAAGAGAAGAGAAGAGAAGAGAGAAGAGAACGGAAGAGAAGGGAAGAGAAAGAAGAGAGAAGAGAAGAGAAAGAAGAGAGAAGAGAAGGGAAGAGAAGAGAAGAGAAGAGAAGAGAAGAGAAGAGAAGAGAAGAGAAGAGAAGAGACAGAAGAGAGAAGAGAAGAGAATAGAAGAGAAGAGAAGAGAAAGAAGAGAGAAGAGAAGAGAGAAGATAAGGGAAGAGAAGAGAAGAGAAGAGAAGAGAAGAGAAGAGAAGAGAAGAGAAGAGAAGAGAAAAGAAGAGAAGAGAAGAGAAAGAAGAGAAGATAAAGAAGAGAGAAGAGAAGGGAAGAGAAGATAATAGAAAGAAGAGAGAAGAGAATAGAAGGGAAGAGAAGAGAAGAGAAAGAAGAGAGAAGAGAAGAGAGAAGATAAGAGAAGAGAAGAGAAGAGAAGAGAAGAGAAGAGAAAAGAAGAGAAGAGAAAGAAGAGAGAAGAGAAGATAAAGAAGAGAGAAGAGAAGGGAAGAGAAGAGAATAGAAAGAAGAGAGAAGGGAAGATAAGATAAGGGACGAGAAGAGAAGAGAAGGGAAGAGAAGAAAAGAAAAGAGAAAGAAGAAGGAAGAGAAGAAAAGAGAAAGAAGAGAGAAGAAGGGAGAAGAGAAAGAAGAGAGAAGAGAAGAGAAGATAAAGAAGAGAGAAGGGAAGAGAAGAGAAGAGAAGAGAAGAGAAGAGAAGAGAAGAGAAGAGAAGAGAAGAGAAGAGAAGAGAAGAGAAAGAAGAGAGAAAAGAAGGGAAGAAAAGAGAAGGGAAGAGAAGAGAAGAGAAAGAAGAGAGAAGGGAAGAAAAAAGAAGGGAAGAGAAGAGAAGGGAAGAGAAGAGAAAGTAGAGAGAAGAGAAGAAAAGAGGAGAGAAGTGAAGAGAAAGAAGAGAGAAGAGAAGAGAAGAGAAGAGAAAGAAGAGAAGGGAAGGGAAGAGAAGAGAAATAATAGAGAAGAGAAGGGAAGAGAAGAGAAGAAAAGAGAAGAGTACCATAAAGAAGAGAGAAGATAAGAGAGAAGAGAAAGAGAGAAGAAAAGAGAAGAGAGAATAGAAGAGTCTTACCTCCCTCCCTCTCCTCTGTGTATCTCTCTCTCTCTCTGTGAGCTAATAATGCTCTGTGTCAAACAAAACTAAACGCACAGTTTATTCAGCTAAATATTAGCCTCAGTGACGACTCTACCAGCCTACTGACAATTACATTCTCTAGTTCTCTCTGTCTTCATCTCCCTCTCTTTCTCTCTCTCCACTGAACCAAATAGAAAAGGAGGTAAAAGCCAAAACCTCTAGTTGTCTGGGAGTGAACCGTGCATAGTCTTCTGGAATCCCAAAGATATCAGTATGTGGAGAAATATTTACAGAGATTGTGAATAAAACCTAATGGGTTAAATTACAGGGTGAGGAATGACATTTGTCACTAGCTGTCACATTAGGATATTTATTTCACCAGGTAAGAAGCTTGGGCTCAAAGAGCTATTTTTCCAGCAACACCTGACATAAAACAACAACAAACTTAAAGTCAAGAACAACCAAACAGGACAGTAAATGAACATAGACAAAGGACAAAAAGAGAAAGTTAAAAAGAGCAAGCAGCTCTTATATTTTTGACAGTTTAGCTTTGGAGTAATGAATTATAAATAGTAAAGTTTGAAAATAGTGATTGAACACAATGTCTGACTTGGAAATACCGGAAGTGGTGGGAGGTGGGGAGATGAAATTTAGCTGACAAATCGGCAAAACTACAGAAGATATCATTTTTATATATATTTGGGTAACACTTTATAATAACACTCAGTTATAAGACCTTTATAAGGTATTTGTAGATAATGAATTAATCATGAACAAACCATTTATATACATTCGTAAATTATTATTAAATCATTTATAACTATATTTGTACAACATTTACAAATTAGTTCTACATTATTTATAACTCATTATCAACATTATTTGTACTTGATTTGTTCATCATTAACCCATTCAGTGCCGACCATGAGATTAGTCGGGTTAACTCGCCATGCGTTGAGTGCCAAAACCCGAAAAAACTATTTTTTTTTAATTTACAATATCCATACATTTTTCATCCATCCAGCCTGACGTTATCATTGGGAATGGGTCTGAGCTCGAAAATGGCAAATACCGCCGCCTATCGTCTCCCGGATGGTATTGCACATCATTGGATTGGATTGGATGGGACTGTGCATCAGAGAAAAACTCCGGTCCGGGGTTTTCCCATCTCGGGCAAGCAGTATCTGTTACCACATTCACCTGGGAGGCTTGGAGCAGCTTTCGATTATGTGTTTTGGTGCTATAACGTTGGATCACGCGGCTCCCTGGCCCAAAAAAATTTATAATATTTTTTTCCCCTCTTATGATCGATGTCATACTGTGACACTGAAATGAAGAAATATTTCATCAACTAAAATATTTAGTCAACAAAAATATTTCATCAACTAAAATATACAGTATGTCACACCCCGCGCCTCTCCCTGCCATCTGCAAGTGGCTAATCTTGAGTTTCCGACCCCCCAGTAAGCTAACCATGGATAAATCCAAAAAAGGGAAAGTCTGAGGAAAATAGAGGGTTTAATTCAGCGTGGACAGATTAATTTGCTTTCACGACTAACGATGCAGGCGTACCTGTATACATGATATGTTGTGCGAAATTTGCGAACAACAAAAAAAATTCTTTTTATTTTATAGATTTTCCACAAATAAGGGAAGGACTCAAATAGAGCTTTACCCAGCTCGTCCTTGTGCGATAAACCATGCCAACTTAATTGCGATTAAACCTACCCGCATGGCTGAAAATCGCGCTGTTAAATATACAGAGTGCGTGAAGGTTGGGCTTATCAACATTCGCTCTCTGCCAACCAAAGCTCTTTTGGTAAATTAACTGATAACAGACCATAGTCTCGACTTATTGCGCCTCACTGAGACATGGCACCCTACACCCGGGTGCCAGTGCCAGCGAGGACTTCGTCAACATGGAGAACGGCGGCTGGGTGGCGTAGCGGACATACCCTCGTCACCAACGCAGGAGATGCTGGGTTCGACTCGGTGTCCCGTTAACCAGTGTTGCAGTCCTCTCGGCCTGCGCTCAGGGTGAAAGTAGGAGTCCTGACCGGACTTTAAACACTTCTTCTTTTCTTCCCTTCTAAATGTTTTGTAATAACGATGTTCCAAAACATGTGATGCTGCAATATATTGAGGATACGACGCGTGTTGTGTGTGAATTGTCTTGTCACTGGTATAGCTTCTCTCTCCATAGTAAATCGGCGTTGTTTTTTACATGTGTGAAAATGAACTGGTTAGTTGTGATGAGAACATGTGTGTTCATGTAACGTTGTAACGTGGGTGAACTCACAACTAAGAGGGTTAGTTAACCTGTGAAGCTATGCTTAGTGACATGTGATTGAGGAATGAATCTTTTTCTCAGCCTGTGATGACAATGAACAGCATGTTCACATATTAACAGGGGTACCTGTTCAACTTGGTCGTATCAAGGGTAAGATAGGAGGGGTGACCCCCCCAGTTTCCCTGGGGCTTCCCCCCCCTCCTCTCAGACATGTTTGGTTACAATATATTGTGTCACTGTGTTTGTGGGGATACGATGTAACCCTCAGCTTAAGTTGCTGGGGTTGTGCTTCCGCTTGAGAAACAATTTTTTTCCTAAAGAAAAGGTTGTTTGGTCACTTATCATGTGTGCTTAGCAAGGTCTGTGGCCATTACATAATCGAGGACTTGTGTCTTCTCTCGTTATGAAAAACGGCGTTCCTCTGTAGTAAGAGTGTACTTTTGCCATTTTTTGTTGTGATGAAGGGTTGTGTGTGTCGTTGTGATCTACAACTGGGTTAGGTTTGGCCCACAGAAGCACATGTGTAAGTCTGGACCGGGGCTCTTAAAGGGGCCCACTCTGTACTGTGTTCTTCCTTAGTAAAACTCAGATAGCAGATTAGCACATGAGCTATGTGAAGCTGTTAGATGCTTCATGTAGCATGCTATGACTGTGTCATGCTCTACTTTGTCATTACATCGTATCAGGGGTGAGGGGTCGTAAAGGGGTGAACTGGTAATCCTTTCCTCCCCTTTTCTGATTGGTCAGGGGTTAAAACCCCCTGTCCTTCAAGGTTCCTGTCACGTTGCTGTTCGGCACGTTACAGGGTGGGGGGGGGGTGGAAATTTCCCCGCCATAGAGTACGTCACTGAGCGCGTCTCTATTGGTAAGACTTCCGTGAGTTGTTCAGGTCCATGTTGTGGATCTGTTTCAGGGAGTTGTCAGAGCTCCTCCTCACGAAGCTCCTCCTCAGGGAGAAGTGCCTTCTGTGAGTTCGGACTCTCCTTCCCAGTGAGGGAGCCTCCTCAGAGTTTCAGAGCCTCCTCCTCAGATTGTCAAGGTGAGTAGAACTTCAAAAAGGAGTTCTGCTCTATTGTGTGTGTATTTGATTCAATTCGATTATTGAGTGTGTATTGGTTCAGTGCCTCCTCCTCGGAGAGCCCTAACCCAAGTGTTACATAGTTCAATGTTGCAATATTTCTTTTCAATCTATACAGCTCGCGTGGGAAGTCTCTCTGGGGGTTCCCCGTCCTCTCCTTTTTGGAGTAGGTGGACGGGGTATTGTTTAGGGTTTCCCCGACTCCTCGCCTTATAGGTCTGTTGAGTCATGGGTTTCCCCCCGTCATGGGGGTACGTCGCTCACCGTCCCCTCTTATGAAGTGTGGTTGACGGGGTGGTGTTTCCCTCAGCTGCGTCGCATGGGACCCATGTCCGTATAATTTTTTCTTTTTCTGGAAAATGTAAAATAAAAAAAGCGGCTTCTTGTCGTTCCCCAGGCGGCTTGGAGGAACGGTATCTGGTGTCTTGTTAGACTATCCATTGATGTGTTTTGGGTCTCGACGCGTACATAGTGCTGGCTCTGGGTGTTTCTGATAGGAATCACGCATGAGGCTGGTGCGCCTTGGTTGCTCGTTATTAAAACTGCGTTTTTATAGGGCAACTGGGATGGAGTTTGTCTCTTCCGAGCGCCAGTTTACTAGGTTTGTCTCGACGAATTCTCGTTCATATCTGGGGGATGTTAACAAAATAGATCAGAACATAGGTAGAGGGGTCTCACGCCCTTGGGGTGGGCCACTGAGCGCGGTATGAATGGGACTGTCTGGGTCGCGCCCTCTTTTCATGTTTTAGATCGACACGCATACCTACCCCCTCTCCTGGAGTGGGGATGTCGGCGTGGTTAGGGCACGGGACTGGTTCTGGTCACGCTGGTCCAGGTCAGTTAACCCGTTGTCCGCCGGGGACGCAGATCTGCTGTTCTGGTACCCTGAGGGACTTGTGCTTTTTTCGGGGGGAAAAATGCCGGGTCGGGCAGCGTGTCACAGGGTTGGGCGTTATGGAGACCCTTTGTTGGGTACACGTTGTACCTGGCCCTATCATGAAGGGGCTGGTTCTCATTTCTTTTCGCTCCTCTCTCACGCATGGCGAAGAGGGGGCTGTTGGGGTGGTCTTTTGGACCTCCTCTGGTAACCCTGTGTGCTTCCCGAGCGTCGGGCCCGGTCCGAAGTAATGTTTCGTCGACCCGTAGGCCTGGAATAACCCTTTTTGAAAACTGAAACACTTGTACTGCGGTATTGCCAGTGTATACCCGCAGGTGTGTTTTGGAGTTTTTTCTTGAGGGGTTATAGGAACAACCACCGCATGTGGTACCAAGAGGGTGGTTGATTCCCTGGTGTGTTGGAGCAGAGTCAACTCCCGGGTTACCCGGTTGAGTGTGCCCCTGCACGTTCATGACGTCTGCCAATCGTGTCAGCCTTCTCTGCCTCAACCCCTCTGGGTGGTTTTTTTTGGTGGAGGCTTTGTCATGGTGCGCAACAATGCCAGCATACGCCCCTTCCGCCGGGGTGCTGTTTTCAGTTGACCCCTTTGGCGCCTGTCTCGTCCGCAGTGCTCCAGGCTCGGGTCTAAAGCCTGCTGCCTGGTTTAAGGGATCGACCCCTCTGGGGTCGTCTCCCTGGTGCGCTGCCTGCTTCCGTTATTGTTTAGCCTTTTGAGTGCTTCAAGTTACGGCCATGCTGACTGCCTGTGTTGCAGGGTCAGTGTGCCAGGCGGCGTACTAGTGGGGGGAAGGGCCCGCTCTTGGAGGGGCCCTGTCCGAATACGCTAGCGATGTGGGGGGCGGTGTCACTAAGTGACCGCCTGGTGAGGTCTTGATGCTTGGCGTCATTGACCTCTCCGGGCCCCCTTTTTCCAGGGGATCCAGTCCCTTCGGTGGGTCTGGGTCTTCCTTCGCGCTCCGCTGCTACGGCCTTGCCACAGGGTTGAGTTTGCTCTTGACCCCGTGATTTTGGGGGCAGTAACGAGGGTTGTTCCTTCCGTTCGTTCCCTGGTGGAATGCGGGTTGTGCGTGTGCGTAGTCGTGGGGTCAAGCCACGGTTTGCTCACCCTGTGCGTTGAGTTGTTCGAGTTTCTCTTCGCACGGTCGGATCCGTCTCCCTCCCGTCCTCCAATAGGGAGGGTATCCTCCATTAGGGAGGGTCGGGGGGCTTGGTCCTCTCCGGTCTGATGGTTGTGGGGGGCCTCAGCGGGGTACATTTGTCGAGCTTCTGGCTCCCGCTCAGCTCCTGTTGTGCAGAATGACGCTGAGCGGAGCCAGTATGATATAGAACGTAAGGTTATGTATATAACCAAGTTCTATGAATACTGGTGACGCTCAGTGTCGGGACGCCACTGCGGCCCTTGATTTTTCATTGTGGTGACATTTTTTGGGAAGGAGATGAGTGTGTGGCCCCACCCCTGCTTATATAGGCAGCAGATGGGGGTGTGGTCAGACGGATGTTGGTATGTAAAGGTACATTGTGAAGTTTTTATTCAGTGCATAAGTCACTGGAGTGAGATGTGTGCAGAATGACGCTGAGCGTCACCAGTATTCATAGAACTTGGTTATATACATAACCTTACGATAAGAGTATTCAAACTTGAAAAAGATCCATTTAAGGTAGATTTAGAACAGATTAAAAATATGTGATTAATTTGCGATTAATCACAATTAAGTAAGGGATAATGTATAGCTATGAGGTCATTGTCGCAAAATAATTGACCGACACAGAGTTCTGGAACACTGAGGCGCAGCCGAGGTGTTAAAAAACGCAGTGAAGGTCAATTATTTTGCGACAATGACCGAGTATAGCTATACATTATCCCGCTTATTACATGGCTAACTTACTAACAATATACCTAATTCATTTTACACCATCGACAAGACGAGATCAAATGCAGACGCAGTTGTTCTGTGGCTCCTCTGTCATCGCCGGCAGCCGGTAGGTGTGTGGTCTGATTGCACTGATGAGTGCAGCTGTGCATATGCTGAGCAGCTTTCGTGACTGCGATCAAAATGCTTGATTGTGATTGGTCAATAGCGCTCTGTTACCCGTATCAGCGGTCATTATTGCGTGTTGCCCATGACAGCGGTCAGTTATCGAGAAATAACTGACCGCTGTCAGGGGCAACCGAGCGCTATTGACCAATCACAATCAAGCATTTTGGCGAATGTTAAAACGCCATGTAATAACTATGGACAATCATGCGATTAATCAGATTAAATATTTTAATAGATTGACAGCCTTATTAATAAGACATAGATTGAAGAGTAGTTACTGCTCTTTATATCAACAAAACAGCTTAAAAGTCATCTCTCTCCCTGCCTCTATCTCTGCCTATGTCTGACTTGCTATATGCCTCTGTAGTATGTCTCCCTCTCTGCCTCTGTCTCTCACTCAAATTAAAATTCAAAGTTGGCATGATAAAAAGACTCAGTATGTTGCCAAAGCAATATAATAAAGACAATAAACATCGAACAACAATCAAAGAATAAAATCTAAATTAATGTCTGAATCCATAGAATATAATTAATGATATAATTAAGGCGACTTCCGGTTTAGCTGCAATATGTAGCGCACGCAATTGGTTACAGCTCCGCTCCCGTTATCGTTAATTTCGTTTAAAAACCTTATTTGGACAATACCAAAAGAGATTAGACCACATCGTATGTATTGATAAGACCCTCTACTAACTATATCAAAAGACAACATGGATAAGGATAAGAGAAAGGGTGGAAGGAAACAAGACACAGCAATTCTAACGGCGCCGATTGAAACACGTTCAAGGAAAATGACAGGCGACGCTGTGGCAGATCCGTTGGTGACAAGCCCCGACGCGGGGAATATAGAGGAGAATACACAGGGACCAAGGACAACTGGCCCCGAGATGGAGACAATAGATGACAACATAACAGGAACATCAGAAAAAAGTACCGTGAAGGAAAAAGCAGGCGATTTTGAGAAGATAATAGCAAAAACATCCATCGGATCCCTCACTGCTCCAACAACATCAACTGACACAAGCAGTTCAATTACACAACCCGACTTCAATTCTCTGACTATCCTGATAAAAGAACAGATGGTCGCATACTTTCAAAGCACACGTAAAAGAACAGATGGTCGCTTCCAAAGCACACGTTGAACACATCGATACTAAATTCGAAGAGGTTATGAGAGCGGTCGCTTTACAGTCCATGCGAATCACGACAGTGGAGAATACGGTGACAGAAATTACACAGGCAGTCAAGGCGAACGAAGGTGGCATGACAGAGATGGGAAAAGAGATGGAAAGAGTGAAAGAAGAATATCGGAGGGAAATACAAGGGCTTAAAAACGAAGCGACGGAGAGGCTACTAGAAACCCAACGCTACCACAGGCGGAATAACATCCGCATTGTAGGGCTTGATGAAGCAGTAAACTGCGAAGATCCCAACTTTCCAACAGTGTTATCAACGATTTTGTGTAACATCGATCCAAACAGAGATCCAGAAGTAGACCAAGTTTACAGAATAGGTTCTCGGGGGCAAAGAATCAACGGGCCAAGAGTCATCATTATCACCCTGCGGAAGACTACAACAAGGGATGACATCATCAAATTTGCTCGCAACCAACGTGGGAATCTGAATTATGGTGGTAAACCAATATTTATCTACGAAGATTTGAGCAAAGATGCCATCATCCGACGTCTACCATACAAGGAGGTGATGCAAAAGCTGTTCAAAGCCGGTTACAAGCCAAGGCTATCATACCCGGCGCTGTTATCATTCTTGGGCAGTGACGGCCGCAGGTCAATATACACACCTATTGAAGCTGAGGATTTTCTGAATCGAAATGGAGCAAATAACCCAAGGCAGGACGAAAATGCCGGAAACAGATAAGCCTCTTTCTCAATGTATACCAGTGTTAGAATGACTTTATTGTGTTCATCAAGGTAGCAGACGATATGCAAGCCGTCTATAACAATGTGTACTGTGTATAATACGATTCATAATACATTATAATTTCAGTCTCTGGTCTCTGAGGAGACAAATACATATCATTGCAAAAAGATCTATCTGGAATATTCTGGGTTTATCGCTCAAATGCCCTGGGTCTCTTAGATCATTCTGGAACATAAAATAGTCTAGGCACTAGTATACTCTACAACCTTCTAGAATATAAGGCACCATGACAACGAAGCCTACAACTCTAACAATAAACATCCGGTGTGTATACACATAGCAGATAATAAATTAAATGAAGTTCAATCAGTCCTTAATAATATTTTAAAAATTAACCACACTTAAACGTATGAACACTACAAGGTTATTCTAACAATTTAAGTAATCACTCCATTGAAGGCACATTGAAGCTCTAAAAGGCGCTGCTTTTCTATCTTATCTAATCTGTTAATTCGGTTCTAGTGGCTTCTCCACGTTGATAATTATTCTATCTCTCATTCCTTATCTATATCTTTCCATTGATTTTTATTTTATTTAATTTTTTCTTCTCATTACTCTATATTTTTTAAAATATATTTTAACTTACATTGTTCTTTTCCAATGTTCTTCACATTAAGGTGTCAATATTGCTCTACAATCTTTTCCTTTTTTCCTTTTTTCCACACGTTGGTAGAGGGTTCAAATGAATATGTCGATGAAAGTTTATTCTCTTTTTTTATTTTTTATTTTATTTTATCTGTCATTTATCACAATACTTCATTACAGTAAGGGAAGGTGCAAGACCAAAAGCGACATTCTATTGCAATAGAATGGAAATGTTAGATCCTATGGCAATTAGCATAGGAAGATTAAGATTACAATGCTCAGTTTGGGCAATCCGGTGGACTATGGGAGAAAGTCAATCGCGGAGGATGTGTTCTTGGAACACAGGCCTGTACGACTTTCTGGGTGAGGGGAAAATAGGGGATTTTTATTTGTATATATATATGTTTTTAAGCTCAGCTCTCAACGGGACCTCATTAATTGGATGTACATCTATTGTAGCTTCACACTCCAGAAGCATTACCAAAAACTACACAAAAACATGCATAGATTATGGCTAGTTTGAATATAATGGTATGGAACACCGGTGGGATAAACAAACAACACAAACGCAAAAGCGTGCTCACACTGATGAAAAAAGAACATGTGGACGTGGCTCTATTAAGCGAAACGCACATTTTAGAGGAAGACATAAATACGTTAGCGGATAACATATACCATAATATTAGTCACTCTTCTTTTGTTACGAGAACTAGAGGGGTAGCCATAGTCGTCAGACGCAAATTAAATATCGAATTGAAAGGGGTATGGTCGGATGCTGAGGGGCGCATAACTATAGCTAGGATTATACACAATAACAGGAAAATTGCATTGGCAGCGGTATATGCCCCAAATTTGTACGAAGTGGGTTTCTTCACTTCACTAACCGGAGAAATGTTAAACCATCCCGAGTACTCATATATAATAGGTGCGGATTTTAATGCCATTTGGAACCCAAGGATAGACAAAACTTACCTTACCTTTTCCAGCGAACAAAAAAATTCATCTAAAGCATTAAAAGATTGGTCGAAATCAACAGGGGTAACTGATTTATGGCGTTCACTTAACCCCATGACCCGCAAGTACTCCTGTCGTTCGACGAGACACAACACACTATCCAGAATTGATTACGTCTTTGCATCCCCGAGAATATTTGATAAATATGAAGTGGAAATGACACCCAATGCGCTATCAGATCACTGCTACTTAATCCTGAAAGCAACATTTGGTACACTATCTTCCCGGGCCCCAAGATGGCGTTTTAATTCTATGCTGCTTAACAACAATGAATTCATTACACAAATTAAAGAAGCACTCACAATATTCCTACGGGATAATGCTAACTCGGTGCAAGATCCCAGAATATTATGGATGTCGGTAAAGACTATGATCAAGGATTTCTCGGATAGATTTTCCTCCATATTGCGCAAAAATCAAAACACAAAACTATCTGAAATGGAAACGCTTTACTCAACGCTTTTTAATTCTTTAAAATACAACAACTCTACTAGACTAGAAAACCAGGTTAACATTCTAAAGACAGAGATCAAAGCAATATACAGACACAAATCGGAATTGCAAATACGCAGCACAAGACAACAGCAGTACTTCCAAGGCTCTAAACCTAGTCACCTATTAGCCATGCGACTAAGAATTAATGCAAAATTTGCAGATATAACTGCCATTAGGAAACAACAAGCTCTAGTAACAGAACCCAAAATAATAAACGATACATTCAGAGAATTCTACTCCGATTTATATAATTCAGAAACGACCTTTGATCAAGACAAATTAGACACATATCTTAATCAAATTACTCTCCCTAAACTTACGGAGGACGATGCTAAACAGTTAGAAGTACCGATCACATTAGAAGAACTCAAGAAGGCCATATCCGGAATGAAAAACGGCAAGGCTCCGGGAATTGACGGTATCCCATCAGAAATGTACATTTCTTGCTGGGACATATTTGGACCCTTATTACTAAATATGATCTTATACTCAGTCAAAGAGGGAAGCTTCCATAAACACCAAAATACCGCACTCATTTCAGTTCTTCACAAAAAAGACAAAGACCCCACTGAGTGCGGTAGTTACCGTCCTTTAAGCCTCCTCGGAACCGATGTCAAACTGTACTCTAAGATATTAGCCATCAGATTGCAAAAGCATATGACGTCTTTAGTTCATCCGGACCAAACAGGCTTCATAAAAAGTCGCCTGATCAATGATAACATAAGGCGAATACTGCACGTACTAGATGCAGACAAAGAGGACACCACACCTAAGGCGATACTATCCCTGGATGCTATGAAAGCATTTGACAGGTTGGAATGGTCGTTTCTATGGGCAGTATTAGAAAGGATGGGGTTAGGAAAAGGATTCATTGATATGATTAAAGTACTATACAAGGACCCATCGGCCAGGATTACAACAGGCACATTCATCTCCGATATCTTTCCGGTATCACGCTCAGCCAGACAGGGTTGCCCTCTTAGTCCCGGACTATTCGATCTATCATTAGAACCTTTAGCACAATTTATAAGACAATCCCAACACATAGAACCAATAGTAATCAAGGGCACACATCATAAAATTAGTTTATATGCGGACGACGTAATATTGTTCATGCAAAACCCCAACAACACATTGCCGCATATACTCAAGTTGATAGAAAACTTTGGTGATTTATCGGGATTTAAAATAAATTGGCCTAAGTCGGCTTTTCTTCCTCTTAACACCAGTGCAAAAAAAGACACAACCCTCCCAGGTGCGATACCCATGGTCAAACATTTCAGATCTTTGGGTGTGGAAATATTTCCCACCATAAGACAAACGGTGAAGCACAATTACACAAAAATACAGAACAAAATCAAAGACGACCTGGACAGGTGGGCAAAACTTAAAAACTCAGTACAGGCAAGGGTATCAATAGTTAAGATGGATGTATTACCAAGAATCAATTTCTTCAGCTCAATGCTTCCGTTACCTCCTCCAGAGGGCTACTGGAAAAGATTACAAACCTCCACATACAAATTTATTTGGAATAACAAACCACCTCGCATAAAAAGATCCACCGCACAGAGAAATAAAGCAGACGGTGGCATGGCAGTCCCAGATTTTTTACAATATTTTAAGGCCTTCACATTAAGACCATTGAAGATATGGTTTGACCCCCAGGCTTTGGTATCTTGGAGAGAATTAGAAGAAAACATGGTAGCCCCACAGAGACTGAAAGACATAGCACACACTAAACTTTCAATCAAGCATTGTGAGCGAGAATTTGGCCCAATAATTACCCATGCAATCAGAACATGGCGGGAAACACAAAAGAAATATCCTAACCCTCAAGAATGGCATAATCACACTCCCATATTCAATAACAATGCACTCTTAATGGGAAAACGACCTATAAGATTCCCTATATGGGAAGAGAAAGGCATACACTCATTAGGGGATATTTTTAATAACAAGGGCCTCTGTAGTTATGTCGAAATATGCATAAAGTTTAACCTCACCGAGTCCACATGGCTTTTTTACATACAGTTACGACTTTGTATGAGATCTCACGGTGTTCCATTACTCATACCAATTGAACACCACAGATACCACAAATTTTTCTATGAAAGAGATACATTGGGAGGTTTTGTATCAGGTTTTTATTATCAATTACTAACGTCCTCGTATGAAACCCTTCAACTAGACACTGTCTGGAGGAGGGATATACCAGACCTGGAACATGACTTTGATTGGCAAGGAGCCTGGGCAAATGTCCGACTTACATCAAGGAACCCGGATCATCAACAAATCAATCTGAACTATATTCACAGGACATACTTGACTCCTATAAGGCTGTGCAAAATGGGGCTTATACAAGACTCCAAATGCTCCCAATGTACAAATGGGGACGAAGGAACATTTATGCACATGTATTGGGACTGCCCACCAGTTAAGGCATTCTGGAAAGATGTGTCCCAACAATTATCAATACTAGTATTTTGGAATATACCTGTACACCCCGCGGTATTACTATTGAATGATGTTTTTGAGTTTGCAGTGAATCCACAACTAAAAAGATTGGTTTTATCAGGTATCACAGTAGCTAAAAAACTGATCGCATCACGTTGGTTTCAACCGGAAAAAATTTGCCGAAAAGTGTGGTTTCTTACATATCTCGATGTGATATATCAAGAAATATCTACAGCAAGAATTCTGGGGCTCAATGAATCCAAAATGTCAATGTGGTTAGAAGTGGTGGAGAGAATAAAAGCTAGCTTATAACGGTAGTGTCTGGTTAGGAGTGAGGGATAATGGAGGTACTATCCAAGAGGGGGTCCGGGAGGGGGGGGTTTGAGCTGGAGCATATGTGTGTAGGGTTTTAGAAAATAGGTATTAGGGGTATATTATATACTAACATTTATATAATTGTAATTTCGCTGGATATACACTGTATACGGTTAAAATGTTATTATAGACTATCTTTGTTTTATCCTGTTTCTGTACTTGCATATATTTTAACCACCTTTACTGAAAGTTTCATTATGCATTGTGTGTTGAGTACTGACTTTTAATAATTTTTTGTTTTGCAATAATAAAAAAAATATAAAAAAAATATATATATAATTAAGGCACACATATGAATTCATTACTAGTTCTTCTCTGAGATTGTGGCATTCTAATACAAGGATTGTTCATGTTCTCCAAAAACAAAATATAGCTTTTGTTTTCTCTCTGTGTCTCTGTCTCTCTGCCCCTCTCCGTCTCTCTCTCTGCCTCTTTCTGTCATTCTCCTACTCTCACTCTGTGTCTCTCTGAATCTTCTTAATGTTTAAATCTCTCTAGAGGAAATTATTCATAACCCTCACCATTTATAAGACCCACCATTCTGCTGTTTTCTATTATATTCTGGTTCATTCTATGTTCTATAGATGCACACCACCACAATCAGACCATCACATAAATGGTAAATGGCTGCTTTTTTATATAGCACTTTTATCCAAAGCGCTTTACAATTTGTTACTCACATTTTACACATTCACACACCGACGGCGGAGGCAACCATGCAAGGTGCCAACCTGCTCATCGGGAGCAATTAGGGGTTAAGTGTCTTGATCAAGGACACATCGACACGCTGCCCGGGAAAAGCGGGAATCGAACCGGGAACCTCCGGATTGCCAGACGACTGCTCTACCTCCCGAGCCACTGTCGCCCCAATATATGCCGCCCACATATCATCAAACCATACCACCACAATCATACCATACCACCAACACAGTACACCTGAAGTTTGTACCAGTGTACTGTTTTAACATGTTGTATAAACACAGTACACATATAGTTTGTACCAGTACTGTTTAACATGTTGTAGAAACACAGTACACCTGTAGAAGTATAAGTATAAGTCTTTATTTGTCATCAGATTAACAGACACACACACATGCGATGGGCAACCCACAGGAACACACACACACATGCACTGAGTCGCTGACTAAATGTTCTCTGCACCTCCCATCCCGTCGTCCTTTATAGTATTACTTATTACTTTTGACTTCTTACGTTTAGTACTGTATTTTATTCATATTACTTTTGTATCATGTCTATTTTTTTATGTTGAATCTTGAGAGTGATAGAGAGAAAGAGAGGAGAGTGATAGAGAGAAAGAGAGAAGGGGAGTGATAGAGAGAATGAGATAGAGTGATAGAGAGAAAGAGAAGGGGAGAGTGATAGAGAGAAAGAGAGAAGGGGAGAGTGATAGAGAAGGAGAGGAGAGAGTGATAGAGAGAAATAGAGAAGGGGAAAGTGATAGAGAGAAAGATAGGAGAGTTATAGAGAGAAAGAGAGCAGAGTGATAGAGAGAAAGAGAGGAGGAAGGTGGATGATAGAGAGAAAGAGGTGATAGAATGGCCCTGTTTTTCAATGTGTACATAATGTAAATATCTGCAGATGACAGCATCTACTCTTAGATCTCAGATGAGGAGGACAACAGCCAGTGAGTGTGTGTGTTCGCACGGTAGACAGTGGGAGCACAGGCAGGGAATTTGGGCTGTGCTCCAAGGTCGGCAAATTGTTTAACATCAACAACTGATAGCCACTGGTGGGGGGAGGTTTGGTCAGAGAGAGAGAGAGCTATGGGTAGATAGAAAGGGACGTTTAGTGTGTCAAAGGGTGACCAGAGCGCCGTTGCCATGGTATCGTGTCACTTAGTAACGAGAGAAGGGGCGTGGTTACGGGGAGGGCCCCAGGTTGCTAAGGGAAAGACGTTAATAGCTGTTAGTGCTTCTGGTTTGAGGCAGACTAAGGAACGAAGTGTGGACACGTATACAGAGACCTCAGGAGCTAGAGGGTGGGGGGAAGGGACGCATGGCCCCACCCTCCGGTGGCCACGAGCTAGCTTTGGCTAACAGGGAAGGCTTTTTGGATAACAGCTAGGCCGCAACAATCACAGAGCGGGCAACAGGAGAGATCATTGGAATAATTAATTTAGTTTCTTCAAAGACTTTCAAAGACTTTCAGACTGTTTCCATCTTGTACGAGTCTATGTTTATGAAAATAAACAAGGCAAGGCGCTCGCCACGAATTCGGAGACGCTGGGATTGCCTGTTCGATCCCAGTGCTCCACATTGCTTTCAGTTTAGCTGGTCGTCCGTACTAATACACATTGGCCGTATTAGGGGGTGGGAAACTGATGGGTGGGGATCGGGCGTTGTGGACAGCGACTCCTACAGGTCGGTTGGTGCGCCTGCGCAGTAGAATCAGGAAGGGTCGGGGGCAGCGTGAGCCTCCCACGCGTTACTCCTCGCCACTGAGAGATCGAGCTGCGCAGGTGAAAAGATGCGACTGCTGTTACCTCAAGTACCGGAGGGGACTTGTGCTATGTATGACTTAGTCCACATTGCAGCCGGCTTGTGGGAGGCAAGAAACAGCGTTCGTGACAGGGGAGGGTTGAATTGGATGATACGAAATTGGGATGGGAGAAAATATAGAAAATGGGAGAAAAAGTGGATAAAAAAAAATGAAAATAAACATCACAATCTAAGGAAACTAGGGATGCTCGATATTGGCTTTTTTACCGATACCGATATAGTCCAACTCTTAATTTCCGATATCAACCGATATCACATTTTAATGCCGATATCGGCCGATAATATCGGTAGGCCAATAATATCGGACATCATTTCTATAGAAATGTCAAAAAAAATATATATATTTTATTTTTGAAAACCGATACCGATATTTTCAGGATATCATATTTTAATGCCGATATTGGCCGATAATATCGGTAGGCCGATAATATCGGACATCCCTTTAGGAAAGAGATCACGTTGCCAGTGTCGAATAGTTTTTGAGACGAATGCATCCACGGGGTAGGAGAGAGGGAATCAGTCAGTACGATAAGAAAGAGATAAACACAACGCAGAAAACTTCACAGAACCACAGGTGACGAGGTGATACTGGCTGATTACCAAAGAATCCAACAGAGGGGAGGATAGGGAGATAGAGAGAAGGAGGGTGGATGGTAGAGAGAAAGAGAGGAGGATATGGTGATAGAGAGAAGGAGGGTGGATGATAGGGTGATACAGTACTAAATTAAGACTGGCTAAATAAGGACTAACGCCTACTGACAGAATCAAAGCAACAGCAAACTGACTACATCATGTGTCAACTTGGGACACATGCTCTATACACACATCTGACAAGCTCACAAACAGTGGTGATTAATAATATACCTCAATACATCTGTGGTGCAACTGGAGAGGTTAATCATGCATGTTGTCAAATCTTCATGGTTGATAAAAATGCATTGTTAAAACATGGCTAATCAAATACATTAGGTTAGGAGTTCAGTAGAGAACTTTCTCTGGCCACGAAAAAGGGTCAAGCACTCCTGCCTTTCTGTGAGTTTGCTTCTTAAGACATTGCTGGGAAAGATGGGGGGGGGCAGGTAAGGGGAGAGGACAAGGAGGGTACAGGGGGAGGGGGAGGTGTGAACAAAAGAAAGGCTCTGAAGGGAACTTCAAAGGAAGAGGAGAGGAGAAGAGAAGAGAAGAGAAGAGAAGAGAAGAGAAGAGAAAAGAAGAGATGAGACGAGACGAGAAGACAAGACAAGACAAGACAAGACAAGACAAGACAAGACAAGTCAAGACAAGACAAGAGAAGAGGAGCAGAAGAGAGCAGAGGAGAGATGGGATGAGAGGAAAGGAGAGGAGAGAGAAGAGGAAAGGAAATGAGAGTGAATGAGAAGAGGAAAGGAAATGAGAGTGAATGAGAAGAATGAGAAGACAAGAGTAGAGGAGAGGAGAGGAGAGGACAGGAGAGGAGAGAAGGGCATGGTGTGGACCCTCGACTCAGCTAGTAAACTAGGACACACACCTCACACATCTCACACACAACCCTCACACTATCTCACAGTTGTTCTATCCCACCTCTACACAACTGTGACCCGGCACAGTCTAACCCATCTTGTTAAGGGTTAGGTTTATGAACCAGTCCCTTGATGACATCACAATACTCGTTTTCTGATGTGGAAGAGTCATTTGATTTCTCTAATACATTTGGACTGTCTAGAATAACACGTATGCATTCTTAAATTGGGTGTAGTCCCCCTTTAACTCATTCCGGGCCAACCACGAGTATAGTCGGGTTAACTCGCCATTGCTTCCGTGCCAATCACGAGTATAGTCAGGTTTTAATCGTTATTTATTTTATTAGCGATATCCATTCATTTTCATCCATCCAACATGATGTTATCGTTGGGAATGGGTCTGAGCTCGCAAAAGGGCAAATACCGCCGCCTATCGTCTCCCGGATGGTATTGCACATCATTGGATTGGATTGGCTGGGACTGTGCATCAAAAAAATAAGTCCGGTCCAGGTTTTACTTCTCGGTGTGAGAGTGGGTTTTAAGCAGAGCCCAATCGCTGAACACAGGAGAGGAGAATGGAGCGTTTCAGGTTGTTTTAATGGTATTCCCAAGTAGGCAAGAATTACATCCAGAAATTTACAACAGGTATGAATTTGGGGATAGAGGGAGCAGGTGCACTCCAGTGCCACTGCAGACAGAAGACACGGGTTCGTGTTGAGAGAGGGAGCAGGAACTCCTTGGTAAGCTCCAGGGGGGTCCAGACAGGGACACGCTGGCACGGAGGTCCTGGGCACAAGAGAGGAAAGTTAGAACAGGGAATAATCACACGGGGATGCCTAGCAGGTCTTCAGACTGAGGCGTCGTACCTAGGTAATGATACTAACACCACGACGACTTCTGGTCAGCGCCGTCCGGTTGAAGTAGGGTCTTCATCATCAGGGGATGGGATACAGCTGTGAGGAGTGAGGTGCCTGACAGCGTGTGAATCAGGGGATGAGGTGCAGCTGGGTTGAGTGACGGGAGGTGAAGGGGTGCTGTTGACCGTATAAGGGCGTGAGGCTTCCGTGGTGGATGGAAGGGAGGATGAAGAGGAGTGCATGGTGAATGTGGATGGAAGGGAGGATGAGGAGGAGTGCGTGGTGAATGTGAGGGGAGAAGGAGGAGGGGTGAAGTACACTCTCGCTGTGATTATGACACTCGGGCATGCAGCTGGATACTATTGCATTGAGTCTCCCCACTGGGAGCATCGTGGATCATTGTGTTTTGGACTATAATGTTGGATCAATGGATGCGATCGATATTTGGAATGGCGATCAGGAATTGGATTCATCTTTTTGCATGACATCAGATGTGAGGTAAGGCCTTTATGTTACGAATCTTGGGGTAATCAGATGTTCTTATCACTGCCATCGGAGCGTGTGTGTGTGTGTGTGTGTGTGTGTGTGTGTGTGTGTGTGTGTGTGTGTGTCAGCGTTTCCGTTAGCCGGTAATTACCGGTATTTGACCGGCAAAATCTGTTGAAGTCCGACATATTTAATCTCTCCGGTCTTAATGTCCGGTGAAAATAATTCCCTGAGTCTAAGCACAATTTGATTATTTGAATTGTATTAAAATAGGCTAAAATTAAATAGCCTATGCGATGAACGAAACAATCATTATATTTGTTTCATCGTTGCTTCTAATAATGACAACGACGTTGTCAGCGAGATAATGACGATAAAAATTACAACATGTTTTGTGTATTCGACTAAAGGGCTATTATCATGTCTTTCTGTGGAATTACTAGAAATCTCCAAAACTATACTCGTATTCAAAACGGTATAAAACGGAAATGTACAGATGAAAAAACAATCAGTTTCGTACATGTTGACTGGAAGCAACTCATTGACGATCACTGTGTTATTTAGATCTATTGCTATTATATTTGATATGTTTTATGCACTCGCAAATAAGTCCTATTCTCCATTGGATATAGCGTTGGCACGGAAGGGCCATCAGCAGATGGCGCTGTTGGCCCGGAATGAGTTAAGGAGAGAGAAACGTCACAATAAGAAACTACAAATAATTCATGATACAAAATGTATGGGGCCACGTCAGCATAAAAGGTTGAGGTTAGTGAGAGGAGTTATGCAATGTCTGTCCTGGGTATTCCCTGGCTCTATTCCCTGGCTCTATTCCCTGCGCTTGGTCACATGCTGCAGGATAGCAACCTTACACCCCAATAACTCAGCATAGATCTGGGATTATAGATCGAATGCCCCATTTCCCTGTCCTATCACAAAAGACTTGTGGGTAGTTAGTAGTCCATCTAAATTAATGGAGATGTTGCAACGGTAGTGATAAGAAGTCCATCATGACTGCACCTTGCGGTACTATCCATAACACTCACCCCCCTTAAATTCACTCCACTCCACCAAAGGCATCCGGGTCATTCGGCACCAATGTAACAGTTTTCATATCGTCACCTTAAACTTCAATGCCCAGAGGGAGTTTCGAACCCGTGGTCTGCCGCACCACGGGACGACAGCACAGACCACTATACCAAGAGGTGAACTCACTTCTTTGCAACATGTCTGTGTCTTTTAAGGGTGAGAGTGAGTTTAACCCATAGCACCGCTACTAGCCACAGTCACTTCACAACATCTGAAGTCCATCATGACTGCGCCTCGCAGTACCATCCGTTACATTATAGACAATAAAAATGTAATCTGAATATAAAAATATGAGAAAATTAAACAGTATAAACAAAGGTCCAGATGAGGCTCTGTATGCCCTATCGGTCATAATGTATGTTACAATAAATATAGGCAATAAAAAAAATTATCTGAATATAAACTATGAATAAAAGTAAACCATAATATACACAACGGTGCAGATCGGTCATAGTACATGTTACAGTGTGTTTCTCAGTGGCGAATATTCAATATTTTTCATCTCTGTCTTATAATAATTCTCTCCCTCCTAGAGAAATGACCGAACGAGCGAAACTGTGCCCACTCTCTAACACTGAGCAGCCCACTGGGCCCAGGTACACTGCTGCCAGCATTATTTTGATTGACATTGGAGGCTTTGATGCCAGGCCTTGTTGTCTTTTTCCTGCATCCCTTACCATATTATTAGCCAATAAGATTTAAGCTTAAAGGCCAACTTGCAGGTTGTATTTTTGTTCAATAAACAATGTGGACTAGGCCAACGGTGACTTTCATGAAGAAGAAAAAAAAATGTGTCTGCCTAACACAATCACCACGCACGTGGATATTTTAATCAATGGTTCATAACGTGCGCGTGTAATCGAAATGATGTCGTCACGGCAGGTGCAGGGCACCTGAGAGTCACACACACACAGAGAGTCTGAGAGTCACACACAGCTAGTGGCAGGCAGAGAGCCTTGCTACTACGGGAGCATGTCTATGTTCCCCGGGTCCTATGTTCCCCGGGTTCTATGTTCCCCGCTTTGATTGATTGATTGATTGAACATTTTAGACCACCAGCCCTGATTCCAAACTCTAACCTTAACCAGTTCGAAAGAGGGCCTAAGCTTAACCGTTCGAAACAAGGCAGACATTCATAATTAATAAAATAATAAAAACTTATAAAAATTTCAATCTATTAATCAATCAAAGCGGGGAACATAGAACCCGGGGAACATAGGACCCGGGGAACATAGGGATGATCCCGCTACTACTAGCCGAGGAGTAATGAATGAAAATGTATCTGTTTCACCTAACAACACTATTGCTCTGTGATCATAGCCATCCATCTCTAAAGCTAACCACTATTTGTAAAAGCCACAACCATGTTACCATATTTGTACTAATGAAAATCATTGTGTCGTTGTACATATTGTGTATACACCGTTACAAGCTAGCTAAGTTAGCTAACGTAGCTTAGCTTAGCTTGGTAGCCGAAACTCATAACATCACCCGATTTAAAATGGTTCTCTCCTCTTTGTATACCTTTGTCATCACAAGTATTCTGCCAAGGAACTTATGGACACGACAATAGTAGTAGTTATAAGGTGTTTGAGCTTGTAGCGTTAGTTAGCTCATAGCTATCGTCACTGATGCACCGAGTGCAGCTAAAGGGGCTACTATCGTATCAACATGCCGGGGCGCATAGCTTGCTAGCCGGCAGGATGTGTGTGCAGCAGTGCTTTGCCTCACAGGTCTGAGAAGAGGACCTACACATTTTACTCGTTCCCAAAACTCTTTTACATGCACGACAGTAGACATAATGCTAACGTTAGTGGGGTAACGTTAGCCAGAGCCATATAGCCAGCTTGATACTATGACCTGGGGATAAGGCGACAGCCCACAGACCAGTAGCGCTGCTGTACTGAACAACAGGCTGCCTAGTGGTAAATGTAGTTATTTTTTTACGACATTAAAAACATTATAACTACCTTGTTTCGGCGGTCAGGTGGCGTAACGGAGATCGCGTTCGTCACCAACCCCCGGAGCGGCTAGATTCGCCTGTTCGAATCCAGCTCACAGCTCCGGGGTTGTCACCAGCTTGGCTGGCCGTTCACACTAATACAATTGGCAGTATTAGAGGGTGGGAGAAGCTGGCGGGGTGGGTCCGGGTCGTTGTAAACAGCGACTCCTACAGTTCGGTCGGGGCGCCTGCTAAGCGCGGATAGGACTTGAGTGGGATAGTGTGATCCTTCCACACGCTACGCCCTCTCAATGAGAATCCGCGCTGCCAGGTGAAAAGAAGCGGTTGGCTGGACGTGTGTCGGAGGAAGCACGTGATAGCCTCCACTCTCCCAGACCGACTGTGGGGGGTAAGTGCGCAGCGACCAGGAAGGGGATTGGGAATTGGCATAACGACTAACATTGGGATGGGAGAAAATCGGAGGAAAATGGAGGGGGAAAAAGATAAAAAAAAAAAGAAAAAGAAAAAACTACCTTGTTTCAACCAGTTGTAGCTGGTCCATCAAAGTCTCCCGATGATTAAACCCATTTGCGTCTTGTAAGGTGTCCATTTGGATCAAGGAAATAGCTTTCTGCACTCGTCAAAACTCCTTGTAGTGGATCAGAAGTAGGGGAAAGATACCTGACGTGACGTCATGGCCCTGATAGCTCTGATAAGCTTTTTTGATTTGCGTGTACATGTTATTCGTGCATGGACCTTTTTACCCCTTTCGGAGTGGCATTTCCGGCGTCAAATGAAAAAAAAATAATTAAATTAGATAGCAATGATGTAAACTACCCATAATTGAAGAGTAGGGTTTAACCTGCAAGTTGGGCTTTAATTCAATGGGGTTGGTCTTAACGGCCCGGCAGCCTGGACGGTTGGTAGGGATTCCAAAAGGCTCTGTCTGCCTCAGCCTTGTGCGTGCTGGGCCCAGAAGTTCAGACCAATCAAATTACATTAAAAGCTAAACGTGACAACGTCATCACCTCGCGGCCACGTTCAAATTCTCTAGTGATAGCATTGCAATCAAACAACAATACGATTTAGGATGGAGGAAGGGGACACCGGAGATATTGTCGACTATCTCCTACTAAATGATTTCACCAAATTGACTTTTTAACAACAATTGCTCATCAAAGCAAAAGGAATGCAGACACCACACCACAGTGCTGCATTCACCAGGCCGGGAAGGGACAACGCACTTTTAATGTTGATAAATACAAGCAAACTGAATGGCTAACTGGTTCGGCTAACAGAGGAGGTTTTGTTGGAGATATTTCAAAATTCATTTTCAAGAAGTTTATTTTCAACAAAGCGGCCGCAGGACTTTTCCTGGACCACCACACCACTGGATATTCTGATTTAACAACTCTGTCCAGGACCCACATTGACAAGGTAAGCCTGCATAGCTTGCTTGCTAACGTAACGTTATGTGAGTCTTGTAACTGTCTGTGTAAACAAACGGCATTGTTTGATTGATTGATTGAAAACTTTATTAACATATTGCAGAATGGGTACAATACAGTACGGCTCACAGTGGCGGCTGGTCAATGGGGGCGCTAGAGCGCCGCCCTCCCTGGTGAAAAGAGAGAAGAAGAAGAAATCTTTTTTATTTTTAATTTTTTTTATAGCCCTATAAATAATATAAACATGTTTAAAATGAATAATATTTACAAATTTTAAGTATGTTTGTGTTTCCAATGCACAATATAACGTTAATATATCAAATATAAATAATTGTTTTCATGAACAGGAAGTGACTGTCTGATAGAGAATACGTTCCGTAGCCGCATTTCTCTCGGGCAACCCGTAGCCGCATTTCTCTCGGGCTAGACGCAATAGCGCTTACAGTGGGCGTGCACGCCGTGCACTGGTTTCATCGCTGTATCCGTCGCAGCCAATCAGTGCGTAACGCGCTGTCCGTTGAAATATGATGTATTATGATGGAAGCCGGGCGCTTTTCCAAGCGATCTAAGCAAGCAGCGTCGAGACTTTCCGTAGCCGCATTTCTGGGAGACGCTCTCTCTGATTGGCCGACGTCAGTTTTTTCCGTAGCCGCATTTCTCGGAGACGCTCTCTCTGATTGGCCGACAGCAGTTTCTGGTTAGTAGTTAGTTACTCGATGCTAACTGTTGTGTTGTGATGCAGTCACACTTTGTCTTAGAGCGTGACGGCAAGTTCTTTCGACGGTTAAGCTTAGGCACTCTTTCAAAGTTGGTTAAGGTTAGAGTTTGTCTTAGAGCAGGGCGATAGGAACGCCAGGTAGTTTGCAGGCTGTTCGACGCGGAAATGGGCAAAGACACAGCTCGTCACTCACAGTACTAGCCTAAGGCTAACAAGAAGCTATATATGGATGCAGTGGACATGGATGGACATCAACAAAGGCTAACAATAAGCTATATATGGATGCAGTGGACATGGATGGACATCAACACAGTCTGGACAGTGGATATACTTTATCAAGCCCTTCTGCCTGCTGGACAGTGGTGCGTTTCAACTTAACAAGTGAGAGTCTCTCTCTCTCTCTCTCTCTCTCTCTCTCTCTCTCTCTCTCTCTCTCTCTCTCTCTCTCTCTCTCTCTCTCTCTCTCTCTCTCTCTCTCTCTCTCTCTCACTCTCTCTCACTCTCTCACTCTCTCACTCTCTCACTCTCTCTCTGATTGTGTAGGGCATATTGGAAGCGTGGCTGCATTTGACTGACTGTGATCATATATTGATTGATGGCAATGGTGATAGTTGTACACTTAAATATTCGCCAATGCGTGGTACATGTTTGCAAAATGTTTGGTATAGCGCCCCTCATGGAGAAGATTGCACCGGTCGCCACTGACGGCTCAATACACACAATTAACATTAGCACTTAAACATTTTCTTTACTAACATAGCCACAACACTAAACTACCCTCCCACTACCCTCTACCCTCCCACTCTGGGCATTTTGGGGTAGAACACATCGTAGCCTTCTACAAAAACCTAGGGGGCCGCAAAGATGACTTCAAACTCGAAATGGTAACAACAGATGAGGTGCTCAAAAAATTGAGCGCCCTCCAACCTAACAAGGCCACTGGCCATGACAATATCCCCTCCAAATTCCTTAGAGACTCAGCAGCCACCATCACCCAGTCATCACCCACATAATAAACCTCTCCATAAAACAGGAATACGTCGCCAAAATCTTCAAAATTGCAAGAGTGACCCCCCCTGCACAAAAAAGGCAGCAAATTAGACCCAGGCAACTACCGCCCTGTTTCTATTCTTACCTCCATCTCGTAAGTTATGGAAAAAATTGTCTACGAACAGGTCGAAAAGTACCTTACGGAAAAAAAGTTAATCTACGAATTCCAATCTGGCTTCAGAACACATCCCACTACACTGACACATGCCTTCTCTATTTTAACGGCCATAACAAACAAGAGGTGGACGCGGGCAAATACTGCGGCATGGTCATGCTGGACCTCCAAAAGGCTTTCGACACTGTCAATCACTCCATTCTGATTGACAAGCTAAAAGCAATTGGTTTTGATAGTTCATCAGTGAGCTGGATGCAATCCTACCTGGAGGGGAGGCAACAGATGGTGGAGGTAAACGGTACACTGCCCCCCCCCCCCACCCCTCCCAGTGAACTGTGGTGTTCCACAAGGAAGCATACTAGGACCGTTACTGTTCCTAATTTATGAAAATGACATGTCATCAGCTTGTGACTGCAACTTGTTCCTGTTCGCGGACGACTCAGCCCTGCTGGTCTCTGACAGGGAAAAGTTGCAGGTTGAAAAAGCCCTCAGCTTTGAACTCGGCAGAATCTGCACCTGGCTCGCTGATAACAAACTATCATTACACCTGGGTAAAACAGAGTCCATTCTTTTTGGATCAAATAACAAACTCAGCAAGGCCAACGGCTTCTCTGTTACAGTGGGTGACAATATTGTCACAAGGAAAGATGAAATTACCTACCTGGGTTCCATCCTAGAGGCAAATCTTTCCTGTGACAAAATGGCAACCAATGTAATCAAAAAAGTCAACCAACGAACTAGATGCTTGTATCCGGATCTTCTCATTGGTAAACAAGAATACCTTGAAGACGCTAACAGGAGCACTCATACAAGGGTACTACGACTATGCTTGCACCTCATGGTACCAAAGCACCTCAAAGGCCCTAAATACAAGATTACAAACATCACAAAACAAACTGCTCAGACTACTGCTTGACCTTACTCCTAAAACCCACTCACCCCCATTTTGACAACCTAAGATGGCTTAAAGTAGATGACAGAGTACAGCAACTTGCAATGGGCCTGGTCTACAAGATACACTACACCACTAAGATACCCATGTACATGTCGAAATACTTCCCAAAGGTCAGTGAATTCCACGACCACAACACCAGAGGGAGTTCCACAAATCATGTTCAACCCAGATTCGGCTCAAACAAGGGACTAAACACGTTTCACAATTATGCCACAACTATGTGGAACGCCCTACCCACAGCCGTGAAATAAGGTGAATCCCTACCCTCCTTCAAAACCGTTCTCAAAGAGCACCTACGGGTGGCTGCAATTCGAAACTGCAATTCGTAAATGTCCAAACCCCCCCAAACCCCCTCCAATGTACAGTTTCTTCCCCCTCTAATGTATATATTTTTTTATGATGTCTTTCTCTTAAACAGTACTGTATATTTGTATATCTTGTATGTCATAAATGTCAGGATGAAACAGTACTGTATATCTGTATGTCATGTATGTCATAAGTGTCTTGATGAATTGAAAATGGGGGACCCTGATGTAAACAAGACGAAAGTATTTTTCTGGTCTGCATTCCCTTAACAATTGTTTGTATTGAGCCGTACTGTATTGTACCCATTCTGCAATCTGTTAATAAAGTTTTCAATCAATCAATACATTATATATAGTGGCTCTGATTATACATTATATAGACTGTCTGTGATTATACATTATATAGTGTCTCTGACTATACCTGACTGTATCCTGAGCCATATGCCTTCCCATTAACACTTTAGCATCATATACATTAAGTCAGACATGTATGACTTCTAGTTCTGTACAACTGTACAAGCAAAACTGTACATTGGAATATTGACAACCATACTAGGTAATTTACTGTACATTGGAGGGGGTTGGAGGGGGGGGGGAAACACTGTACAAACAAGCAAAACTGTACATTGGAATATTGACTAAACCATACTAGGTAATTTACTGTACATTGGAGGGGGTTGGGTTAGGACATTTACAGGGGCCAGTTTCGAATTGCAGTCTCCCGTAGGTGTTCTTTGAGAGTGGTTTTGAAAGTGGGTAGTGATTCACATTCCTTTACAGCTTTAGGTAGGGCGTTCCACATTGATGTGGCATAATTGCGAAACGTGTTTAGTCCCTTGTTTGAGCCGAATCTGGGTTTAACATGATTTGTGGAGCTCCCTCTGGTGTTGTGATTGTGGTATTCACTGACCTTTGGGAAGTATTTTGCCATGTACATGGGTACCTTGGTCGTGTAGTGTATCTTGTAGACCAGGCCCATTGCAAGTTGCTGTACTCTGTCGTCTACTCTAAGCCATCCTAGGTTGTCAAAGTGGGCAGGGGTGAGGTGGGTTCTAGGAGTAAGGTCAAGCAGTAGTCTGACCAGTTTGTTTTGAGATGTTTGTAATTTGTTTTTTAGTGCCTTTGAGGTGCTTTGGTACCATGAGGTGCAAGCATAGTTGTAGTACCCTTGAATGAGTGCTCCTGCCAGAGTCTTCAGGGTATTCTTGTTTACCAGAGAGGAGATCCGGTACAAGAATGGAGTTCGTTGGTTGACTTTTTTTATTACATTGGATGCCATTTTGTCACAGGAAAGATTAGCCTCTAGGATGGAACCCAGGTAGGTAATTTCATCTTTCCTTGTGACAATATTGTCACCCACTGTAACTGAGAAGCCGTCGGTCTTGCTGAGTTTGTTATTTGAACCGAAGAGAATGGACTCTGTTTTGCCCATGTGTAATGATAGTTTGTTATCTGCGAGCCATTATGCAGATTTTGCCTAGTTCCGAGCTGAGGGTTTTTTCAACCTGTAACTTGTTCTTGTCAGAGACCAGCAGGGCTGAGTCGTCCGCAAACAGGAACAAGTTGCAGTCACAAGCTGACGACATGTCATTTGCATAAATTAGGAATAGTAGCGGTCCTAGTATGCTTCCTTGTGGAACACCACAGCTCACTGTGAGGGGGGGGGGGATAGGGTACCATTTACCTCCACCATCTGTTCCCTCCCCTCAAGGTAGGATTGCATCCAGCTCACTGATAGACTATCAAAACCAATTGCTTTTAGCTTGTCAATCAGAATGGAGTGATTGACAGTGTCGAAGGCCTTTTTTAGGTCCAGCATGACCATGCCGCAGTATTTGCCCCGCGTCCACCTCTTGTTTGATGTGATGTTCAAATAGAGAAGGCATGTGTCAGTGGAGTGGGATGTTCTGAAGCCAGATTGGAATTCGTAGATTCGATTTTTTTCCGCTAGGTACTTTTCGACCTGTTCGTAGACAATTTTTTCCATGACTTTCGAGATGGAGGTAAGAATAGAAACAGGGCGGTAGTTGCCTGGGTCTAATTTGCTGCCCTTTTTGTGCAGAGGGGACACCCTCGCAATTTTGAAGTCCTTGGGGACGTGTCCCTGTTTTATGGAGAGGTTTATTATGTGTGTGATGACTGGGGTGATGGCGGCTGCTGAGTCTCTGAGGAATTTGGAGGTGATGTTGTCATGGCCAGTGGCCTTGTTAGGTTGGAGGGCGCTCAGTTTTTTGAGTACCTCATCTGTTGTTACCATTGTTGTATATTTCCAGAGCTTTATTCCTTGTTGCACCATACACCATACTGAGACACAACATACAGCATGAACAGGAAGTACTAAATATCTGTTTACAAGCAGAGGGTGGTATTGACTGATAGTGCCATCTAGTGGTAAGGTAAAAGTACTGTATTACAACACTCCCACTTAATTTTACAATGGCATTCAAGTCCCTTTAAATAATATTACAACACTCCCACTTAATTTTACAATGGCATTAAGTGCCTTTAAATAATATTACAGAGCCATGCTCTCCTTCATAAAAAAGAAACATCAAGAAAAAATATCTTTAAACAACAAAAAAAAATACTTTCTCTTTTTACAATGCTTTTACTGGAACTCTTTTTCACATTTTTTCAGACTTGCTTTGACCAGGCAGCGTTCGGCGTTCACCTGTCAAGCACAAATAACCACTCTATTTAAATAGGAAAAAGTCCAATCTCTCCCCTAAGGTACTCAAACTTCTGTTTAGTCAGTGGCTTGGTAAAGATGTCTGCTTTCATGTCATTTGTTGGACAATATTCCAGTTTTATTTGTCCATTCTGCACACATTCACGGATGTAGTGGTAGCGAATGTCTATGTGTTTTGTCCTGGAGTGGTTCACGGGATTCTTCGCGATTGCGATGGCTCCTTGGTTGTCTTCCAGGATCACTGTGGACGTAGCCTCCACTCCGAGATCGCTCAGTAGTCGTCTCAGCCAGACACCTTCTTGAGCAGCTTGACTGAGTGCGATGTATTCAGCTTCTGCTGTTGAAAGTGCAACTGTTGCCTGTTTCTTGCTAAGCCAGCTCACCGCTCCTCCACACAGTAGAAAGATGTTGCCTGTTGTTGAGCGGCGGTCATCCTGATCACCAGCCCAGTCAGCATCTGAGAATCCAATCAAAGCTCCAGAGTCTGACTGCTCATACTTGAGAGCAAGGTTCACTGTCCCTTTCAAGTATCGAAGTATCCTCTTCACAGCAGTCAGATGTGAAGCATCTGGATTTGCATTGAACTTTGACACAGCACTCACTGCTTGAGCTATGTCTGGTTGTGTGGCCATTGCAGCATACAGCAGACTTCCTACCATTGACTGATAGGTATGTTGGTGCACTGGCTTACTGACACCATCACTTTTCCTTAATTTGACATTGCCATCAGCAGGAGATGCTACAGGATTCGCATCATCCATTCCATATTTCTGAAGAATGGTTTCAATGTACTGCTTTTGATGAAGAAATACACTGTTCTTATTTCGGATCACTGAGACGCCCAGGATATAGGAGAGCTCACCCATGTCATTCATCTTGTAGCGCTTCTTGAGAGTCGTCCTTGCGGACCCCTAGGTTTTTGTAGTAAGCTACTATGTGTTCTACCCCATAATGCCCTGATTGGGAGGGTAGTTTGTTTACCAGTGTTGTGGCTATGCTTGTGAAGAAAATGTTTAAGTAATTGGCTACATCCAGCTTGTCTGTGATGAGCGTGTTGTCCGTCTTTATGTTTATGTTTGAGAATCTGGTTTTAGTTTTTTACTGCAGCCTAGTTGATTATTGAGTAATTTCCAAAGTTCACATGGTTTGTTTTTGTTTTCCTCAGTTTTGTCATTGATGAAATTCTTTTTTGCAGTTTTGATCATGGAGTTTATGTCGTTTCTTAGTCTGTTTCTTTCCAGTTTGAGTTCAGTCATGTGGGCTTGGAGTTCACTGCTCGTGCTTTTGGTAAGCTTTGACTGACTTTTACGAAACTCAGAGCATTTTTTTGTCTCTGGTTTTCATAGCGGCCAGTATTTCGGAGTGCATCCACGGCTCAGCACGATTTTTTACCCTGGTGGTTCTTAGAGGGGCCATGTCGTTTAGTATTGTTGAAAATTTGGTTTTGAAACCAAGCCATGTTTCTTCAACCAGTTCAAGTCCAGTTCACTCTCTAGTGGCTGCATGTTGTCTATACCACCTTTAACCTAGCTCGGACACTGAGCTCTGGCGCTCTGGCAGCCAAAGGACCATGCAGGGAACAATAGGGGCAGATAACGGCTAAGTTAGCAAGTAGAACAAAATGGCAAAGGGCGGATTCATAACAATGGGATCTCTCTGTGAGAAACATAGACTCACTTGTGAGACTACCATGAAAAACCTCAGGGCAGACATTTCCACCCAATACTACTTGATGCCTTTACTGAGGCCAAGACTCTTTCTTCCACCTTTTATCAGCCATCCATATCAGTTATATTAAAGGAAGGTAAAGACCCTAGGGAGCCAAGTTTGTATAGACCTGTCAGCCTTTTAGACATGCCAACTGTTAGCGAAGATGCTTGCCACATGATTATAAAAGGTTAAAAAAGTAAGATAGACTTGGTTAGTCTCCTTTTGCTTGTAGCCAACTGAATTAGAAAATGTTGTATTGTACTTTGGGGTGGAACTGGAGGGAGGGTGCAGACATACCCAATATATAACAGTTGTTAATGACTGGTACATGTGTCCATAGACATTACCTTAGAATGTTACCAGTCTGTATATGACTATGACTATGTTTAAAGAGGCTGGGGGGGGGGGGGGGGGTCACAGAAGCCATTTTGTTATCCAGTCAGACAGCTGGCTAATTCTACAGCAGGAAATGGAGGACATGGAGCTTTATGGTCTCTCTCTCTCTCTCTCTCTCTCTCTCTCTCTCTCTCTCTCTCTCTCTCTCTCTCTCTCTCTCTCTCTCTCTCTCTCTCTCTCTCTCTCTCTCTCTCTCTCTCTCTTCTTCATTCTTTCTGACTTGCCATATTCCTCTTTTAATCTAATCTCCTTTATCTACTGCTCTCTTTTCCTTCCTCCTTCTGCCCGTCTCTCTCTCCCCCCTCTCCATCTCTCTTCCTCTCCATCTTCCTCTCTCCATCTCTCTTTCCCTCCATCTCTCTCTGCCTATTAAAACATAAAACATTAACAGTGTGTGTCTGTGGTTGAGCAGTGCTTCATAAGGCTGCTTGGTGCTAGAAGATGGTGTTCTATCCTTCCCTCTCAGACACTCTATATGTAACGGAGGTACCGCAGTATATCCACAGTCACAGGTACAAGTAGTGACGTGGCTGTGGATGGTAAGCGGTACTGCAAGTAAACTCACTCCCCAGAGGCATCCAGACCCGGAGTGGTCTGTGATGCCGCCCGCGATGCGGGCGTCCGGGGTTCAACTCCCACTCAGGGCGATCCCTTAACAGGGGTCGAATCGACTAAACACAACGCAGACAAGATCACACCGGCTACACGTGGTGCCGTTAGACCCGGATGCCCTAGGTGGAGTGAGTGTAACGGAGGTACCGCAGTATATCCACAGTCACGGGTACAAGTAGTGACGTGGCTGTGGATGGTAAGCGGTACTGCAAGTAAACTCACTCCCCAGAGGCATCCAGACCCGGAAGCAAGAAGTGAATTCACTTCTTGCTTAGTGGTCTGTGATGCCGCCCGCGACGCCGGCATCCGGGGTTCAACTCCCACTCAGGGCGATCCCTTAACAGGGGTTGAATCGACTAAACACAACGCAGACAAGATCACACCGGCTACATATACATCCTGTCTGTTTCCTCCTCTACTTATAAATAATACCTATACGTCAAAGTGCTCTGTGGTAAACATAGCAACACAAAGCTGGTCTCTCAGAAGCCTAAAGTATTGGGACAGTGAGCTAAAGTTGGACTTTTAACCTCTTAAGCCCGATCGGTACCGGGCCGAGATTTATTTCACGTCATAAATAGATCAATACAGTCCGTATTAAGTGATGTTGCGTTTCTTTTTCAAATGTAGCCAAGAGTAAAGAGCCTAACCCTATCAAAACAGCAGTCAAAGTGTATATTTTCAGCACTACGTTTGTTTACCAATCATTTTATTTATGAATTGGTTTTAACGATAATTGTAAGACCCAGGGCTTTTTGATGGATATCAAAATTTCATAAAACTACACTACCCAGCTCACACTAGCCGCAGACAAAGCCGCAGCCGATTGACGTGAAAAATAAATATTGACGTGAAAATCGTATTTATATCTCACAGGTTGAACAAACCTCAATGTTATTGCCATAAAATACAACGCATTGTTTCTTTACCTTTCTGTGAACATCTAGGAAAAATCAGGTGAAAAATGGCGGAGCTATAGATATTATTCAAAAGTAACTGTATTTACAGTAGATTTTATTCACAGTCTTTGCTGCCCTGTAACGGGCACCTGGTGGTACTAAATCCAGATTTAACCCTGCCATTGGAAAGAGGAGATTGGGGGTGATCCATAGATGTATGACTTGGCCATTAATGGTCATTTATAGGCCTCTATATCCATATTTCAAATTGCATGAGTCCGGATGGTAAATTCAGTACTATCTACAAAAAACCCTGTAAATAATCTGCCCTTTGTTCATTTGCTTATATTTTTAGTACAGTTGATCTTAACACTTTCAGCGCCAGCCATTACCCTTATCCCTGTACAGATCCAGCACAGAAAAATCAAACCTCTGCTGCTCCTCTGCTGCTGCTCCACCACTCCACGGGCCAAACTGATTTTGTGACTCCTATTGTTCTGGACCTGGCCAGATTTCACACCTCCACTGCCTCCCACTGGGGAGACTTTATTTTTTTTGTCCACTTTTTCTCCTTATTTTCCAATTTTTCTCCCATCCCAATTTCGCCTCACCAATTCTCCCTTCAATTCTCCCCTCCCCTGTCTCGAACGTTGCTAGACTATGCCTCCCACTGGTCGGCTGCAGTGAGGACCAAGCCTTGCATCACGTGTCCCCTCCGGTACACGAGGAGGCAGCTGTCGCATCTTTTCACCTGAACAGTGCAATCTCTCAGTGGCGAGGAGTAACGTGTGGGAGGCTCACGCTGCCCTTGATACTTCCTGATTCTGCTGTACAGGCGCACCAACCGACCTGTAGGAGTCGCTGTCCACAACGTCCAATCCCCACCCACCGGCTTACCCACCCTCTAACCCTGCCAATTGTGTTAGTATGACGACCGGCCAAGCCGGTAGCAATGCCGAGAGCTGGGCTCGATACCAGCATCTCCTGCGTTAGTGGCAAGCGTCTTGCCCACTGCGCCACTCAGCCGCGCCCACTGGGGAGACTTTTTCATCTTAAATTTGTATTCGTCCCAAATGCCCCAGCTCCATCGGATTCCTTAGCTTTTTTCACTGTTTACTTATCATGCATTGCAACACTAATATATGGGCAGTACCCCAAGTCAGACTGCCCATATAAAAATTATCTTGGGGGTCTGAGGGCAGTAGCCCCTGACCCCCTCCCTGGGGGAGCACTTCAGTTAAGTACCCTCCCTTTGTTCACTTTTGGGAGCCAGCCACCAGCCCCCGAAATATAACACCGAAGTGCTAGTTCTACAGTGGCAGAGGAGCAGCAGATCAGCAGCAGAAGTGGTTTGAATTTTCAGTGCTGCATCTGTAGCTAATGCGGCAGCTTTCCATACCCTATTTTCACTGTGCGTCACTATGTTTGGAGAGCTATATCTATATTATAGCTATGGAGACAATACTATGGTCATTTAACAGTCACTTTCTCCCGTCGAACATGCAAAAAAGGGAAAACATTTTCATGTATACGTTCGCGCGTTATCCCGTGGTGAATATTGTATAGTTTAGGAGTGATCTGGGCTAATTCCTGAAAAGCTGAGTTATAGGGCGCTATGTGAATTTTACTAAAGTCGTTGGCGTTTCTCGCCTGGACATGCTACTATTTCCTAATCAAATGTATATAATAGGTATTATGTTTCATCATGAATGCATCAAAGGGAGGGGGGGGGTAGTTTTTTGATGCTCTGATCGTCATCAACGGCATTCGTTTTGAATACTACATATGTTGATCGACTGGATCGATATGAAATCATTGTAGGATCAAGGTGGAATTGACGTCAGATAGTCCTTACCTTTGATCGGCGGTATTCCAAAAAGAATATTCCAACATAATCCGGCACAACACATGTCGAGTGTCCTGGACGCGTTCCAATATGATGGGGTGAACCGCTAGGCTTGCCTGGACCAAAATTCTCCGCCCGGAGGGGTTTAGATGTAACACACGGTGTGAAATAAGGTTTCAAAGGGTGGGCGATACTGCCACCTAGCAGGATGCGGCCGGTATTTCACTCTCGGAATCTCAGAATGATTTCCTATGGTAACACCGAGGTCCGTGAACCTGTAATGAATAAATAAATTGAATAAAAGAAAGAAGGATCTAAAAACGAGTTTACTCGTCCTTGGCGCTCAACGCATGGTGGCCAAAAACTAGTTAACTCGTCCTTGGCGCCCAATGTGTTAAGAAGGTGCTGATATTTCACGTTTGGTCAATGTTAGCATGGTGTTATTCACTGTCAAAGATTTACTCAAAGTAACAGACACAATATTTCTGACACTGAATACATTCCCGAGGTCCATAGATGTCTTTGATACCAAGAACATGCTAATTGACCTTGTAGAAGTAGATCAATCTTCCATTTACTTGGGTATGTACTTTTAGGCACATTTTCTGAAAATATTGCTAGTGCTTAAAAGGTTCCCATATAGCTAGACGACTCTCTTACTGGCCTGGCGTGGCCACACGTTTTGACATATAAAGGTCTCAATTGGTAGCTGCGTCTACATTGATCTGGTTGCATTTTTTGTATTCACATTCAAACGTCACATTTGCTGATTGCCATGAGGAAATAAGTATGAAATTCAACCTGTCAGTTGTCAAATGTGCTGAAAGCAGCAGAAAGACGTTTCTCTGTTGATCCCAAGAGAATGAGATAATGGCAAAAAAAATAAGTTGAACATCATCAAGGTCTGTCCGAGGAAGATGGTAGAAGGGCCAGACTGTGTGGTGGTGGAGGAGGCTTACTAGCCAAAGTAAACTACATCGCAGGGTCATAATGTCTGGTGAAATCAATTCCCAAGTGGCCCAAACTGTCCAAGGTAGCAGAGCCTGCTTGTGCGTCTGAGACAGTGTGCCTGTGCCAACCGTCTCTGTCTGCACAGCTGCTGCGTGTGTGTGGGTGACTGGGCACGGTCCGTGGTGCTGAACTGGACAGCGAGAGGCAACTGAAAAGTCTAATTTCTCTCCACATTCACTAGCACTGTCTCTTTAGAGAGATTAATAGCCTGGGATATTCATTGAATTTAAAGGAAAACTCCAAAATTTTGGGAAATTAGCTTATTTAACATATTCCCTGGAGTTAGACAAGAAGATATACATACCTTTTTCGTCTCTCTGCATACATTGGGCTTAGGGAACGCCTGGACCGTTAGCCTAGCTTAGCTTCATCACTGGAAGTGGGGCAGACATCTAGCCTAGTTCACTACAGTCAGGAAATATACTCCAAATACAATTAAAATACAACTCCCAAACGTTCCTGTAAACATGTTGTGACCTGTGTATTTACCACGTCTCCCAGACACACAAGTCACACGAGTCTCCCAGTCACACAAGTCACATGAGTCTCCCAGTCACACAAGTCTCCCAGTCACACAAATCTCCCAGTCACACAAGTCTCCGAGTCACACAAGTCTCCCAGTCAAACAAGTCTCCAAGTCACACAAGTCACACGAGTCTCCCAGTCACACAAGTCTCCCAGTCACACAAGTCTCCAAGTCACATAAGTCACCCACTCACACAAGTCTCCCAGTCACACAAGTCTCCCAGTCACACAAGTCTCCAAGTCACACAAGTCTCCCAGTCACACAAGTCTCCAAGTCGCACAAGTCACACAAGTCTCCAAGTCGCACAAGTCACACAAGTCTCCCAGTCACACGAGTATCCCAGTCACACAAGTCTCCAAGTCACACAAGTCTCCCAGTCACACAAGTCTCCCAGACACACAAGTCTCCAAGTCACATTAGTCTCCCAGTCACACAAGTCACACGAGTCTCCCAGTCACACAAGTATTGGGACAATGGGCTAAAGTTAGTCTTTATAGTCTATGTATTGTGACAGAAGTTGGTATACAAGTCAAGTCAAGTAGTATTTGAGCAGTGCTCTGAAGTTGGTCTTGTAGTCTATGAGCTAAAGTTGGTCTTTCTAAACCAAGATGTTTGAAATCATTCTCTCTTCCATACTAAACCCATATTGTAATGTGGCACATGCCATCTCTCTCCTCCATACTAAACCCATAATTTGTAATGTGGCACATGCCAGCATTTCCCATTGAGTCTGCTATAATCTTTGGTAGCTAACATCATGTCTGGAGCAATTGAGTCACATCATATGAACATGTCAGCATTTCACCTCACACCTGTTTCTTTCCTTACTAGCTCCAATTAAGCAGCGTTCTAGAAGCAGGACATTGAACTTGGAAGCAAGGAATTGGCAACTTTAGGGCCATAATCTATAGACGATTGTTGCAAAAAATAAAGATGAAGGTCTGATCTGCTGGACAGGTGAGACAACTCGATGTGCGTATGTACAGCCCTCCCTGGCACGCAGATTCTATCCTAAGTCAACCCCATGTACAAATATATATAACTAACTAAGTATACTCTGTGCAATGTGCAAAGGTCTAGCCTGGAATAAGTAAACAGATTAAGCAGATGATCAATAAAGAGTCCATGCAGGGTTCAGTAGTTAAGAGTCAAACAGTTCTCAAGTTCTCCAGCCATGGCTACTGGCACAAAGGACTGACCGGGGTGGTCTGTGGTGTGTCAGGGGGGATGAGTCTATGGCTGAACGTGCTCCTCATTTTAGCTAGCTCCTCATAGAGGTGATGAGAATACTGTATGGCTGAACACGCTCCTCATTTTAGCTATCTCCTCATAGAGGTGATGATTATAGTGTATGGCTGAACACGCTCCTCATCTTAGCTAGCTCCTCATAGAGGGGATGAGTCTAAGGCTGAATGTGGTCCTCATCTTAGCTAGCTCCTCATAGAGGCGATGGGAGAGGTTCTTCAGGATAGAGTTCAGATTATTTCTCGTCCTCCTTTCCACAACCACCACAAACACCTCTAGATTTGAGTGGTGAAGAGTAGGAGAGAGAGAGAGAGAGAGAGAGAGAGAGAGAGAGAGAGAGAGAGAGAGAGAGAGAGAGAGAGAGAGAGAGAGAGAGAGAGAAAAGGTGTGGTGCAGAGAGGAGGGGAGGGGATGGGAAGTGAGGAGAGGTGCAGTGCAGAGGGGAGGAGAGGAGGAGCGAGGAGAGGATAATTGAGGAAAGGTACGGTGGAGGGGAGAGGAGAGGAGTGGAGGAGTGAGGAGAGGAGAGAAGGAGTGAGGACAGAGGAGGAGAGAAGGAGAGGTGTGGTACAGAGGTAAAAGCTTTCCTCTGCTGTCTTTCTGTTGAGCCTGAGAACCCATTTAGAGCTGGACGCTGTCTGATGGGCCGCTAATGGACACACACACAGACACACACACACACATACAGTATATATATACACACACACATATATATAGTACAGAAACCCCTCCTCACAGAGAAACAGCATGAGTAATGGGGAAGAGAAGGGGAGGAATGTAAGGAGGTAAGAGAAATAGTCGAAAAAAGGAGAGGAGAAGAGAAGAGAAGAAAAGAGAAGAAAGGAGAAGAAATGAGAAGAGAAGAGAAGAGAAGAGAAGAGAAGAGAAGAGAAGAGAAGAGAAGAGAAGAGAAGAGAAGAGAAGAGAAGAGAAGAGAAGAGAAGAGAAGAAAAGAGAAGAGAAGAGAAGAGAAGAGTCGCTACTAATGAGATCCAGTATAGGAGAGAAGAGAAGAAAGAAGGAGAGGAAATGAGAGGAGAGGAGGAGAAAGAGGGAGAGGAGAAAGCATTAGATAATATTATGAGAAAGGAGAGTATAGGATACAAGGAGAGAGGAGAGGTGAAAAGGGGAGAGGAGAGGTGAAAGAAGGAGGGGAAAGGAGAAAGAAGAGTAGAGGGAAAATATGGAGAGGAGGAAGAGGGAGATAAGAGGAGAAAGACAGAGAGAGGAGAAAGGAGAGTAGACGAGAAAGGGGGAGGAGAAGAGAAAGAGGGAGAAGAGAGAGGGGAGAGAGAAGAGGAGAAAGAGGGAGAAGAGAGAGGGGAGAGAGAAGAGGAGAAAGAGGGAGAGGAGGCGAGAGGAGAAAGAGGAAAGAGGGGAGAGGAGAAAGAGGGAGGAGTGGAGAGAAAGAGGGGGAAGAGGAGACAGAGAGAGGGATAGGGTATAATGGAGAATAGAGGAGAAAGAAGGAGAGGGGGAAAAGAGGAGAGGAGAGGAGAAAGAGGAGAGAAGGAAGAGGGAGAGGAGAGGAGAAAGAGAGAGAACAGGAGAGTAGAAAGAGGGAGACGAGGGGAGAATGGAGAGTAGATAAGAAAGAGAGAGGAGAAAGGAGAGAAGAGAAGAAAGAGAGAGAGGAGAGGAGAAAGAAGAGTAGAGTAAAAAGAGGGAGGAGAGGAGAAAGAGAGAGGGAGAGGATATAATGGAGAATATAGGAGAAAGAAGGAAAGGGGGAAAAGAGGAGAGGAGAGGAGAAAGAAGAGAGAAGAAAGAGGGAGAGGAGAAAGGGGATAAGATATGAGAAAGAAGGAGCAGAGAGGAGAAAGAGAGAGTAGAAAGAGAGGTGAGGAGAAAGGGGAGAAGAGAGGAGAAAGAGAGAGAGTAGAGGAGAAAGGAGAGGAGAAAGGAGAGTAGAGGAGAAAGAGGGAGAGGAGAGGAGAAAGAGAGAGAGGAGAGGAGAAAGGAGAAGAGAGGAGAAAGAGGGAGGAGAGGAGAAAGAGAGAGGGGGTGAGAAAGAGGGAGGAAAGGAGAGGGGGGAGAAGAGAAAACCCCTCTATAAAGAGCACAATGAATCACATACACACACACACACACACACACACACACACACACACACACACACACACACACACACACACACACACACACACACACACACACACACACACACACACACACACACACACACACACAGGGGGAAGTGCTTTTCTGGAGAGCATGAAGGCACTTGGCAGTAAATGGCTCCAACATTACACAATAGTAGAGCGAGATATCCAAGTCCTAATAGAGTCTTCACTCAACCCCACCTACTTTAAGCAAGAGTTATGTCACCACCTATTGCATTGTACAGCTGAACGCTGTGCTTTTCAAAACATTCAGTTCAATCTTCCATATAGATTTAATTCAACTGTTGCTATTGCTTTTGAATATAAGAGCATATTTCAGTTATTATTGTAATGGCTAGTTGGATGGCCCCCTCATTGGTCCATAGTACCAGTGGGTTTGGTCTCATTGTTAATTAACCAATGGGTTTGGTCTCATAGTTCATGAACTCATTCAGCACCAGAGGGCGCTGTTTACTGTGTGGTTGAAATGCCAACGCTTTAAAGTATAGGAATACGTGGCGGTGTTTGCCGGGCTATATTATAGCTATGGATATAATACTATTGCCCATTTGACATTGAGTATCTATCATTCAATATGTGAAAAAGAAATTATTTTTTCATCCATACATTCCCGTTTTATACCGTGGTGAATATAAGTATAGTTTTAGAGCGGTCCAGGGTAATTCCCAAAAGACTGCGTAATAGCCATATGCGTGTATTCTACTAAAAGCGGTCGTTTCTTTCCTGGACTAGCTACTATTCTCAAATCAAATCTAGATTATAGGTATTATGTTTCATCATGAATGCATGAAAGGGGGGGGGGGGGTACTTTTTTATGCTTTGATCATCACCAACGGAATACGTTACACAGTACATTACACACATACGCTCCGATCGCAATGAAGGAATTATTGGATCAACGCAAGATTGAAACGGTATAGCCCTTACCTTAACTAGGATGTACCACAAAAAGAATATTCCAATTATCTGATCACCATTCCAAGTATTGATGTTGATCGTGTCGCCAACATAATCCACCAAAGAACATGAATCGGGAGTGTTTGATTCTTATCAATCCATGCGTTATAACCGCTCATCATGCCCGACAAGGAAAAGTCCACCCGGACCTAAATAATCGACGCACACCCCAATACACAAAGTTTCAAAGGATGTGCAATACTGGCCGCAACCTACCAGGTGGCGGTATTGGACTTTTGCGATCTCAGACCCATTCCCAATGATAACACCAGGCTCCCTGGATGGATAATGAATGTAAATATCTAATAAAATAAATAACGATCAAATAACGAGTATACTCGTTGTTGGCGTTCAACGATTAGCGGCCAATAACGAGTTTAATCGTTGTTGGCAGAGAAAGAGTTAACCAGTGGGTTTGGTATCATAGTCCATTTGTTCATTAATCAGCAGGTTTGGTCTGATAGTCAAGCAAAATGTGTCTGTCGATTAGTCAATTTATATGCTTTCTCTTTTTTGTTACTACCTGAATAAGTACGGTAATACCTGAACAAGTGAGTTATTACCTGAACTAGTGAGTTATTACCTGAACTAGTGAGTTATTACCTAAACAAATGAGTTATTACCTGAACTAGTGAGTTATTACCTAAACAAATGAGTTATTACCCAAACTACTTTAGTGAGTTATTACCTGAACTAGTGAGTTATTACCTGAACTAGTGAGTTAATACCTGAACTAGTGAGTTATTACCCAAACTACTGTAGTGAGTTATTACCTGAACTAGTGAGTTATTACCTAAACAAATGAGTTATTACCTGAACTAGTGAGTTAATACCTGAACTAGTGAGTTATTACCCAAACTACTGTAGTGAGTTATTACCTGAACTAGTGAGTTATTACCTGAACAAGTGAGTTATTACCTGAACAAGTGAGTTATTACCTGAACTAGTGAGTTATTACCTAAACAAATTAGTTATTACCTGAACTAGTGAGTTATTACCTAAACAAATGAGTTATTACCTGAACAAGTGAGTTATTACCTGAACTAGTGAGTTATTACCTGAACTAGTGAGTTATTACCTGAACAAATGAGTTATTACCTGAACTAGTGAGTTATTACCCAAACTACTGTAGTGAGTTATTACTGAACTAGTAAGTTATTACCTGAACAAGTGAGTTATTACCTGAACTAGTGAGTTTGTTATTACCCAAACTACTGTAGTGAGTTATTACTGAACTAGTGAGTTAATACCTGAACAAGTGAGTTAATACCTGAACTAGTGAGTTATTACCCAAACTACTGTAGTGAGTTATTACTGAACAAGTGGGTTATTACTAGGGATGTCCCGATCCGATCACGTGATCGGAATCGGCGTCGATCACGTGCTTTTCAGAGTATCGGGGATCGGGAAAAAATAATAATAAAAATCGGCAGTCAAAAAAAGAAAAATGTTATTCAACAAACATGACCATGTCCACGTCTTAAACTCATACGGAGGCCTTAGTTTTGGTTTTAAATTACATATAATATATCATCATTAATGTATTTATTGTCACACAGAGCAGAATAATTTTCCACAACAAACACATTCCCCTTTAATTTTCACCGTTGCAACAAACACCCCTTTAATTTAGACGCTACACGCTACACGCGGCTCGACCACATAACAACAACAGTACAACACTTCTCCCGAAACACGGTTAATATCCACTGACTTGAGAAGCTAGACTTAATGTCAGAGGTTTGGAACTAAGCATTTTAAAATAGAAAGTCAAGCCAGTTGCAATGTTTGCAAGGAGGACAGCCGGCTGGAGGCGAAGTTTTCAGACTAACTTTTGGAGGATAACGTTACGTGACTGAGGATTATTGTCGGCGTTTCAGACCAGAATGGACCATTACGTAAGTCGAACACTGAATGTATACTAATGTGCAAACATATATTGAAACTTTTAATATTTCTCATATGAAGCAGAAGCACATTTCTCAGGGTGAATGTAATAACAAACGCCTCCGCGCTCGCGCCCCGGACTATAGGCAACAGATGGGCTTGTCTCGCTCTGCTAGTTTCTGACAAAAATGCGTCAAAATTGATTACTAATGTGAAAGATCGGATCGGAAACGATCGGATCGATAGATATTTAAAATCACATGCTCGGGATCGGATCGGAAGCAAAAAAAGGCGATCGGGACATCCCTAGTTATTACCTGAACTAGTGAGTTATTACCACTCTCCCGGGACCTGAAATGGGAGCTGAACACCATCGCTCTCAATAAAAAGGCCCGGAAGAGGATGTTCTTCCTACGTCAGCTGAGGAAGTTTGGCGTTCAACGATTAGCGGCCAATAACGAGTTTAATCGTTGTTGGCAGAGAAAGAGTTAACCAGTGGGTTTGGTATCATAGTCCATTTGTTCATTAATCAGCAGGTTTGGTCTGATAGTCAAGCAAAATGTTTCTGTCGATTAGTCAATTTATATGCTTTCTCTTTTTTGTTACTACCTGAATAAGTACGGTAATACCTGAACAAGTGAGTTATTACCTGAACTAGTGAGTTATTACCTGAACTAGTGAGTTATTACCTAAACAAATGAGTTATTACCTGAACTAGTGAGTTATTACCTAAAAAAAATGAGTTATTACCCAAACTACTTTAGTGAGTTATTACCTGAACTAGTGAGTTATTACCTGAACTAGTGAGTTAATACCTGAACTAGTGAGTTATTACCCAAACTACTGTAGTGAGTTATTACCTGAACTAGTGAGTTATTACCTAAACAAATGAGTTATTACCTGAACTAGTGAGTTAATACCTGAACTAGTGAGTTATTACCCAAACTACTGTAGTGCGTTATTACCTGAACTAGTGAGTTATTACCTGAACAAGTGAGTTATTACCTGAACTAGTGAGTTATTACCTAAACAAATGAGTTATTACCTGAACTAGTGAGTTATTACCTAAACAAATTAGTTATTACCTGAACAAGTGAGTTATTACCTGAACTAGTGAGTTATTACCTAAACAAATGAGTTATTACCTGAACTAGTGAGTTATTACCGAAACAAATTAGTTATTACCTGAACAAGTGAGTTATTACCTGAACTAGTGAGTTATTACCTGAACTAGTGAGTTATTACCTGAACAAGTGAGTTATTACCTGAACTAGTAAGTTATTACCTGAACTAGTGAGTTATTACCTGAACTAGTGAGTTATTACCCAAACTACTGTAGTGAGTTATTACCTAAACAAATGAGTTATTACCTGAACTAGTGAGTTATTGCCCAAACTACTGTAGTGAGTTATTACTGAACTAGTGAGTTATTACCTGAACAAGTGAGTTATTACCTAAACGAGTGAGTTTGTTATTACCCAAACTACTGTAGTGAGTTATTACTGAACTAGTGAGTTATTACTGAACAAGTGGGTTATTACCTGAACTAGTGAGTCATTACCACTCTCCCGGGACCTGAAATGGGAGCTGAACACCATCGCTCTCAATAAAAAGGCCCGGAAGAGGATGTTCTTCCTACATCAGCTGAGGAAGTTTAGGCTGCCGAGGACTATGATGGTCCAGTTCTACACTGCCATCATCCAGTCCATCCTCACCATCATCACCTGGTTCCCTGCAGCCACGGTCAGGGACAAGGCCAAGCTGCAGCGGGTGATACGATCAGCGGAGAGGGTGATCGGCTGCCCCCTTCCCTCCTTCGAGTCCCTACATTCCTCCAGGGCCTTGAGGAGGGCGAGGAAGATCATGGCATACCCCGCCCACCCGGGTCACGACCTCTTCACCATGCTTTTTTTATGCTTTGATCATCACCAACGGAATACGTTACACAGTACATTAGACACATACGCTCCGATCGCAATGAAGGAATTATTGGATCAACGCAAGATTGAAACGGTATAGCCCTTACCTTAACTAGGATGTACCACAAAAAGAATATTCCAATTATCTGATCACCATTCCAAGTATTGATGTTGATCGTGTCGCCAACATAATCCACCAAAGAACATGAATCGGGAGTGTTTGATTCTTATCAATCCATGCGTTATAACCGCTCATCATGCCCGACAAGGAAAAGTCCACCCGGACCTAAATAATCGACGCACACCCCAATACACAAAGTTTCAAAGGATGTGCAATACTGGCCGCAACCTACCAGGTGGCGGTATTGGACTTTTGCGATCTCAGACCCATTCCCAATGATAACACCAGGCTCCCTGAATGGATAATGAATGTAAATATCTAATAAAATAAATAACGATCAAATAACGAGTATACTCGTTGTTGGCGTTCAACGATTAGCGGCCAATAACGAGTTTAATCGTTGTTGGCAGAGAAAGAGTTAACCAGTGGGTTTGGTATCATAGTCCATTTGTTCATTAATCAGCAGGTTTGGTCTGATAGTCAAGCAAAATGTGTCTGTCGATTAGTCAATTTATATGCTTTCTCTTTTTTGTTACTACCTGAATAAGTACGGTAATACCTGAACAAGTGAGTTATTACCTGAACTAGTGAGTTATTACCTGAACTAGTGAGTTATTACCTAAACAAATGAGTTATTACCTGAACTAGTGAGTTATTACCTAAACAAATGAGTTATTACCCAAACTACTTTAGTGAGTTATTACCTGAACTAGTGAGTTATTACCTGAACTAGTGAGTTAATACCTGAACTAGTGAGTTATTACCCAAACTACTGTAGTGAGTTATTACCTGAACTAGTGAGTTATTACCTAAACAAATGAGTTATTACCTGAACTAGTGAGTTAATACCTGAACTAGTGAGTTATTACCCAAACTACTGTAGTGAGTTATTACCTGAACTAGTGAGTTATTACCTGAACAAGTGAGTTATTACCTGAACAAGTGAGTTATTACCTGAACTAGTGAGTTATTACCTAAACAAATGAGTTATTACCTGAACTAGTGAGTTATTACCTAAACAAATGAGTTATTACCTGAACAAGTGAGTTATTACCTGAACTAGTGAGTTATTACCTGAACTAGTGAGTTATTACCTGAACAAATGAGTTATTACCTGAACTAGTGAGTTATTACCCAAACTACTGTAGTGAGTTATTACTGAACTAGTGAGTTATTACCTGAACAAGTGAGTTATTACCTGAACTAGTGAGTTTGTTATTACCCAAACTACTGTAGTGAGTTATTACTGAACTAGTGAGTTAATACCTGAACAAGTGAGTTAATACCTGAACTAGTGAGTTATTACCCAAACTACTGTAGTGAGTTATTACTGAACAAGTGGGTTATTACCTGAACTAGTGAGTTATTACCACTCTCCCGGGACCTGAAATGGGAGCTGAACACCATCGCTCTCAATAAAAAGGCCCGGAAGAGGATGTTCTTCCTACGTCAGCTGAGGAAGTTTGGCGTTCAACGATTAGCGGCCAATAACGAGTTTAATCGTTGTTGGCAGAGAAAGAGTTAACCAGTGGGTTTGGTATCATAGTCCATTTGTTCATTAATCAGCAGGTTTGGTCTGATAGTCAAGCAAAATGTTTCTGTCGATTAGTCAATTTATATGCTTTCTCTTTTTTGTTACTACCTGAATAAGTACGGTAATACCTGAACAAGTGAGTTATTACCTGAACTAGTGAGTTATTACCTGAACTAGTGAGTTATTACCTAAACAAATGAGTTATTACCTGAACTAGTGAGTTATTACCTAAACAAATGAGTTATTACCCAAACTACTTTAGTGAGTTATTACCTGAACTAGTGAGTTATTACCTGAACTAGTGAGTTAATACCTGAACTAGTGAGTTATTACCCAAACTACTGTAGTGAGTTATTACCTGAACTAGTGAGTTATTACCTAAACAAATGAGTTATTACCTGAACTAGTGAGTTAATACCTGAACTAGTGAGTTATTACCCAAACTACTGTAGTGAGTTATTACCTGAACTAGTGAGTTATTACCTAAACAAATGAGTTATTACCTGAACTAGTGAGTTATTACCTAAACAAATGAGTTATTACCTGAACAAGTGAGTTATTACCTGAACTAGTGAGTTATTACCTGAACTAGTGAGTTATTACCTGAACAAGTGAGTTATTACCTGAACTAGTGAGTTATTACCTGAACTAGTGAGTTATTACCTGAACTAGTGAGTTATTACCCAAACTACTGTAGTGAGTTATTACCTAAACAAATGAGTTATTACCTGAACTAGTGAGTTATTGCCCAAACTACTGTAGTGAGTTATTACTGAACTAGTGAGTTATTACCTGAACAAGTGAGTTATTACCTGAACTAGTGAGTTTATTATTACCCAAACTACTGTAGTGAGTTATTACTGAACTAGTGAGTTAATACCTGAACAAGTGAGTTAATACCTGAACTAGTGAGGTATTACCCAAACTACTGTAGTGAGTTATTACTGAACAAGTGGGTTATTACCTGAACTAGTGAGTTATTACCACTCTCCCAAGACCTGAAATGGGAGCTGAACACCATCGCTCTCAATAAAAAGGCCCGGAAGAGGATGTTCTTCCTACGTCAGCTGAGGAAGTTTAGGCTGCCGAGGACTATGATGGTCCAGTTCTACACTGCCATCATCCAGTCCATCCTCACCATCATCACCTGGTTCCCTGCAGCCACGGTCAGGGACAAGGCCAAGCTGCAGCGGGTGATACGATCAGCGGAGAGGGTGATCGGCTGCCCCCTTCCCTCCTTCGAGTCCCTACATTCCTCCAGGGCCTTGAGGAGGGCGAGGAAGATCATGGCATACCCCGCCCACCCGGGTCACGACCTCTTCACCATGCTCCCCCACGGCAGGCGGCTACGGCTGCCCAAGACATTAAAGTCCCGCCATAGACTCAGCTTCTTCCCCTCAGCAGCTCGCCTGGTAAATGAGTCAGGTGTCCCCCTGCTCCCCCCCCTCCCCCCCTCTATGGCGAGCTGCTAGGGCTGGACCTCTGAACTGTGCTGCACTGTTCCCATATCCCCTACCACTGCACTTTACTTACTGTTCTGGCCTGTTTTGCACTTACTTATTTATTTATCATTATTATTATTATGTTGTTCCTATTTGTGAAAAAAATCAATCATGCACTGTAATGTCAAATCACGTTCCATTTTGTACCTGTACAAATCTGAATCTGAATTACCTGAACAAGTGAGTTATTACCTGAATTAGTGAGTTATTACCTGAACAAGTGAGTTATTACCTGAATTAGTGAGTTATTACCTGCACAAGTTAGTTAATACCTGAACAAGTGAGTTATTACCTGAACTGGTGAGTTAATAACTAGACACTTGGTACCCGGAAGACACTTGTGAGTGGATCAGATTGTTTGGTGTTTAAATGTTGTAGATCAGATTATTTGGTGTTGAAAGCCTGTATATTGTTTCTGTATCTACAAAAAACCCTGTAAATGATCCGCCCATTGTTAATTTACTTAGATATTTACTATACTTGATCTCAAGAAGTAGCTGAATGGGCTCAGTGGCATCTTTTATCTTGTGGTCATTGTCTGCATGGTGGTATTCACTGTCAAAGATGGAAAGAAACATGAATAATAATAATAATTTATATTCTCCTTTGGTTCTTTACAATATACTCAAGCATAGTAACATAGTTTCTGACACTGGGAATACATTCAATGAGGTCCATCGATGTCCCTAGATACCAATAACATGCAAATGGACCTTTTAGAAGTGGAGCAATCTTCCATGTACTTGGGTATGTACTTTTAAGCGAATATTCAGAAAATATGGTTAGGGCTTAACAGGTTAAATGTTGTGGATCAGATGATTTGGTGTTGATATCTTGTGGATCAGATGTTTCGGTATTGAAATATTGTGGATCAGATAGTTTGGTGTTGATATATTGTGGATCAGATGGTTTGGTGTTGAGATCTTGTGGATCAGATGATTTTGTGTTGAGATCTTGTGGATCAGATGATTTTTTGTTGAGAGCTTGTGGATCAGATGGTTTGGTGTTGAGATCTTGTGGATCAGATGGTTTGGTGTTGAGATCTTGTGGATCAGATGATTTGGTGTTTAAATGTTGTGGATCAGATGGTTTGATATGTATCAATGGTAACATCAATGGGCGCTTGTAGCCAACTGTATTTAGAATATAGATCCTTGCATCTCAATGAGGGTAAAGATACTGCTAATCCACCTTCAGTAGTTTTTATAGTCTTTTGAAGGTCCTCTCTCTCTGTGTCTCTCTCTCTCGCATTAATGAGTGGGTAGCTGTACCTCCAGGACTCATGATGATGGGAGTGGGTGGTGCATACACACACACACAGGGGCGAATTCACAAAGAATGGATTGTGCCCGCTAATAACACCCTTAACTGCGTGTGATTTGCGTCCATATTTGCTCCGTCTTTGCAACCTATTCACTAAAGATATTGCGCAAATTATATACTACACACGCCCATACGGTGTGCAATTTGCTCATGATATCTGGCTGCGCAGTTGGCTCACAGAGCATCTGAGTGTAATTTGCCCCTTGAGAGAAAATTGTGGTTTTTTCAATGTATATTTGGTTTATAAAACTGATATAAAGAGATGCTTTAAGAGGGTAATATCATTATCATCACAGGAGGATATTGACGGTGGAGAAGAAGAGGTTTCACAAGCACACTGCCAGCGAGGGTGTTTGTTTTGAATTCCGATTGAAGACAAAACAAAGATAAGGGGCCACAGAGGCAGAGCGCGATGGAGGTTTTGACAGTAACTGCGTTTTGATGTGTGTAAAGGTTATTTAGCAGTTGTCATGACAGCGCGGCACATGACAACCAGAAAGGGGTGGGCCGTCGTTGCTACGACGAAGATCTATAAGTCGAACAGTGTTTCCGGGTGTGAGGCAGACCAAAGAAACGAATCCCACAGGAGGGAAGGGACCAAGAGACTCTCTCCTCTTATCACAGAGGGGGGGGGGGGGGGGGGGGGAGAATGCCACATCATCATTAGCTTCGGCTACCAGGAGGATGGTCGTGGCTAACGGCCAGGCCTGACCACTTTTGGACTGAATAGCAGAGGGACAATAGAACACACCGAAAGATCATTAGAATAGACTTTTCAAGGACAATACAATCTGTTAACATCTGAGCTGAGGTTTCTGTTTATAGAAATAAACAACGCTTTTCCTCATAAGGTATTACGCTGTGTCGGAGTGTCGAATTCTTACGGAGGTGGAGAATTATTATGGTTTGCGGAGTGTACTAACGGGGAGAGATAAGGATCTTATCAGCCAGTGTCGGAGACGTCAGGACCATTAAAATGACACAACGCAGAGGAATTGGATGGAGAGCCAAACAGACGAAGACGTGATACTGGCCAGATCGATCAGGATCTAACACCCTGATATGGTAAAATAGTATAAATACTACCCATGCAACAGTATGCATGTCCTAGGACAATGGCAGACAGAAAACAGAAGCTTCAATTATCTGATTGTGAATTGGAAGTCCTGATGAATCAACACTGTAGCTCTTCTAGTCCTTGGGCCAAACACATTTTTGGTACCAATTGGGTGGGAAGATTCTAGGTGTGATATTTTTTTTTATTCCTATACATCCCTAGATTGTGTTTTGATATGATAGACAGTTTGTTTTTGTAGCTTATTAGTGGTTAACGGAAACTGAGTTTTCTCAAAATAAGTATCCTGCCATATATTGCTCCCCTTCATAGATCCGCTCGTATGTCGGGTTGTGGGGGTACTAGAGACATGACCATGATCACATTTATATGCACCTGAGTCTCCTGAACACGTAGAGATAAACCTTGAGTCGATCGGACCTTCCTACGCTGATCTATATGGTAACTTTCGCGCACCTACCCCCTACAGGTGAATGCCATATAGCTCAGCGTAAGAAGGTTGACTATAGCAGGAGACTTACTTTGCGAAAACTCTGTTTTCGTTAACCACTAATAAGTAGGGGTGGGACGATACATCGATCCAGATCGATACATCGATCTAATTATCAATGATCCAATAGGATCGATGCAACGTAAAAAGATCGGTTCATATCGATATATAAATCCTGTGGCAAGTGTCATTTACGCCCAAGCGCAGCTCCGGCAGCTGGATTCGCGCAAGATCATCATCTGAGATGTGAAAACAAACCATCTGGCAGAGTCAGGTTAGCGGGGTGGCTATACGACCAACAACAACAGAATGGGAAACGCCTGTGTGTGAAGACATTACAGCAGGGCGCCTATTTGGTCGCATTTTGCGACCTGAAATAAGTCCCTGTTTTTCTCCCCACAACGGGTCCAATGCATCTAACATGCTTTGCATCCTCGCCATTCCTGTATGCCTAACGCAAACTAAGCTAAGCTAACCCTGCTCAGAGGCACAGAGAAAACAGCGAAGTTCCATTCATGAGGAAAGGGGGGGGGGGGGGGCGGAGGCTCTCTGTCCCCCTCTCTACGTTCAATGATTATAAGTAGCAAAACATTACACTATAAAAACCAACTGGATAGTTGATGATAATATACATTTAACTTCATTAGCTGAAATATTCTAAAATCATTAAGTCTGCTATGATCCATTCTAACTGTATGTGTGTGTGTGCATGCGCATGTTAGCGTCCCATCTCTGGTCTTTGGAAAGACCAGATGAGGTCAGAGGAGTTTGATAGTATTTACTGAGGATGGCCAGATAATGTTGATATTTAAAACATAAAAAATATAATACATAATAAATGTATACATGATAATGCAACATAAAAAAAATGTTGTAGGAACGGTTTGGGAGAGGGAGGTAGGGAGGGAGGGGTTTTAGGTTGTGTGTTGTGTGTTGTGAGTTCCAAAAAATGGAACTTAAAGTTATTTCAAGTTTAAAGCTCAATATATCAAAACATGCCACTTTACAGTGAACAGGAGGTATATAATAGATTGTTTTTTATTTAAATGTCTGGAAGAGCTCAAAAATAAAAATGTCAAATTATATTTTTGTTGCTTTTTTTTTGTTGATCTAAATGTTACAGATTGTGTTAAATGAGTATATGATATCGTCTCATATCGATTGCAGGCACCTGAATTGAATCGTATCATATCAGACTTTGTGATATCGGCAAATATCGTATCGTTGTCCAAAGAATCAATATCGTATCATATTGTGATGAAACTGGTGATTCCCACCCCTATTAATAAGCTACAAAACCAAACTGTCTATCATATCAAAACACAATCTAGGGATGTATACAGTAGGAATAAAAAAATCACATCTAAAATGTTCCCACCCAGATTGTACCAAATCGTTTGTCATGTCATCCCAAAAGAAATTAGTTTGAGCAGACCTGTCCATGGTGCTGAATCTTTAGCCACTCTGTGCCAGTGAAAATAATTTCAGATTTAGGAATTAAGTTGAAATTAAGTTGTATAGAATTTTTTGTTAAGAGAATAGAACCCGCATTCTCATATAGCCTACTCCAGAATAAACTTTTCATTGACCATGTTTCCAGCGTTTACTTCTCATGGACCTGACGAAACGTTATACATTTATTCTGGAGCATATGAGTGTGCGGGTTCTATTCTCTTTATTGTGATTATTATTACCTAACCCAACGGATCACCGGAGATGCTGGCAATGCCACCCCTTATAAATGCGCTTAGTTACCACCAACTCTCTGAAGACGTAAATAAGTCACTTTAACTGTGCATGGCAATTAGCGCCGATCTTTGTGAATTGGAGTGTTTTTGCAACGATGCTCATTTGCATAGAAAGGGGCATATTCTCCGCCCATATGACCTCATTTAATTACCCGCAAATAGCACCGACGCACAGAGACGCAATGATGATGGCAACGCAGTTAGCACCGTATTTCACCCTTTGCGCAAGCTTTGTGAATAGCAAGGTTTGTTTTGGGGCTATTTGCACAGGCATTGCATCAGAAAAATCTGTGTAATCCCTTTGTGAAATCGCCCCTCAGTGTGTTGAGAAGCACTAACTGTGTAGCCAGTTAGCTTTGCAATAGCTCCGTGCCCTGAGCCATAGTGAGCTCTGAAGGTCTGAAATGAGGCCATCGGCCTTGATGTTGGAAGTATCACCCTGCTTCTTTAACTCTGCTAGGATATGCCATGTTCCACATTTAGTAGAAGGTATGCCAAAACTCAGACAACTATTTAAAATAGCAGCAGCCCTTATCATGCTGACTAGTCTGGATACCTGAAGTAGTATAGAACATTTTGGGTCACACATCTCAGAGTAGCATGTGTGGTGGTGTTCAATGTTCAACATGACCCTGGCAACTATTATAATAGCGTCATGAGACTAGTATAGAGCACTTGGATTTAGTGTTGTCAAAAATATCGAAGTATCGATACATATCGATACTGAATATTTAAAATGGTTTTGATACTAATTTCCCGAAATACCGATACTTTCTGCAGTATCGGTACCAGCTGGCGAGTGTTCTACCGCAAGTTGTTGACACGCTGTTCAGAGCACGCTTGCCCCTCCGCCTTCTTCAGCCCTCCCCCTCACAGAGCCGTCTTCAGTTTGTAAACAAACATTTTAGCTGAAGATGGCAAATGCAGAGCCTCCGCAACTTGTGCTTGTGGATAAAGAAAACAGCAGAAGTGCTGTTTGGAGGTACTTCGGGTTTGAAGTAAACAATGAAGGACAAGCTAAAGAAAGATGCCCCAATGCTATTTGCAAGCGGTGTTACAGAGCAGTGCCAAACGCGGATCTCCATAAAGAAATGAGAGGTTCGTGACAGCTGCTCTTTCAACGTCACTGTGACTGAAGCATTAAACCATTAACTCTAGTTTAATACATGATACGTTGTCTACTGATGGCGCATAATATCAACAGCTGATTCGTTGTTAGTAACGTTACAGGTGAGCTATCAGCTAACGTTAGCTCCCTTAGCTTAGCTGGCCACCTTTATAATTACTGCATGGAAACAGAGTAACGTTAACGTTTAAACGGTATGTCGAGGTCATACAATACTACAGTCGACATAAGGTTAACGTTACCCCGTTTCCATGAAGTGTTTAAATAGCAGCAATCTTGTTGAAAATGTAACGTTACTAAATGCTCCGAGCATGGTCTCTCTCTCTCTCTCTCTCTCTCTCTCTCTCTCTCTCTCTCTCTCTCTCTCTCTCTCTCTCTCTCTCTCTCTCTCTCTCTCTCTTGTTATCTTTAAATAAAAATCGAAACTGTTACTAACTGTAATACAAACAGTTCAGTTTGTCAGGTACATGTAACACAGATTACAGTGTTTACATCTGTCTGCTTGAGAAAATACCATGTTCTGCAATAAAAATGATTGAAGTGAGATGAACAGTTATTTTTAAATGTGTGATCTAAAGATAAACAAAGGGTTTTAAAAGTGTTATATTTATCTTCTCTTATAGTACCAGAGAGAAGCTGAGGAGAATCAACCAGCAACAAAAGCTACATTTGTTAAAAAAAAATGTAAAAAAAAATATATATATATATATATATTATTTATTTATTTTTGGTATTGAAATGGTATCGAAGTATCGATACTTTTCAAGGTATCGTATCGAAGTCAAAATTCCAGTATCGTGACAACACTACTTGGATTATATTGTTTGGCAACAGATCAAATCTGTCATGGGCTATTTGTTCCTGGAACAGGGGATACAAGTGTAATATTTCACAATAGGGTTCACAAGAACCAAAGTAAAAAACTCCTTAGAGCTTAGTGTATAAGATGTGTATTATTTTGGTCACAGTGCCATTTTTGGTCACTGGGTGGCGCTCCTTGTTTGTACTTGATTTACCAACAGGTAACTTACATCAGTGACTCACTTCACTTCCTGTCTACCTGCACAGTACGTTATGGGTAGAACAAGGGTACAATCTTGTAAAGTGTCACATCCAACTAGTGACACTAGTTAATAATGACATCCTGTTCTCTCTGTCAATTATGGAATGTAAAAGGTTTAAGCATATATTTATGGTATATATCTGTTTTAGATCTAGGCATATGTTACTGTAGGTGTCTATATGTGAAGATCCGTGGCAGAGGAGACAGCTCTCTATGACGGGTGCACACTTGTATAACTTGTATACACTTGTATCTTATATAAGCTGTATATTCTTTATACACCTTAGGACCATGTACTATATAGCCAGCAGTCTCCCTCGTCTGCATCCCCTTGAGTTGGGGTGAGTGAGAATGAAGGGGGCCCCTTCGGAATGCCGGGAGGTGATGGCCTTGGAAACATCTCTGAGCAGGGTGCTTTCCACAGCAGGTTGGCACACCCTGCGTAGAGTAGACAATGATAGGTACAAGTATGGGCATATATATGTGTACACTGTATACTATATATATATGTACTGTATTATACATGTATGTGTATCTGTATATATCTGTAGTATGTGTTGGGCTATGTACTATATATTACGGCAGTCTGCCTCGTCCTCGTCTCAGAACGAAAGAGGCCCATGGAGTGAGGGAGTTAACCCTTACAGTGAGGAAGCAGAACAGACATGCATTCATGTTTTAATGATGTAATGGGGTTTTTCCCAGAAGAAGGTAATCTGTTAACGACTAGAAGGGGAGGAGTCCATCCTTACTACGTATTGTACGTTGGTTGGCTAGTGAAATGACATCCCTGTGACATCACTGTTTTTAGACCAATAGAAATATGATGCCGGATCAATATAAAAATGACTGTTCCTCCTTCGAGAAGCCAGATTTGAAGATTTTGCTTGCAGACACCAGGCACAAGTTGTGTTAGGCCTTTGAGATCTTAAGAGAAGAGATGTTTTTGTTTTATACTTCTTTTAACTGAGTTGGACATTTCCAATGAAGTCTCTTTTGTAACTTGCTTTTTCTAAATAAAACAGCTTTTTATAACACACCTTTTTGTATCCATTCTTCTGACCAGACGGGTAAGCATTGAAATGTTTTTGCATTGTAACTTTACTCATTGCTTCGTGATGTTCATGATTTATGATGTAAAAACTTTAGAAGTGTGTCTTTAACCAGTCGGCAACAACACGGTCCCGTAATGTTCCTGATTTATGATGTAAAACTCTAGGAGTGGGCCTTTATCTACACATTATCAAGTAAAGCTACAGTGATACTACGTGTGACGGATAAGGGAAATGGACATCATCTGAATAAAGAGTGTCCATCCCAGTGCAAATAAAATAAAAGATTCCGCAACTTCAATCACTTGACCATGGTCAGTGACTGGGGGGGTCGGAACGGTGCATTCGCTGGGTCTGTCGGTCAGGTGTAACAACAACATTTTGTAGACTCATTGGGTTCTGCATGTCAACCACTTCGCAGGACGCTGCTTGATGTCAAGATGAGCAGACCAATGAGTTATGAAGTTATCAATCTGACCTAAGACCTAGCGTGGGCACAGCTCTTTCATGCTAGCTAAGCTAGCTAAATGGACTGCATTTATATAGTGCTTTTATCCAAAGCGCTTTACAACTTATGCCTCACATTCACCTGTTCATTCACACACCGAAGGCAGAGGCAACCATGCAATGTGCCAACCTGCTCATTGGGAGAAGATTGGGGTTACAATAAGTCTCTTGCTCAAGAACACTTCAACACGCTACCGGGAAGAGCCCGAATTGAACTGGGAACCTTCCGCTTACCGGATGACCGCTCTACCTCCTGAGCCACAAAGTCAAAAACTATCTTAGTGCATTCCTTTCTTGCTAACAAGTTAGCGTCAACACACAGACATGTTACAATTTATCCTACAAAACCTCCATGTATGTGTGACAGGGAACACATCACAATCTGCTACATGTAGCCCACGGCGGCAGGAGGAAGATGGTAGATGGATGTACTGTAGATGGATGGCATAATGTGAAGATGACTATCGTTTCATATCCCTTAGCAACATACAACAGTGACAACATGTGATTCATAAGAAAAGTTAAAAGCTATAGGGTGTAAAACCATCCTCATCAGCAAGAGAGACAGCGATATGAACTGAAATGAAGAACAAGGTACAACAACCGAGACTGTGACATTAGAAACTGCCGTGTCACTCACCCTAGCGTGGTCATGGTGACGATGGTGTACCAGAAGGAGGCCGGGATGGAGGTGAAACTGGAGCCCTTGGTGCCCTTCTCTGCGTAGAACATGATGGTGGCGAAGATGATGATGGCCATGGTGAGGGAGAAGAGGAGGAAGCCCAGCTCGGAGGCGCAGCTCTGCAGCGTGTACCCTAAAATCCGCAGGCCCGCAGAGTGGCGCGAGAACTTGAAGATGCGGAAGACCCTGAAAACACGGAGGGTCACGAAGGCCCCACTCACGTCCTCGTTCTCCGGCATGACCAGGCCGATGTAGTATGGCATGATGGCCACCACGTCGATCACCGACATCACCGAGCGCATGAACTGCACACGGCTTGGCGCAGCGAACATGCGCATCAGGTACTCAAAGGTGAAGATGAGCACACAGGCAGTGTCCATGCAGAAGAAGGCCAGTGAGTACTTCTCGCCGCACGGCAAGTCCTTGACGCTGCCTTTAGGCGGGCGGCAGGGAACCGTCTCCACCACATTGGCGATGACCGAGACGGCAATGAAAAATCCGGTGACGTAGTAGAACACCAGGGCCATGGTAGAGGTGTGAGGGTTCTCGAAGGCCCTCCACAGACGCTCGCGCAACGGGCTGTTGGGGGGGAGGGGGGCGTCCCCTGACTCACCGGCCTCCGTGTCCTCCGCCAGACGCTCCTCGTTCTCCTTCTTCCTGTCCCGGTATTCCTCCACGGAGAGAGGCAAGGAACGAGGGGGGAAGGAGAGAGAGAGAGAAAGACGAATTTAAACACTCAAAAAACTTTTTATTTTATTGAATTTTTTTACTTTTAGTGGTGGGGCTATCTATTTGTTTATGTTCAGATTATTGATTAGGCCTTTAAGAAATACCATATATAGTAGCTCCTTGCCATCAAAGCAATATGATCTAAAAAAGTAGATTAATTCATTCACAATCCTACCTCCATGCAACAGTCCCCAATGATCTCCGGTACGATGCCGTAGAAGGCTAGCTCCTCGTCGAAGGCCTGGATGCACTCGTGCCGGGGATAGTGGAGCTTCCCGGTGCGGTAGAAGTTAAGAATGTGCCGAAACATCTCCGGGTCCCGGTCAAAGAAATACTCTTGCGTGTCCTCATTGAAAAAAAAATCCTTCTCTGAAGAACCCAGGAGAGTGTCTGGGTACCGATCCAACGTGTTCTTCCATGTCTGCAACAGAAGAACCATGCATAGAGTGAGCACCTTTCTGACACCATGTGGGTCAGATGGTCTTCTTCTACAACATATGTAGGGGTGATTGACTGTTCTCATGTGTCTAGCACCACCTAGAGGCTCTGGTTTATTCTGAAATTAGGTTACTGATCCCCATCACTCTTTCAACTAAGTGGCAGTAATGCATGAGTAGCCTCCAGCTGCATCCCCGGAGAAATCCGCTCACTGGCAACTTCCGCCAGCCACAGGACACGCCTGCCGCTGACAGGACACTGAGATTAATGCACAAGAGCTGTACTGGCCGCGTTAAAAGAAATTATGTTTGTGCTTTCTTCTAGATAACGCCTTCAACCATCATTTGGCCATGGGACTGGTTCTCGGCAATGGAAATAATTTTTTTTTTACAAATTGCTAAAAACACTGTCGACTGATTTCTTCTGCAGTTTATTATTGCATTTACATGTTGAAATAACAATCGCTTAGATCAATAACACTTGTGTTACCTAAAAGCTGTAAATAGTTATGTAATGCCATTAGATTTGAAACGCATTTTAGCATTACAACCCAATAACTGAACTATGTTTGTATTTGTTACACCTTATCCTCAGTATTTTGAGACACTGGGTAACACCATTAACCTCTTATCTAGGGACATCTATGGATCTCAGGTATGGACGAATCCATTATTGGAATACAGGTAAACAGAGCAAACGCTGTCTGATTGATTGATTGATTGATTGAAAACTTTATTAACACTTTCAGTGCCACCAGGGGGCGCACGACTTAGTGCTTGAATGCCACCATCGGCGCCAATGTTAACGTTAATATCGCCTAATCTATGTTTTAAATTATGGCTATGTGTCTAATCTGCCCGTCGCTTATCAAAGAATAATTTTCCAGTCAGTGTTGTCAAGGCAGATTGGTTTTTTATCACTTCATTTCCGTTTGAGAGCATTTTGAAAAGCACCCGTTTTTAGGTGAAAAACAGCCCATTCTGTGATAATCGCCTTTTACTGGAATATTCCAGAACGTTGATATTTGTCGGCCTATTTATGAATCGTTTTCAAATAAACGCTAGATGATCAATAGTATACGTGCACGCACGCACGTTCGAGGCGCACGCTGATAATAGCTGTTTTCATTTCCTCATGCATTTTACAGTGAAACAGCTGGAGCACATATCAGAAAAAAGCTTATATCTTCATGAAAACGAGTCTGATTATCCTAACACTGATAACATAGATTCCTTACCTGACATCAGATGGTATCCAACTGGTATATTCCAATTCCTGATCACCATTCAAAAAAATCGATATGTGTATAGATCTAACGTGTATACAGTAGAACTCATGACGGCGATCATCCTTGTAGGAGTGTATATTCCACCGCAAGCCAGCAATAGTGCCGCGCTCTCCAGGCTCCATGACGAGGTAAACAAACTCCAGGCAGCGAACGTTAACGCCGCCATCATAGTGGTGGGTGATTTCAATAGCGCCAATCTGAGAAAGGTATTACCTGACTTCTATCAGCATGTGACTTGTAACACCAGAGGCGGTAACATCCTAGATCACTGTTACACGCAATTCAAGGGTGGATACAAGGCTCATTCTGCTAGTGGCTTTGGTAAGTCAGATCACGCGTCCATTTTCCTTTCACCAAAGTACAAACAGAGAATCAAAAGCACTCCCGTAGTCTCGCGAGAGGTGCAGAAATGGGATTTGATGTCAGAGGAGACACTCCAGGCTGCGTTTGACTGCACAGACTGGAGCGTGTTCCGCGACACAGATAACATTCATGTCTACACGGAGACAGTGCTGGACTATGTTCGTACTTTGGTGGAAGAAACAATCCCCACTACCAAAATGAGAGTTTACCCAAATCAAAAACCCTGGGTAGACAAATCCGTCCGTGAAGCTCTGAGAGCGCGCACCAAAGCATACAACGACGGCCTAGTGGCAGGCAACATGAATGACCACAAGGTGGCGCGATACAACGTAAGGAGGACAGTGACAGAGGCCAAACGGCGCTACAAGGATAAAATTGAACTCAAAACGATGACAGACTACAAAGGCGCCTCCCTCAAACTGAACAGTGACATCTCCTTAGCAAATGACCTCAATACCTTCTATGCGAGGTTTGATGCTGGTAATAACAATACCAGCCCACAAGCCACGGCAATGGGGGGGGGGGGGGGGGGGGTCTGCTGCTGATGGAGACTCAGTGTTCAGGGTAACAGAGCATGAGGTGAGGCGGACCTTTAAAAAAGTGAATATCAGGAAGGCAGCAGGTCCGGATGGCATCCCCGGCCGCGTCCTAAAAGTCTGTGCCGACCAACTGGCCCCGGTATTCACTGACATATTTCAAGTTCAAGTTCTTTAATAGTTGTCATACAGAAGTACAGAATACTTTCATACAAAATGCTTCTTACTGTTACGCTCCAGAGACTGTGCTAGACAAGATAGTATCAAATAACATAATAACATAATATAGCATGAATTTAGAAGAAGAAAATGAGGTCACAGTGTTCGGTATAGACATATGTACAATGTTCTGAGTTACCATATAATATACAATACACAATACTATGCAGTGTACTAATGTACAGTACTATCTAGTGCAAAGCAGAAATGGGATGAGGTACAATTTTAGGTACAATTTACAGTAAGGTGTACGAGTTGTAGTGCAATCCTTCATCCATAAATATAAAGTGTGGGGAGTGGGTGCTACAGTGTGTTTGTTTAAAGTGGGTGTGTGCTATAAGTGTGTGGAGTGGGTGCTACAGTGTGTTTGTTTAAAGTGAGTGTGTGCGTGTGGATGTGTGTGCTATGTGCGTTTGGTGGTTGTTGTTGTGTAGTGTTCATTCATTGTTCGTTTAGCAGCCTGATGGCCTGGGGATAGAAGCTTCTTCTGAGTCTTTCTGTGCTCGCCTTGAGACTCCTGTATCGCTTGCCTGACCGCAGCAGTTCAAAGAGGCAGTTGTTCGGGTGACTGGAGTCTTTAATGATTCTCTTAGCCTTGCCCTTGCAACGCTTGTAGTAAATGTTCTGGAGGGTGGGGAGCCCCCCTCCAATTGTGCGTTCGGCTGAACGTGTCACTCTTTGTAGTCTGCTTTGGTCTTGTGCAGTGCTATTCCCAAACCAGGAGGTGATGTTGCCGGTCAAGATGCTCTCTATTGTACATGAGTAGAAGTTCTTAAGGATCTTCTGGCTGACTTGGAACTTCCTTAGGCGCCTGAGGAAGTAGAGGCGTTGTCGTGCCTTCTTCACAACACTGTTAATGTGTGTGGTCCATGTCAAGTCCTCGGATATGTAGGCTCCGAGGTACTTAAAGCTGTTGACTCTCTCAACCGGTGCCCCGTCGATGCTGAGGGGGCTGTAGTCCTTGACCCCCGACCTCCTGAAGTCCACAATCATCTCCTTTGTTTTGCTGACGTTCAGGGAGAGGCTGTTTTCCTGGCACCATCCCGCCAGGACCTTGACCTCTTCCAGGTAGGCCCTCTCGTCGTTGGCAGAGATCAGGCCCACCACCACTGTGTCGTCAGCAAATTTGACGATTGTATTGCTACTCCGCTGAGCCACACAGTCGTGTGTGCACAGGGAGTAGAGGAGGGGACTCAGAACACAGCCCTGGGGGGCCCCTATGTTGAGGGTGATGGATGAGGAGGTGCAGTTGCCTGCTCTCACCACCTGGGGTCTGCCAGTCAGGAAGTCCAAGACCCACTGGCAGAGGTCATAGCCCAAGCCCAGGTCCCTGAGCTTGGCTATGAGTATGGAGGGGACTATGGTATTGAATGCCGAGCTGTAGTCGATGAATAGCATTCTCACATAGTTCCCCTGCCTCTTGTCCAGGTGTGATGCTGCTGTGTGTAGCACATGGGATATGGCGTCCTTTAACCTGTCCTTAGAACAGGCTGTCATCCCCACCTGCCTGAAGAAGTCCACTATTATCCCTGTACCCAAAAAATCCAAGCCTGCTTGCCTCAACGACTACCGCCCTGTAGCTCTCACCTCCATAGCCATGAAGTGCTTTGAGAAGCTAGTAAAGGGCTACATCTGCTCCTCCCTCCCCATCAACATGGACCCCCTGCAATTTGCATACCGCCCCAACAGGTCCACGGAGGACGCCATAGCCCATGTGCTGCACACAGCAGCATCACACCTGGACAAGAGGCAGGGGAACTATGTGAGAATGCTATTCATCGTACAAGCAAAACTGCACATTGGAATATTGACAAAACCATACTTGGTAATTTACTGTACATTGGAGGGGGTTGGGTTACAACACAGGAGCAGAGTATAAACAGTACAGGATTGAGAAACAGTCTAAATGGGTTTTCGATATACGTTCGGTAACTTGCAGCTGGACCCTATTGAAAAGTCAGTGATCCAGCCACCACTGAATCTCAAATGGGGAAGAAACAGTGTTGTCTTCTGGGTAGAAACCAGGTGGCGTTTTCTGAATTTGCCTCTGATGGTGCCGTAGCAGTGAGAACAGTTTGACTGTGCTGTGTATAATAACTCAGTAGAGGAGAACATTCATCCACCTGACAGAGAGTTGAATAGAATAGAATAGAATAGAATAGAATAGAATAGAATAGAATAGAATAGAATAGAATAGAATAGAATAGAATAGAATAGTGTTGAGTGGTTGGCAGTTGGTTTCAGAAAGGATAATATCCATCCAGTGATTGGCTGGCCAGACTAAGGGTCAAAGGTCAACAGACAGATTTATGGTCTAGCGATCATCTTCCCATGGACGTCACGTTGTCCAAACACAACACCAACAAAAGGAAAACAGATTGTTCTCAGTCTCACGGTGGGCTCACACTTGACTGACAGCAGGCTCTGTAATAATGACTCAGCCAACATGGAACCAACTGGGATTACGGCACCAACAGCTGTTTTTAAAAGGATTTTACAGTAAAAGGTGAAATATTATTGTTCTGATACACCCGTCTGCCTCCTACTCAGATCATTGATTTGTTGACTGTGATAAAAAAAACTGCTGCCGACAAGTGCAGACCACTGACAAAAGAAAAACAGGATCTCGACAACAAACCTGAGATGTCGGCCGAACAACGCTGCCAAGAATGGCCTCTAATGCAACACCAACAACAACAACAACAACAACAACAACAACAACAACAACAACAACAACGGCGGCAGCAACAGATGGCAGAACAATGCTCTGGTGAGAATCTCTTCCCATTTAAGAAGTTTTTCAGACCATACATATTTTTAAACCATAAACAAATATTCTTGAAACTTACTCAGGCATAACAATTAGGGCCAGGTCAAAAATATTAAAGGTTCTATAGATAACATTCAGCCACTAGATGTTGCACTAGAGCACCAGCATGTCATTTATCATCAATCATCAGAGCCCCGTTCCCCGTACCTGGCTAACTGAGTTAGCCGGATAATTTCCAGCATAGCTTGACTTAAGCCAGACCTTTCTGTTCCCCGAAGTCGGATTTTCTAAATCACCATGGTAACAGATCAGAAAGTTTGAACCTGGTCCGGAGCAGGGTTAAGTTCAGTTAGCTGGATAACCTGCATGGCCACGCCCTCGCAAAGAAATGCCAGCTCGCTTCCTGAAATATTTCTCACAGTCTAGATTCCATTATACCATCCTGAATTATGTTTTTGTGCTTCGTTTTCCTAGAGGGGGCTTTTGAAATGTATAATAATAGAACTAAATGCTGATAATAAATCATATTCAGCCTATAGATTTACTTTGTCCTAAATAAAATAATGCACGTCATATACGGCACTCGGAGTCGCGATACACGCTGCATGTGGTTATTTTAATAACGGCGCATTGCAAATGTGAATCCCGCTGGGATATTTTTAATGAATGAAACCTATCGGCCGTTTGGCTCTGATTAGTTTCATATATTCTCCGTTGTAGATTTGCTTAACGGAGCGCCCGGATTGTGTTCCATTCAAGCATAAAATTGAAGTGTCTATGCGTGGATTGTGGTCTTTGTGGATTATGAATTACGAGGAATCTGAGGATTGTTGAATTGTATCATCACTCACACGTTATTGTGATATTGTAACTGGGATTAAAATGTCTGATGAGAATGAGATGCGCTGTTTGACGGATTTGAGCAATTGAATGAGCCGTTGACGTCACATTAATGCATTTGAGAATAAAGAGATAAAACTTCATTCAAAAGAAAATATTCGAAACACGGGTCTCTTGTATTGATGGATACACAATGGATATATCCCGTCTGGCACAGTGGTGCAATGGCTAGTGCTCACTCCTGTCAAGCGGACGACCCTAGTTCGAAACCCCGCGTTTCCAATATAATTTTTTTGGAATATAATATTAAGACTATACGCAAAAGTAGCCTAGTTTTAAGTTAAAATATTATAAATCTACATGCATTGAGGATGTCATTCTTTATATAGCTCTCAAAGTGCACCAAATTGAAGCATTTACATTGCAATAAGAAGAAAATAAATTAGAAAAGACGGGGATTCGAACGCGGGTCGTCCGCGTGAGAGACATAAGGACCATCCATCACACCATGGTGCCAGACAAATAAAACATCCACCATACATCCATCAATGGATAAGAGAGCCATATCCTAATTTTGAAAGAGTTGAACAAATTATTTTCGCTAGCAAGATCTCATTTGATTATTCAATCCATAAACCTACTGCCAGCAGGCACGTTTAAAGAAATATAATCTGATTGATTGGGGTAATGAGGGACTTAAAATTAGCCTATAGATTATGCATTTAACTTGTCGGCGAGGCTATTGAACCGTACAATCTGTTAATAAAGTTTTAAATCAATCAATCAATCAATGCCGTTAGGAAATCAGGATTTCTGCTATCGACACCTGCTGTCTTTTCAACTGAAGCGGCCGCTCGCAATTATCCTGAGTCTCAAGTCTGGTTCGAATGAACAAGACTGAATCAGCGTTCGAGGAACAGGAAAAATCCCGGATTCAAACATCGGGTTAATTGAATCTGGATAATGGGACTCTTGATCGACTTAGTTGAACCAGGTACGGGGCAGGTGCATTCCATGTGGGGATATGTGAAGTAGTAAACAACAACATTCACTTTGGACTCGCACATTTCTTTTAACTCATTGGCTGCCATGCTGTTTCCGGGATATGGCTATGCGCTGCCACGCATTAAACCAATGGAGTCCGTCACCTTGTTTGCAGGGCTATAACTATATTCTATATTATAGCTATGGATGCAATACTATGGCCCATTTGACATCGAGTATCTATCGTTCAATATGTGAAAAAGAAATAAGTTTTCCATCAATATATTCCCGTTTTATACCGTGGTGAATATAAGTATGGTTTTAGAGCGGTCTATGGTCATTCCTGGGAGGCTAGTAATAGCCTGCGACGTGTATTATACTAAATCCATTGGCATTTTGTCCCTACACACGCTACAATTAAAAATACAAATGCGTATTATGTTCCATCATGAATGCATGAAAAGGGGGGGGGGGTTGTTTCTGGTGAATTGATTGTCAATAACGGCATTTGTTAGTACAACAACATATGCTGATCAGGGCGATGGCTATGAAAACAAGGCACAATCAAGCTGAAATTGACGTTAAATTGCTCTTACCTGTGGCCGGTGGGATTCCAAAAAGAATATTCCAATTATTTGATTGCCATCTGGTAGATTGTATGTCCATTTGGCCCATGACATAACCCACCACAGCATAATGAATCAGGGGTCCCTAAAACTATTCAATAACACCAGGCTCCCTGGATGGATAATGAATGGAAATATTGAATAAAAGAAATAACGAGCAAATAATGAGTAGCCTATACTCATTGTTGGCGTTCAACGATTGGCGGCCAATAACAAGTTTAATCATTGTTGGTTAATGATACATTCATTAATCAATAATGTTTTCTGAGGAAAAGCAATACTTTTATTCTGTACCTTTCTAAAAGCTCTGTGATATATATATATATATATATATATATATATATATATATATATATATATATATATATATATATATATATATTAGTGCTGTCAATCGATTCAAATATTTAATCTGATTAATCGCATGAATGTCCAAAGTTAACTTGTGATTAATCGCGAATTAATCGCATTAAAAATAATTATCTACCTTAAACAGATCTTTTTCAAGTTCCAAGTTTTAATACTCTTATCAACATGAGAGTCAACAAATGCTTGCTTTATGCAGCCATTTAACACAAAAGGATGACCCTCGTGCATTGCAAATTTGCATCAAATTCAAAACAGAGCGATGCACAAAATAACTTAATAATTTAAAACAATTAATAAAGTGTGCATGAAATAATAGGGGAAAGAAAACGTTAGGAGCATGTTACATTCACCCACACAAGGGCTCACAGCCTCACACCCCCGCCCCCTCTCTCTCTCTCACACACACACTCTCCCAGCTCTCCACACTTCACTACACTGTCCATCGTGACTGTGGATAGACACGCGGTACCTAGTGTAACGGAGGTACCGCGTCACGCGTGTCTATCCACAGTCACGATGGACAGTGTAGTGAAGTGGCTGTGGACGTTAAGCGGTACTGCAAGTAAACTCACTCCCCAGAGGCATCCAGACCCATTACCAAGAAGTGAATTCACCTCTTGGTATAGTGGTCTGCGATGTCGCCCGCAGCGCACACTCAGGGCATGTCAAATAAGACCGGTTACATTTACATTTACATTACAGCATATTCACTGTCTCCTCTCATCATCAAAACAAAGCCCACGCTAGTGGGGCAGGAACAAATGGCAAAATAGGAAGTGACTGGGTTTATGGGAAATGTGGTCTTATCATGAGAATCAGGCTACAAATTTGTTTCTGCAACGGTCTCTCTTACTGTAATTATACCAAGGTAATCACAACCAATCTGAAAATTATGTATTTTGTTGAAAGTTCTCCTTGTAGTAGCTTTAACAAATGGGACACAACAAGGAAACCACCACTCACCTGAAACCTCTGGCCGCTGACGTTAACAAACATGATCTCGTCTGATCTGGAGGACTTATCGACCGGAGGTTTGGGCATCGTCTTCTTGGCCAGCGGAAGCCAGCCCACTGCGGCTGCACGTGCAAACGGCAGCCATGTTGCCACACCCGCCGCCATCTTGGATAGGATATAGCAGTCCCCCAGATAGTTGGAGAAGAAATAATAGTTTCCCGCTACGAGCTCTCTGGGTGGTGAAACATGTCCTTGTCAGAATAAGTATTTTTGGCAAACGAAGCCAGAGGGTGGATTTATGGTGGATGATGGAGTACTTGAACCAGGGGTTCAAGGGCACATGGGTAGTATCTGTTGTGGGCAATGCTTGGGGGGGGCAGCGTCACTTGTTTACCAGCTGGATCAGGAGGTCAGGTGCTCAGCTGGATCAGGGGGTCAGGTGCTCAGCTGGATCAGGGGGTCAGGTACTCAGCTGGATCAGGGGGTCAGGTGCTCAGCTGGATCAGGAGGTCAGGTGCTCAGCTGGATCAGGGGGTCAGGTGCTCAGCTGGATCAGGAGGTCAGGTACTCAGCTGGATCAGGAGGTCAGGTGCTCAGCTGGATCAGGAGGTCAGGTGCTCAGCTGGATCAGGGGGTCAGGTACTCAGCTGGATCAGGAGGTCAGGTACTCAGCTGGATCAGGGGGTCAGGTGGATCAGGTGGATCAGCTGGATCAGGTGTTCAGCTGGATCAGGTACTCAGCTGGATCAGGTGTTCAGCTGGATCAGGTACTCAGCTGGATCAGGTACTCAGCTGGATCAGGGGGTCAGCTGGATCAGGGGTTCAGCTGGATCAGGTACTCAGCTGGATCAGGGGTTCAGCTGGATCAGGTACTCAGCTGGATCAGGGGGTCAGCTGGATCAGGTAACTGAGAGAACACTCCTTCACTTTCCTGATGTCCCAGGATCTCCCAGCCAATCTGGGCCACAGGGGAGGAGCTGTGAGGACATGTTTAGCAGAGGAGATCCCAGGAGGGAAGGAGCAGGGGAGGGCTGGGGGGGGGGGGGGGGTGTTAACCCAAAATAATGGCCATGGAAAGCACTGGAAAGCTGCTGGAAATCAAAGTGTCTTGACTCCCGGCCAAAAGCACACAGACAAAGATGGTAAGATAATATTCCACAGTGGAAAACTTGTGCAGCTTACAGTCAAACACTCTGTATTCCCTCTGTAGCCTGGAGACACGCTGTGGACACGCTACCAGCTACACCCAGGCTATCTGACCCAAGAACTCTGCACAGGCACTCAGGACAGATACACAACTCTTAACTGTACAATCTTCCTTTAAAAAAAAAAAATCAACAGAATCAAGTCCTATAAGTCTTGAAATAGTTCCAATAAATAAAGTATTCTGTCAAAGATAGACTCGTTTATGATAATATGTTTATCTTATATACAGTAACCTCCCATTGATTGAACAGTACTGCCCTCTAGACAGATTTGTTGCCGCCCCGCTTCTCCTCAAATTCGTATTAAATTGTGACGATGGTCCCTGAAGTTGCAAGATCGACAGAATTGTCTCTGTTGTCTCCCTCTTTTTCCTTCATCCAGCCCTCTCTCGTTCTCTTATTCTCTCTCTCTTCTCTCCATCTATCTCTCTCTTATCCTCGTTCTCTTCTCTCCATCTAACTCTCTCTTATTCTCTCTCTCTCTCTCCGTTTTTCTGCAGATCATAGATGTCTCTCTCCCCACAGGCTCCTTTTGCTTTCACTTGCTATTTTTCTCTCACCATTTTTCTCTCTAATTTATCTTCATCTATTTTTACATCCTCCCCCTCCCTCTCTCTCACTATCTCCCTCTCCCTCCCTCCCTCCCTCTCCCTCTCTCCCTCTCTCTCTCTCCAGGCTGGTTCCAGCGGGGGTGTTGCCTGAGCGTGGGGTGGGCCGGTACACAGGGTTACGTTGAGGGAAACAGCAGCGGTTGATCTCAGGAGCTCCGGCTATGTGACCATGTAGGGCTGTCCTGCTGCAGTCCTGTCAGAAACACACACAGAGACACACACACTGTCAATCACAGAGAGGAGAGGAGAAGAGAGGAGAGGAGAAGAGAATAGAAGAGAAGAGAAGAGAAGAGAAGAGAAGAGAAGAGAAGAGAAGAGAAGAGAAGAGAAGAGAAGAGAAGAGAAGAGAAGAGAAGAGAAGAGAAGAGAAGAGAAGAGAAGAGAGGAGAGGAGAGGAGAGGAGAGGAGAGGAGAAGAGAAGAGAAGAGAAGAGAAGAGAAGAGAAGAGAAGAGAAGAGAAGAGAAGAGAAGAGAAGAGAAGAGAAGAGAAGAGAAGAGAAGAGAAGAGAAGAGAAGAGAAGAGAAGAGAGGAGAGGAGAAGATGAGAGAAGAGAAGAGAAGAGAAGAGAAGAGAAGAGAAGAGAAGAGAAGAGAAGAGAAGAGAAGAGAAGAGAAGAGAAGAGAAGAGAAGAGAAGAGAAGAGAAGAGAAGAGAAGAGAAGAGAAGAGAGGAGAAGATAAGAGAGGAGAGGAGGGTTGTGCTACTTCTCTAATGGTGTCAAAGAGAGAGAGACAGAGAGACAGAGAGAGAGAAAGAGAGAGAGACTACTACCACCTGCCAGGTAGGACCTTCAAAAGACTGCATGGCAGCTTTACTTGGTATTTATTTATTTAATGTATTTCAAAAAGATATTATTCATGTGTAGACAGAGAAATATATCTATCTCTTTGTTAAACATCTATAGGGTGGCCAACCAGTCAGAGACTAAGAGCCACAAAAATGACTGTGGTACCACAAAGAGTCACACCATATACCAGCGTTTCTCAACCTTTTTTTTCAGTCACGGCACCCTTGTGTTTATAGGTCCCACCCTCTGGCCTCTGAAGTTGCTAATGTCTTTTTTATTTGGGCCTCACAGGGTTAAAAGTACCCTGTGAGACCCACGGTTGCAAAATTACAAAATCACTTTTAGCCATTTAAAAAACAATGTATTTTAAAAATGTTAAGCACATGTATAGTCAATTGGTCCTGTTGTTCTTCTTTGTAGTAAGACAGCTGAACTTTAGGTGAGAGGACTTTTTGTGTTTTTCATGTGGAATTGTAAATATTCAGGTCCTCTGTATTTTTCTTCTAGGCTTTTACACAATTGGTTTATAATGAAACAACAATTGTTACCAAAGTGTGAATGGAAAGCTATAGTTTAGATTGTTGTTAGCTAACTAACACATTTTTAGATGGTTGTTAGCCCACATTTACTTTGGGGTTGGTTGTCACCAACTTGGAGGAGGTGATGGATGAGCTGAGGACAGACCAAGCAGAGCCCAATGCACCCAAGCCCACCTACCAAGCCTAGTACATCCCAGCCTAGACCACCTACCAAGCCTAGTACATCCCAGCCTAGACCATCTGCCAAGCCTAGTACATCCCAGCCTAGACCGTGCACCTGCCAAGCCTAGTACATCCCAGCCTAGACCACCTGCCAAGCCTAGTACATCCCAGCCTAGAACACCTGCCAAGCCCAGTACATCCCAGCCTAGACCATCTGCCAAGCCTAGTACATCCCAGCCTAGACCATCTGCCAAGCCTAGTACATCCCAGCCTAGACCACCTGCCAAGCCCAGTACATCCCAGCCTAGACCATCTGCCAAGCCTAGTACATCCCAGCCTAGACCGTGCACCTGCCAAGCCTAGTACATCCCAGCCTAGACAACCTGCCAAGCCTAGTACATCCCAGTGTACTCCACCCCAGCTGGGAAAGGCAGCCAGCAAGAAGAACAAACAGAAAAGAAAGAAACAGGAGGAGTCTCCATCAGATGAAGATGATTGTTTTTGTTTGGTTTGTATGGAAACGTTCTCCAACAGCCATTCAGGGGAGGTATGGGAGAAGTGTTGGATGTGCAACCAGTGGGCACACAAGCTCTGCTTAGTTGGAGTGCCCAGACCCTACATTTGCCATCACTGTAACTCAGATAGTGAATGAGTGTAGCCTAGTTGTGTTGGCTATTATTGTTAGGCCTATTTATTTTGTTCTTATTTTGTTATATAGGATGGCCTAAATATGTCTTTCCTGTTTATGTTCATGTTAAGATGCATTAAGTTATGTATTTGTCAACTTGTCAATGCAATTCAACTTTCAAATTTAGTTCTTCCTTCTTGTCTTCTTTTTAAGATTTTCCCCATTAAACACACATAGTGACAACCTTCCCCATGATGGATGGGGTCAGAGTGTCTTTGTTACAATACATTGGAAAATGAGAGGGATACACATTTCAAGCCAACATCTTAAGCTTCAATTTAATGTCGGAATGACTATTTAAAGATTGTTTGATGATGAGCAATTCACACTAGAGTAAAAAGTGTGACAACCATCCCCATTCTCCCCTATGTGTGTGGAAGCCTTTTCTGAAAAGAGCACTGGACTGTCTTTATTACTCCTGGTGAGAACTTTATTTGATTAACTGGTGACAGAAAAGTGTAACCTAAAACAGGTCTCAGTGAGATTAAGTTATTGTCTCTGTGTTATTGAATGAAACACAGAGTGGGATGAACTATAAATGAATAAGACACAGAGTGGGATGAGCTATAAATGAATAAGACACAGAGTCACAGAGGAGCTATAAAGTTGCTATAGCAAGCATTCATCTTTTTCCCTGTCAGGCATTTTTCCATATTGTGCCTCCCATGACAATGTTGTGGTTGGTTAATAAAAACCTCCTTTTAAACAAACTGTCACTTTCCCACCATGGACTGTATTTGTATACTTTGAGTCATGGTAGTGTAGCGACACCGCTTAGAGTCAGTGTAGCTACACAGCTTTGAGTCATGGTAGTGTAGCTACATAGCTTAGAGTCACGGTAGTGTAGCTACACAGCTTAGAGTCATGGTAGTGTAGCGACACAGCTCAAACCTGGTGAAATGGTCAACCAATGATGCCACGCACACACACACACATACACACGTGCACTCGCACACACATACACAGCACACAATTGGGCTAGCACACATACACTCACACGTTCACACCATGGCCGTAGCCAGCTATGAGGTCACCAAGGTCTGGACCTCTGTAACTATTTGTAACTATATATATAGTATAATATATAAAAATATATTATATATTTAAAAAAGAAAATCATTTAATATATTTTTTTAAAGTTTGGTCAACGACCGGCCCACTACTAGGCTGGGACAGCGGCCCATTGGTACTGACTGACACTGGGCTGGCCCAATCACATCTCTTACTAAGCACCCCCCCACCAGTCGTGCAGGTATACATGACTGAGAGGGGGGCTGGTACATGACTGAGATGGGTCTGTGGTACATGACTGAGAGGGGGCTGTGGTACATGACTGAGAGGGGGTTGTGGTACATGACTGAGAGGGGGCTGGTACATGACTGAGAGGGGGCTGGTACATGACTGAGAGGGGGCTGGTATACAGGACTGAGAGGGGACTGGTACATGACTGAGAGGGGGCTGGTAGATGACTGAGAGGGGGCTGGTACATGACAGAGGGGGGCTGGTACATGACTGAGAGGGGGCTGGTAGATGACTGAGAAGGGGCTGGTACATGACAGGGGGGCTGGTACATGACTGAGATGGGGCTGTGGTACATGACTGAGAGGGGGCTGTGGTACATGACTGAGAGGGGGCTGGTATACATGACTGAGAGGGGGCTGGTACATGACTGAGAGGGGGCTGGTATACATGACTGAGAGGGGGCTGGTATACATGACTGAGAGGAGGCTGGTACATGACTGAGAGGGGGCTGGTATACAGGACTGAGAGGGGCTGGTATACATGACTGAGAGGAGGCTGGTACATGACTGAGAGGGGGCTGGCTGGTACATGACTGAGAGGGGGCTGGTACGATGTATTGTGCATCATTGTAGGTCAAACCATTAAAAAGTTTACTTCCACGGCAGCCATTTTGGATTTTGGTCTCTCACAAATTGTCCCTGCCTTTTTTTTAAATACACCCGGCTAAATTTGTTTATTAACCCTCCTAGATGACAAATCCATTGAGAAACGAAGTGCCACAGATGACCCAACTACTAGGTCCATATCGTATCATCATAATATTATTTAAAAAATCATTAGGATAAGGGTTCCCTTGATAAAGATGCATGAAAAGGCTGTACCTGTGGCTCAACTGCAAAAGCTGCTTTTTTTATTTGATTAGATTTGTATTTGGAAATTAAAAACACATCATAAAAACAGATTATCTTGACCAATTTGTATTCCTGAGGATATCACCTAAAAGCATTCATTAAAACACTTATTTCCAAGGTGGTCCTTGATGGAAGACATAAAAACACAGCACATATAGCCTACTCAACTGCTAATTTTTGCTCAACTGCAAAAATGTATGCCTACTTATGTATTAGCCTACAGGGAAAAACACATTCACAACAGGCAGCAAAGTTCATTTTCAGCCAAGTATGGTAATAAGGTAACTATTAGGATATATATGGTATGGATTACTTACTCTTATAACTTATTACTTACTATCTGTGGTAGCTCTAGTCTCCACCTACACAAATAGTTTTTGTGCTGTCCATTGAGCATGCACCTTCACGTGGTAGGCACATTAACTGTAGGTCAAACTCTCCAAACAAACAAGCACACCATTGATTTAATTGCTATATAAATCACACATACAAATATCTAACTATTACTCCTCTCTGAACATGAATATAAAACAAAAAGGTGATCTATTAACTGTGTAAACCTTATGCAATATTCATCATTGATATTTGGATACTTGAAATCTGTATGAACTGAGTAGTTAGTATCAAATGAAATAAGATGGAACAGCTCCATGCATTAATTGAATAAACAACTATTTGCTCATTACCAGTATGGTATTGCTTAAATTGTACAGCTTTTTGCACATCTTTGTCAGGGAATTCCAACAATTCTGGACCTGAATGTACCAGTTAATTGTAATCATCTCTCTCTCCTTATGTCTAGTCAAGCCAGGTTGTGGAGGAGAGAGACAGGGATGAAAAGGCTATAGACTACTTCGCCCATCCTGAGCCTGCTATGATGCAGGTGTTTTTACATCACCACCCAAAACAATATTCAGCCAGGAGCGAGTGAGTACACTGGTCCACTTGTGGCACTTACTACCCAGCTTTGTAGTGGTTTGGGGGAATAGTACAGTAGGTATGCATATTTAAGGGGACCGCAAGGATGGTGTACTGGTGGGTGGTGTCCGACCGATTATGGTAGGCCGGTCTGGGCCAAAAAAAATTATGGACCTCCCTAATTTCTAAACCCTGGCTACGGCCCTGGTTGTATACACAGGCTTGTATACACACACAACACTCACATACTTGCACTTGTGCGCGCACACACAGTTGTATACTTTGTGTACTGTTACTCCCGCAAATAGTTGAGAGTTTGTGTGATCTCAACATGGAGCCAATATGTCGATTTATGAATTATAATATGTTTCAGCCTGACTAGCTCTCCATTCAATCTGAAATATGTCAGTGCCATCTAAGCACATACCATTCATCTAATATTGACTGCACAACATGCATGGACTGGACTGCTGTTTCACATCCTTCTAGACTCTGAGTCTGCAGGTAACCAGAACTGACCCTCCGCTGGTCCAACATGGTAGACTTCCACACAGGGAGGTAGTAAAGGACCGACATAGTAAATGTACACAGAGGGAGGTAGTGAAGGACCATTGCCAACATAGTAAACGTACACACAGGGAGGTAGTGAAGAACCAACATAGTAAACTTCCACACAGGGAGGTAGTGGAGGTCCAACATGGTAGACTTCCACACAGGGAGGTAGTGAAGAACCAAAATGGTAGACTTCCACACAGGAAGGTAGTGAAGAACCAAGATGGTAGCCTTCAACACAGGGAGGTAATGAAGGACCATGTTTCACACTTTTCTGACTATTCATTGTGAAAATGTAATTGGTATTACAAACTTGTCTCAAACAACCATTGTGATGATTTTACACATCTAAATCAATAGAGGATAGAGAGGCCTTGCACCGAATGTGTGTGTAGTTCCCTTTCTTCCAACAAGGCTGCCTGTAACCATTGGTAACCACTTTCAGAAGAAAATGCCGGATTTCTGTGCAGTGGTAGAGTAGGTAAAGCACTGGAAACGCATGATATTACTGTTCCACTTTAACTTGTTTACACCAACAAATTATTCAATTTATCATGTTATCAACATATAGCAACTGTTGTTTCTTCCAACATGGAGGAAAAAGGGGCATTCTAAACATTCAGCGAAAAGCCTCTACTGTGGGGCATGAATATAGGTAAAGTATTTTATAATATATAATAAACTCTTCAATGTGCATGTTTGTGTGAAAGGGAATGGATGGGAATGTGTGTGAGAATGTTTGTGTGCATGTATGCGTGTGTTGATGACACTCAACTCTTCCTCTCCTTTCCTCCGTCAGATACCTGAATGCATCTCTGCCAGCCTGGCCGACATTTCTGCCAGGATGACGACCAATCACCTCAAACTGAAACTAAGCAAAACGGTCGAATCCACCCCACTGACCAAACTTCTGATCACAGTGGAGAATGTAGCTGTGGCTCCATCCCCGACCACCAAGAACCTAGGTGTATTCCTTGATGACTGGCTGAACTTCTCTGCTCACTTCGCCGCAACTACCAGAACCTGCAGATTCTTCCTGAGCAACGTCAGAAGGATCCACCCCTTCCTGACCAAAGAAGCCACCCAACTCCTCCTGCAATCAACAGTTATGTCTCGCCCCTCGACTACTGCGATGCACTGCTACCGCCACCAAGCCACTTCAACTGATACAAAATGCCGCGACTCGCCTCATCTCCGATCTACCAAAGTCAGCCCACTTCTTAGCGAGCTGCACTGGCTTTCCATTGTTGCACGAATCCGCTTGAAGGTCCTTGACCCGAACGAACTACCCACCACAGTCAGGACAGCTGAAACCCGGCCAAACACAACACACAAAATAAAAGATTATGATAAAATAAATAACCTTCTTACTGTCTTTTTACTAGTATGTACCCTACTACTATGCTACTATATAGTAGGCCTACTACCTAACATGCTAATATGTCTATACTACTATGCACTCAGAGTGTTCTGTCCAGGTCTTTCACATCCCCTTCTCTTCCTGACTTTACATGAGCCCCCTATAGTATTATGGTGAGGCCTTATGTGCCTCCGAGCAAGGGCAAGTGGTCGAGGGAATGGAACAGGAAGTTGAGGATATCACAGTATGTCAGTGTTAGAGTGGAGGACATCAGTCTGTCAGTGTTAGAGTGGAGGACATCACAGTCTGTCAGTGTTAGAGTGGAGGACATCAGTCTGTCAGTGTTAGAGTGGAGGACATCAGTCTGTCAGTGTTAGAGTGGAGGACATCACAGTCTGTCAGTGTTAGAGTGGAGGACATCAGTCTGTCAGTGTTAGAGTGGAGGACATCAGTCTGTCAGTGTTAGAGTGGAGGACATCAGTCTGTCAGTGTTAGAGTGGAGGACATCACAGTCTGTCAGTGTTAGAGTGGAGGACATCAGTCTGTCAGTGTTAGAGTGGATGACATCAGTCTGTCAGTGTTAGAGTGGAGGACATCAGTCTATCAGTGTTAGAGAGGAGGACATCACAGTCTGTCGGTGTTAGAGTGGAGGACATCAGTCTGTCAGTGTTAGGGTGGAGGACATCAGTCTGTCAGTATTAGAGTGGAGGACATCACAGTCTGTCAGTGTTAGAGTGGAGGACATCGCAGTCTGTCAGTGTTAGAGTGGAGGACATCAGTCTGTCAGTGTTAGAGTGTAGGACATCACAGTCTGTCAGTGTTAGAGTGGAGGACATCAGTCTGTCAGTGTTAGAGTGGAGGACATCACAGTCTGTCAGTGTTAGAGTGGAGGACATCACAGTCTGTCAGTGTTAGAGTGGAGGACATCACAGTCTGTCAGTGTTAGAGTGGAGGACATCACAGTCTGTCAGTATTAGAGTGGAGGGCATCAGTCTGTCAGTGTTAGAGTGGAGGACATCAGTCTGTCAGTGTTAGAGTGGAGGACATCAGTCTGTCAGTGTTAGAGTGGAGGACATCAGTCTGTCAGTGTTAGAGTGGAGGACATCACAGTCTGTCAGTGTTAGAGTGGAGGACATCAGTCTGTCAGTGTTAGAGTGGAGGGCATCAATCTGTCAGTGTTAGAGTGGAGGACATCAGTCTGTCAGTGTTAGAGTGGAGGACATCAGTCTGTCAGTGTTAGAGTGGAGGACATCAGTCTGTCAGTGTTAGAGTGGAGGACATCAGTCTGTCAGTGTTAGAGTGGAGGGCATCAGTCTGTCAGTGTGAGAGTGGAGGACATCACAGTCTGTCAGTGTTAGAGTGGAGGACATCACAGTCTGTCAGGGTTAGAGTGGAGGACATCAGTCTGTCAGTGTTAGAGTGGAGGACATCACAGTCTGTCAGTGTTAGAGTGGAGGACATCAGTCTGTCAGTGTTAGAGTGGAGGACATCACAGTCTGTCAGTGTTAGAGTGGAGGACATCACAGTCTGTCAGTGTTAGAGTGGAGGACATCAGTCTGTCAGTGTTAGAGTGGAGGACATCAGTCTGTCAGTGTTAGAGTGGAGGACATCAGTCTGTCAGTGTTAGAGTGGAGGACATCACAGTCTGTCAGTGTTAGAGTGGAGGACATCAGTCTGTCAGTGTTAGAGTGGAGGACATCAGTCTGTCAGTGTTAGAGTGGAGGACATCAGTCTGTCAGTGTTAGAGTGGAGGACATCAGTCTGTCAGTGTTAGAGTGGAGGACATCAGTCTGTCAGTGTTAGAGTGGAGGACATCACAGTCTGTCAGTGTTAGAGTGGAGGGCATCAATCTGTCAGTGTTAGAGTGGAGGACATCAGTCTGTCAGTGTTAGAGTGGAGGGCATCAGTCTGTCAGTGTGAGAGTGGAGGACATCACAGTCTGTCAGTGTTAGAGTGGAGGACATCACAGTCTGTCAGTGTTAGAGTGGAGGACATCAGTCTGTCAGTGTTAGAGTGGAGGACATCACAGTCTGTCAGTGTTAGAGCGGAGGACATCAGTCTGTCAGTGTTAGAGTGGAGGACATCACAGTCTGTCAGTGTTAGAGTGGAGGACATCAGTCTGTCAGTGTTAGAGTGGAGGACATCAGTCTGTCAGTGTTAGAGTGGAGGACATCAGTCTGTCAGTGTTAGAGTGGAGGACATCAGTCTGTCAGTGTTAGAGTGGAGGACATCACAGTCTGTCATTGTTAGAGTGGAGGACATCAGTCTGTCAGTGTTAGAGTGGAGGACTTCAGTCTGTCAGTGTTAGAGTGGAGGACATCACAGTCTGTCAGTGTTAGAGTGGAGGACATCAGTCTGTCAGTGTTAGAGTGGAGGACATCACAGTCTGTCAGTGTTAGAGTGGAGGACATCACAGTCTGTCAGTGTTAGAGTGGAGAACATCAGTCTGTCAGTGTTAGAGTGGAGGACATCACAGTCTGTCAGTGTTAGAGTGGAGGACATCGCAGTCTGTCAGTGTTAGAGTGGAGGACATCACAGTCTGTCAGTGTTAGAGTGGAAGACATCACAGTCTGTCAGTGTTAGAGTGGAGGACATCAGTCTGTCAGTGTTAGAGTGGAGGACATCACAGTCTGTCAGTATTAGAGTGGAGGACATCAGTCTGTCAGTATTAGAGTGGAGGACATCACAGTCTGTCAGTGTTAGAGTGGAGGACATCAGTCTGTCAGGGTTAGAGTGGAGGACATCACAGTCTGTCAGTGTTAGAGTGGAGGACATCACAGTCTGTCAGTGTTAGAGTGGAGGACATCAGTCTGTCAGTGTTAGAGTGGAGGACATCAGTCTGTCAGTGTTAGAGTGGAGGACTTCAGTCTGTCAGTGTTAGAGTGGAGGACTTCAGTCTGTCAGTGTTAGAGTGGAGGACATCGCAGTCAGTGGAGCAGTGTTGTAGTCGAGTCACTAAATCTCAAGTCCGAATCCAGTCTCGAGTCCCCAGTGTTCGAGTCCGAGTCCAAGTCAGAGTCACCATAGAAGAGCCAGAGTCCGAGTCGAGTCCCCATTACCCTAGTCCAAGTCCAAGTTCAAGTCATCAAGGTTGAGTCCACTCCACTCTGGCAGTCAAAGAGCTGACATATAAATAAAAAAGGTTAGGGCCTATTACAAAAAGAATGACAAATAAATAACTCTATTTATCAATTAACAAGTCAGAGTCCTCGTATGCACCTTCCAAGTCTGAATGCAGTCAATGCTCGAGTCCAAGTCCAAGTCCGAGTCCGTGCTCAAGTCGAGTCACAAATCCTGAAAATCAGTCCAGGACTCGGGTACTACAACACTGGAGTGGAGGACATCACAGTCTGTCACAGACCTATACGTTGCAGTCAGATCTGGTATGAATCCTGATCTGTTTCCACAGGCCTTTCACCTGCAGACTTTGCACGGCAGACAAAAGTCTGCAGGAATCAATGGATCTCCTACTACAATGTACATCATTGTGCATCCTTATATTAAGAACAAAACAATGAACTTGTAGCCTATTGGCGTCTTCAAGAATTCCCACCAGACTACAGTCTATAGCTTCCCAATTAATTGATTCTTTAATGTTTAATTAATGTTTTTGTGATATTTTATTCTAGAAATACCGTCTTCACTTACATTAAACTTTATTATTAAATACTGCATTTCAGTCATCCAACGTTCACCAGGCAGCAGTGATGTGTGCAAATGAATATTAAAAAAAAAAAAAATTGAAATTAATTGAAATCACAAGGCCTAGTTTCCTCTTCTGATCAATTTTCAATTTGATTGATGTAAAATGATTAGATCTGTGACCAGATGTGTCATAGCCTCACTATTAGAGAAAGTAAAGCTAAAGTAATATAATGAGCTGATAACATCACTGTGAAGAACAAGTAATATAGTTATTCATGCGACATTTAATTGAGAGTAATAAGTACAGTAATATGAACTTTACATTTTGAAAGCTTCCCTAACACTGATACTAACTATTAGCCTACTCTATTGGTTTAAACATTTCATTCAATTTGGCAAAGAACGCATAAGGACTTGTTTAGGACTCGAAATCCAAAGTTTGGACTTTCCGGTCTCGACTTGGGACTTGACTTACGACTTACTTGTCTTGACTTGCAAAACTATGACTTGGTCCCACCTCTGGAATCTTTAATCCATTACCTAAAGGTTATATTATTTTAAACCGACACAAACGTCATGGCTCACGCAGAAATGTATGTTAACTGTGTGTGTGTGTGTGTGTAGGTGTAGGTGTAGGTGTAGGTGTAGGTGTAGGTGTAGGTGTAGGTGTGTGTGTGTGTGTGTGTGTGTGTGTGTGTGTGTGTGTGTGTGTGTGTGTGTGTGTGTGTGTGTGTGTGTGTGTGTGTGTGTGCGTGCGTGCGTGCGTGCGTGCGTGCGTGCGTGCGTGCGTGCGTGCGTGCGTGCGTGCGTGCGTGCGTGCGTGCGTGTGTGTGTGTGTATAAAAGCCATTACTGCAGCCATTACGGGCCCGGTCAATCAGAATACAGTAGCCTCTACCAGCCCCCGGCTGCTCAGATCATATCACTCCAACTCAAAGTCAATGGAGCAATTAGTGCTGCTCACATCTGCCTCG
>NC_140181.1:35843976-36016476 GCF_963971535.1 Notolepis coatsorum | reverse complement strand
GCCAAGGAGCGTCTGCTCCGAAAGCGATCCCAGACGGGCGGGTGAGAGTGGGGGAAGGTAGGGGAAGGTGACAAAGAAGTCCTTTGTCCTGACTTGCGCGTCTGAATGAATTGAAGTGGACGGCCATTTTGGATAATCACGCAGAATTTCTACCGGTACACACATTACAAAAACCTTTGTCAAACACACATTTTCTGTGGGATTTTTATAAAAATCTGACCTGTACTACATAAGACGTCAGGCTATGGAACTGTTGTGTTTTCCAGCTCCTACCTCTCAGCTGGAACTTAAAAACAGGCATCTGGCAACCACTAAACAGAAATGTGAGTACACACAACTTTTACTTCAGTGTGTTCAAACCTCTCAAAGTGATTTTTCTTTATTGTGTTAGCAACTTCAGAATGTTACCTTTTAAAACTGGACTTTGAAGAAGTTATTTGGCATTCAGTGACACGCACATGCGATGGGCGGCACACACACAGGAACACACACACACATGCAATTGTTGTTGGGTCCTTGTGAGCATGGGGAGAACATGCAACCTCCACACAGAGGGGCCTGGGAGATACCCCACCTGGGTACCTGGCAACGCAGAAACCTGGTCCCCAAGCGGGAATCGAACCCTGGACCTTCTAGCTGTAAGGCGGCAGTGTTAACCACTACACCACCGTGCCGCCTAAAAGAGACCAGACTCATGCATGTGCCATAACGTATAAAGTATAAAAAATCACAGATTACTTTGGGTATGCAATCGTCAAAAACAGCCCCACTTTCGCCCGATGCTTAACCCTTTTCTGCGCCAAAAACGAATTATCTCGTTATAGCCCGCCAATCGAATTCTGCCAACAACGAGTAAACTCGTTATTGGATCGTTATTTCTTTTATTCGCTATTTCCATTCATAATGCATCCTGCTATGCTGTAGGACTGTGTGGCACTCTGTCTGAGACCGCAACGGTCCGATACCGCCGCCTAACGCCTTGCGGCCGCTATTGCACTCCATTTGAAACGATGTGGTTTGTTTTCTCGGCCGAGCTGCGGCGTGGGTGTGGGTTCTAAACACTCCGGCAAAACAAGTGCTTATAGGGATGGCATCGACAAGGGTCCCCGCCCGCCCGTTCATGTGCAATGATGGATAACGTTGGACACAGGATCGCTGTGGATATTTGGAATGGCGATCAGATAATTGGATTATTCTTTTTGCAGTACATCAGAGACAAGGTAAGGACTATATGTTATCAATCTTGCATTGAACCGATTGAATAATGTATGCCGTTGGTGGCGCTCGAAGCATAGAAAAACGACCCCCCCCCCACCCTTTCGTGCATGCATGATGAAACATAATACCGATAATCTAGCGTTGATTTCAGATTGATTCAATAATCAGGCGAGAAATGGTACGATTTATAATGAAATGCAGTAAAGCGCTGTTTGCCGGAGTTTCCTGGGATTACACAAGATCACTCTAAAACTATACTCATATTCACCGCGGTATAAAACGGGAACCTATCGATGGAAAAGATATTTCTTCATGGCATATTGAACGGAAGGTTCATACTGTCAATTGACAATGATATTGGATCCATAGCTATAATATAAAATATAGGTTTAGCTCTACAAACAAGGTGACCGATTACATGGGGTTAATGGGTGGCATGAGCCTATGCGCTTCCCTGAAGGGGCGTGGCACTCAATGTGTTAAGAGGTTAGAGAGCTAAGAGACAGAGAGCTAGAAGACAGCTAGGTTAGAGAGCTGGGAGACAGAGAGCTAGGAGACAGCTAGGTTAGAGAGCTGGAAGACAGGAGACAGAGAGCTAAGAGACAGCTAGGTTAGAGAGCTGGGAGACAGAGAGCTAGGAGACAGCTAGGTTAGAGAGCTGGAAGACAGGAGACAGAGAGCTAAGAGACAGCTAGGTTAGAGAGCTGGAAGACAGGAGACAGAGAGCTAGGAGACAGCTAGGTTAGAGAGCTGGAAGACAGGAGACAGAGAGCTAGGAGACAGCTAGGTTAGAGAGCTGGGAGACAGGAGACAGAGAGCTAAGAGACAGCTAGGTTAGAGAGCTGGAAGACAGGAGACAGAGAGCTAAGAGACAGCTAGGTTAGAGAGCTGGAAGACAGCTAGGTTAGAGAGCTGGGAGACAGGAGACAGAGAGCTAAGAGACAGCTAGGTTAGAGAGCTGGGAGACAGGAGACAGAGAGCTAAGAGACAGCTAGGTTAGAGAGCTAGGAAACAGGTAGTTGAGTTAATAAGATATTTCTTGAATGATTTGAATAATACATTCTTAAAAATCTGGACTTTGATTGGCAGACACCCTAATTCAGATGACTGATTGGAGGCATCCAATTCTAACACTGTAAACCTAAGTGGTTCGATTTAACCTGATGTTTAGGGTAACCTGATATCACGCCAATGCGTAAAATATGCCCATCTGTCCACTGCAGGATAGCATGTCAGTGTTTAACGATAAATGGTTACGGTGAAAGGATTACGCAAGTATGAAGGTGCAGTTAAGGTGCATACCAGCAGAGAGCGTTAGATTCATAAAGGTTCTGCCCTATTTCTATTCGTACCTCCATCTCGAAAGTTATGAAAAAACAGGTACGAACAGGTCGAAAAGTACCTTGCAGGAAAAAATTCAAATCTGGCTTCAGAACATCCCATTCCACTGACACATGCCTTCTCTATTTGAACGACCACATCAAACATGAGGTGGACGCGGGCAAATACTGCGGCATGGTCATGCTGGACCTCCAAAAGGCTTTCGACACTGTCAATCACTCCATTCTGATTGATAAGCTTTAAGCAATTGGTTTTGATAGTTCATCAGTGAGCTGGATGCAATCCTACCTGGAGGGGAGAGAACAGATGGTGGAGGTGAAGGGTACACTACCCCCCCCCCCCCCCCTCCCAGTGAGCTGCGGTGTTCCACAAGGAAGCATTCTAGGACCTTTACTGTTCCTAATTTATGCAAATGTATGTCATCAGCTTTTGACTGCAACTTGTTCCTGTTCACGGACGACTCTGCCTTGCTGGTCTCTGACAGGGACAAGTTGCAGGTTGAAAAAGCTCTCAGCTCTGAACTTGGCAGAATCTGCACCTGGCTCGCTGATAACACCAGTGGCGGCCGGCCGATAGTGGGCGCTAGAGCGCCGCCCTCCCTGCTTAAAAGAGATAAGAAGACATTTTAAATTTTTTATTTTTTTAGAGCCCTAGAAATAAAATGAATAATATTTACTAATTTTAAGTATGTTTGTGTTTCCAATGCACAATATAACGTTAATATATCAAATATAAATAATAGTTTTTCATTCACAGGAAGTCACTAGTAACTACCTCTCAGGCCGGGGCGAGACATATTGCGCACAGCAGGGCGTGCACTGGTTTCATCGCTGTATCCTCGCAGCCAATCAAATAGATCAACGCACGTAACGCACTGTGCGTTGAAATATGATGTAATATGATGGAAGCCGGGCGCGTTTTCAAGCGATCTATATCATCTAAGCAAGCAGCGTCTATACTTTCCGTAGCCGCATTTCTCGGAGACGCTCTCTGATTGGCCGACACCAGTTTCTACACTGGTTAGGCTTAGTTACTCTTCGAAGTTGGTTAAGGTTAGAGTTTGTCTTAGAACATGACGGCAAGTTCTTTCGACGGTTAAGCTTAGGCACTCTTTCAAAGTTGGTTAAGGTTAGAGTTTGTCTTAGAGCAGGGCGATAGAACGCCAGGTAGTTTGCAGGCTGTTCGATGCGGAAATGGGCAAAGACACAGCTCATCACAGTCAGGGACGTGCACAGGACTTTAGAGGGGCAGGTGCTCAAAGGCTGAAAAGGGCACTACACTTGTGTGTATATATTAACCAAGCGTGCGCAGCGCGCAAGCACGATTTTTAAGGGCCCTTTTCGGGTGGGGGGCCCCCTTTTTATGCTTTTTGGGGGGTTTTGGTGATCAAATATTGAATATTGAACTATAATAATCAGTGCAGGAGCTCACTTATCCTTGAAAGACACTTTTATCACTGACTTAAAAGGCCCATACATCTCCATAAATGTTCAGGGGGGAGGGAATAAGTGCTTACCCTACAGTGCTGTATATTCTGTATTGTTTAATATAAATGCATTTTTTATTCCAATCCCGATTTGTATTTGAGATTCCCAAATCCCATCGGACTTGACTTCTTCGTGTCCCTCAGTGAGTGTAATACCAGCATTCAACAGCGGTTTCTATCATCATCATCATCATCACCACCCACGCTATGCATAAAATATATAGGTCCGCGGAGAGGCACGGTGAGGAGGCCGTGCAAACTGCAATGGAATATGGGGCATCTCTCTCTCTTTACCTAATATTTTTATTCTATCCTGACATTTTTCAGTTGGAAGGGCAGTCTATATGCGTAACGGTAAAAAAAAGAAAAAAAAATTATAATTTTTCTTTTTTTTCAAAAAGGGCACTTTTTTGATGAAGCTCAAAAAGGCAGGTGCTCAGGCACCCCTTGGCCTCTATGTGTGCACGTGCCTGATCACAGTACTTGTGTTGGTGTGCCTAACTTAGCTAACAAGAAGCTATTTGGCTAGCTGGATACAGTCTGGACAGTGGATATACATCAACAGTCTGGGACTGTGGGACAGTGGACATATACACTTTATCAAGCCCTCCTGGACCACGTTTCAACTAAACAAAGTGAGTTAATGCGGTCTCTCTCTCTCTCTCTCTCTCTCTCTCTCTCTCTCTCTCTCTCGCTCTCTCTCTCTCTTGCTCTCTCTCTCTCTCAACACAGCGTGTTGTTGTTGAACTATAACATTTAATTTCGCCGCGGGTGACGCATAATGGATGAATGAATGAATGGTAACTTGTTTAAAATGACAAGATATATATATATGTGTTCATTATTGGATTGATCATACGTGTACTAGTGTAGTATGAATGAACTCAACTTAACGTTGGAAACGGGGTAACGTTACGAGACTCGAGTCAGTATTCGCTTGGTCAGCTGTCCGCTTGCCCCCCCCCCCCCCCCTTCACCCCCCCGCGCCCACCCAAATGTAGTTCACACCGGCCGCCACTGGATAACACTATCATTACACCTGGGTAAAACGCGATCCATTCTCTTTGGATCAAATAGCAAACTCAGCCAGGCCAACGGCTTCTCAGTTACAGTGGGTGACAATATTGTCACAAGGAAAGATGAAATTACCTACCTGGGTTCCATCCTAGAGGCAAATCTTTCCTGTGACAAAATGGCAACCAATGTAATAAAAAAAGTCAATCAAATGAAGATTTTTGTACATGCCCTTCTCTCTGGTAAATAAGTAATTATAATATTTTTATTTATTATAATATATATATTTTTTTGTTTTTGTCAGTCAAACCTGTGGTAAACCTCATATTTTTATATTCAGAGGTAATTATATAGTTTACACTGTTTATTTTTCTCATATTTCTCATATAAGCTGTCGGGTCATCTGACCCGTTCCGGCGGGAATCAGTGAAATTTTCTCCATGGCTGTGCTAGTGTTAAAAAACACATAGATATGTTGCCAAGAAGTGAATTCACCTCTTGGTATAGCAGTCTGTGCTGTCGCCCGTGGTGCGGCAGACCCGGGTTTGAAACTCCCCTGGGGCATCGAAGTTAAACACAACGCAGGGGTGACAGGATGATATGTGAGTTAAGATTATGATGACAGGATGATATGTGAGTTAAGATTAGGATGACAGGAGGATATGTGAGTTAAGATTATGATGACAGGAGGATATGTGAGTTAAGATTAGGATGACACGATGAGTGAGTTGATGATTAGGATGACAATATGAGTGAGTTGATGATTAGGATGACAGGATGATATGTGAGTTATGATTAGGATAACAGGATATGTGTGTGTATGTATAAGTGTGTGTGTGTGTATATACGATTGTGTGTGTATAAGTGTGTGTGTGTATAAGAGTGTGTATGTGTGTATAGGTGTGTGTGTATGTGTGTTTGTGTGGATAAGATAGTGTGTGTGTGTGTGTATGTGTATATAAGAGTGTATGTGTATACGTTTGTTTATGTGTGTGTGTGTGTGTATAAGTGTAAATATGTGTAAAGTGTGTGTGTTGTGTGTCTGTGTGTGCATGTATGTATGTGTGTGTATAAGTGAGTGTGTGTGTGTGTGTGTGTGTGTGTCTAAGTGTATAAGTGAGTAGATTCGGGTTGACACAACGCAGCTGTATGAATTAGTGATGAACTTGTGTATTTGCCATTAACAGTTCTTCAGACAGAGACAACACACACACACACACATTCGCTCACACACTCACACACATACACAACTCCCTGTGTTCCATCAATGTTTTTTTTTCAGTATTCATAGTTTTCACTTTGACATTTAAGAACAAACAGACACATTTTACATTGCTATTATATTATATTCAAATTGAATCTATTATATTCTACTCTACTCTAGTGTGTGTGTGTGTGTGTGTGTGTGTGTGTGTGTGTGTGTGTGTGTGTGTGTGTGTGTGTGTGTGTGTGTGTGTGTGTGTGTGTGTGCATGCGCGCGTGCACGCATGCGTGTGTGTGTGTGTGTGTGTGTGTGTGTGTGTGTGTGTGTGTGTGTGTGTGTGTGTGTGTGTGTGTGTGTGTGTGTGTGTGTGTGTGTGTGTGTGTGTGTGTGTGTGTGTGTGTGTGTGTGTGTGTGTGTGTGTGTGTGTGTGTGTGTGTGAGTGTGTGTGTGTGAGTAGAATATACCTGGAAGTAGTGTAGGTCTATTCTATTGTAATCTGAACTATTTTGTAATTATGTTTCATTCCATGCTACTACTGTAATACTACTGTAATGGTATCAGTCCACTCTATTCAAAGACTTGACATGCCTATACAGTCCAAGTGTAAGTAGTTCCTCTTTCTATTCTGTACTGTTCTATTCTAAACTTTATCACTCCCTAATGGATTCTATTCTACAGGATGACCCTTTTCTATTGTGTTCTATTGTGTTCTATTCTGAGCAGTTAAATCTGGAGCACTTTTCATCCCACTTACCTTCCATCTCGCGCCACTGATGAAGATGACGGTGATGAAGAAAAAGGTTCCACGTACGGGACAGTCAGTGAGACAGTCGTACAGTTATTTAGACAGTCGGTCAGTCAGTCAGAGAGACAGGCGGTCAGTAAGACAGACAGACAGTTAGGCAGAGAGGTGTGTTTAGAGTCCGGTCCTGAGCTCTGGGCAGCCCTGCTCCGCTGCAGTATTAAACACATCATATCCTGTCATCCACTCATCTCTCTCTATTCCTCTTCTCTCTCTCTCTCTATCTCTCTCTCTCTCCTCCTCCTCTCTCTTTCTCTCTCTCAGGACTGTGGCTCCGCTCGCTCGCACTCTCCCCAGCTCCACCCCCCATTGGCTTGCTCAACCTGCCCACCCTCTCCCTCTCTCTCTCACTTACACACACACCCTTTCTCCTCCTCCTCTCCTCCCTCTCTCCTTCCCTCTTCTCTTCTTTTCTTAAACACTCCCTCCCCTCATCTGCTGTCATTTTCCCTTCTCTGTCTGCTCTCTCTCTCTCTGTACAGACACACATACATGTATTCATAAACTTGCAGACAGACACATTATCTTGATTTTCCCATTCCATTTTCTTGTGTACACACACACACACCTACACACACACACACACACACACACACACACACACACACACACACACACACACACACACACACACACACACATACACACACACACACACACACGCACACGCACGCACACACACACACACACACACACACACACACACACACACACACACACACACACACACACACACACACACACACACACACACACACATATATATATATATATATAAACATGCTCTCTCTCTCTCTACGTGCTGTTTCACACATGCAGTCTGTCCCAGTCTGTTGTAGGGTCATTCCCAGCAGGGGGGCATGTGTGAATGGGAACAGGGATCTATAATTGTACAAACCCTAACACCAGAGATACACCGGAGACCCAAGCACCAGGAAGAGCAGCCAGTTTTCTGTGTCCGTGTTAACAGACTGGACCGCTCATACGCACTCCATGGCCGGCTCGTCATCTTCAGCGATAGTTTCAGTGTCTGGTCTATTTTCTCCATGAGCCACGAGCGCCTCTACACTGTATCACACATGTGATTGGAGCAGAGGAGCAGAATCTCTTGACCAGAGCTGAGAAATAGCTCAGTGAACAGCCAGGCTCCTGCTCCTCTGGTGTGAACAGCCAGGCTCCTGCTCCTCTGGTGTGAACAGCCAGGCTCCTGCTCCTCTGGTGTGAACAGCCAGGCTCCTGCTCCTCTGGTGTGAACAGCCAGACTCCTGCTCTTCTGGTGTGAACAGCCAGGCTCCTGCTCTTCTGGTGTGAACAGCCAGGCTCCTGCTCTTCTGGTGTGAACAGCCAGGCTCCTGCTCTTCTGGTGTGAACAGCCAGGCTCCTGCTCTTCTGGTGTGAACAGCCAGGCTCCTGCTCTTCTGGTGTGAACAGCCAGACTCCTGCTCTTCTGGTGTGAACAGCCAGGCTCCTGCTCCTCTGGTGTGAACAGCCAGGCTCCTGCTCTTCTGGTGTGAACAGCCAGGCTCCTGCTCTTCTGGTGTGAACAGCCAGGCTCCTGCTCTTCTGGTGTGAACAGCCAGGCTCCTCATGCTCTTCTGGTGTGAACAGCCAGGCTCCTCATGCTCTTCTGGTGTGAACAGCCAGGCTCCTCATGCTCTTCTGGTGTGATCAGCCAGGCTCCTGCACTTCTGGTGTGAACAGCCAGGCTCCTGCTCTTCTGGTGTGAACAGCCAGGCTCCTGCTCTTCTGGTGTGAACAGCCAGGCTCCTGCTCTACTGTGAACAGCCAGACTCCTGCTCTTCTGGTGTGAACAGCCAGGCTCCTCATGCTCTTCTGGTGTGAACAGCCAGGCTCCTGCTCTTCTGGTGTGAACAGCCAGGCTCCTGCTCTTCTGGTGTGAACAGCCAGGCTCCTCTGGTGTGAACAGCCAGGCTCCTGCTCTTCTGGTGAGAACCAGTCACAAGAGAACACATCACAAGAGACTCACAAGAGAACCAGTAACAAGAGAACCAATCACAAGACATGTTTTAGCTGGAGATATGACCAGTAATATATGTGACCAGTAATATACTTGTATAACTATGGTACTTTTTAAACAACTACGTTTCTTTGGAGAGGAAAGAGTAGCTCCTGTCCATGTGTCAGTGAGGAATGTTGTGTACGTTCGGACGATGATATTAAACAGCATGGAATATGAGGAAGAACTGACTTGACTTGTCTGTTGAAGTGGAGAGGGGGGCTGTCAGGGTGTTCACCTGCACCTGTACATCAACTGAAGTGGAGAGGGGGGCTGGCAGGGTGTTCACCTGCTGCACCTGTACATCAACTGAAGTGGAGAGGGGGGCTGTCAGGGTGTTCACCTGCACCTGTACATCAACTGAAGTGGAGAGGGGGGCTGGCAGGGTGTTCACCTGCTGCACCTGTACATCAACTGAAGTGGAGAGGGGGGCTGTCAGGGTGTTCACCTGCACCTGTACATCAACTGAAGTGGAGAGGGGGGCCGTCAGGGTGTTCACCTGCACCTGTACATCAACTGAAGTGGAGAGGGGGGCTGTCAGGGTGTGTTCACCTGCACCTGTACATCAACTGAAGTGGAGAGGGGGGCCGTCAGGGTGTTCACCTGCACCTGTACATCAACTGAAGTGGAGAGGGGGGCTGTCAGGGTGTTCACCTGCACCTGTACATCAACTGAAGTGGAGAGGGGGGCTGTCAGGGTGTTCACCTGCACCTGTACATCAACTGAAGTGGAGAGGGGGGCTGTCAGGGTGTTCACCTGCACCTGTACATCAACTGAAGTGGAGAGGGGGGCTGTCAGGGTGTGTTCACCTGCACCTGTACATCAACTGAAGTGGAGAGGGGGGCTGTCAGGGTGTGTTCACCTGCACCTGTACATCAACTGAAGTGGAGAGGGGGGCTGTCAGGGTGTTCACCTGCACCTGTACATCAACTGAAGTGGAGAGGGGGGCCGTCAGGGTGTTCACCTGCACCTGTACATCAACTGAAGTGGAGAGGGGGGCTGTCAGGGTGTTCACCTGCACCTGTACATCAACTGAAGTGGAGAGGGGGACAGGGGTGCTGTTTCTACAGATTCAGATTCAGATTCAGAGTTTTATTTGCCACATGGAAGCAATACAATCATATAGTTTTCATACAAAATCATAAATACAGTTCTACCATGGGCAAAAGGAGCAGGAAGAAGAATAATTTTTTTTGTATTCACTTTTTCTCCTTATTTTTAAAATGTTCTCCCATCCCAATTTCATATTGCCAATTCTCCCCTCCCCTGTCTTGAACGTTGCTAGACTATGCCTCCCACTGGTCGGCTGTAGTGAGGATAGAAGCCTTGCATCACGTGTCCCCTCCGGTACACAAGGAGGCAGCCTGTTGCATCTTTTCACCAGACAGCGCGGACTCTCAGTGGCGAGGAGTAACGCGTGGGAGGCTCACACTGCCCCCGATACTTCCTGACTCTGCTGTGCAGGCGTCACCCAACCGACCTGTAAGAGTCACTGTCCACAACGTCCAATCCCCACCCATCGACTTCCACCCGCTACCTCTGTCAATTGAGATAGTATGACGACTGGTCCAAGCCGCAGGCAATGCTGACACTGGGATTCGAGACCGGAGTCTCTTGCATTGGTGACGAGCGCAATCTCCGCTACACCACGCCTGAAGAAGAATAAATCTTATAGTTACCTGCCCCATATTCCTAAACTAAAGTATCACTTGATGGTCGGCGTACAACCTAATTTACACAAAATAATAATTCATACCATATACAAAAAACAATCCACAGATTAAACAAGAAAAAAAAATTAAAATATCTCACTATTCAGATTCTGACAAAATATATTTTTTTTATAATTCTTTTTGAATTGACAAACACTATTACATCCCTTAAGCTCGCTATGGAGAGAATTCCACAACTTTACACCAATAACTGAAGGACACATCTGTTTAAGTGTGGTACGTGCAAACTGATGTTTAAAATTTAATTTCCTCCTACTAAACCCACTTTCTTTTTGATCCACCTTTTCTCCCATTTTCTATTTTTCTCCCATCCCAATTTCGTTTCGTCCAATTCAACCCTCCCCTGTCTCGAACGCTGTTTCTTGCCTCCCACAAGCCGGCTGCAATGTGGACTAAGTCATACATTGCACGAGTCCCCTCCGATACTCGAGGTAACAGCAGTCGCATCTTTCCACCTGCGCGGCTCGATCTTTCAGCGTCGGGGGTCTGGGCTTTGGAGGGGCCCGCCCCCGTCGCTTCCTGATTCTACTGCGCAGGCGCACCAACCGACCTGTAGGAGTCGCTGTCCACAACGCCCGATCCCCACCCATCAGTTTCCCTCCCCCTAATACTGCCAATGTGTATTAGTGCGGACGACCAGCCAAGCTGATAGCAATGTGGAGCGCTGGGCTCGAACCCAGCGTCTCCTGCATTGGAGGTGAGTGCCTTGCCCACTGCACCACCTAGCCGCCCCCTACTAAACTCACTTTCTAAATGAAAAAGATTTTGTAACTTGTCTGGCAGTAAACATAATTATCACTGTTTGAAACTTAACCATGTCTTCAAGTTTAATTATTCTAGATTTAATAAATAATAATGTTTGTGTGTTCTCGATAATTCACTTTATGTGTGATTATTACAGCCCTCTTCTTCTTCTTCTTCTACTGTGGTCAGCATGTTGCAGAACTGGTTTCTATAGTACTATTATTAGTACTATTATACTAACAGGTCACTTAGCAAGACAAAACACTGTCCTTACACACACAGGCATATGTAGGCCACACACACACACACACACACACACACACACACACACACACACACACACACACACACACACACACACACACACACACACACACACACACACACACACACACACACACACACACACACACACACACACACACACACACACACACACACACACACTCACCCTATTACTGTGTCTCCCAGTGTGTCTCTTGCCCTTCCTGTTCCCCTGTTAGTGTTATGTTCCTAGTTTGTTAGATTCCTTGTGTTGATGTTATGTTCTAGTGTCTAGTGTTCAGTATTGTATTAGTGTCACTTCTTGTCTTGTCAGTCTGTTCCCATCCCAGGTGTCTCTTGTTACCAATCAACCCTCATGTGTAAATTACCCTGTGTATTTAAGTTCTGTGTTTCCCTTGTCTCCTTGTCGGTTATTCTGTTTAGACGGTCATGGTCATGGTCATTCATATGCTTTTGTTTGAGTAAAGCTCTCCTTTGAATTACACTCCGTCTCGTCCTGCCTGCTTCCTCCTTGTCCTGTCTGCGATTGGGTCCTATATCATGCCAACTAATCCCTATTTTCTGCACTATGTTTGTTTACCAATGATTTTAAGTTAGAGAAATATGAATTTATAAATATCTCAGCGCATCCCGACGGAAATAAAGGAAGCTGTCATGAGTGTGTGTAGTCCTATGAGGAGACCCAGGGCTGTCAATCATCTGACTTCTAGTGTTTTAAACATAATTTTCTGGATCATATCTCACAGGTCGAACAAACCTGAATGTTATTGCCATAAAAGAGAACGTAGTTAGTTTCTTTACCTTTCTGTGAATGTCTAGAGAAAAAAACGCAGCTCAATCACATGAAAAATGGCGGAGCAATTTACATTATAAAAATGTAACTGTACTTACAGTAGATTTCATTCATGTTATTTTGCTGCCCTGTCAGGGGCGCCTGGTGGTACTAAATCCAGATTAGGGATTGAACGCGCTATTGCCTAACTCTGCCAATGGAAAGAGGATATTTGGCCCGATCCACAGATGTGTGACTTGGCCATAATAAGGTCATATATAGGCCTAATATTCTATATTCTATATTCATATTCCAAATTGAATGTGTCCGGATGGCAAGATTCAGTACTGTATCTACAAAAAGAATTATTCACATTTGATCAATTTTAGCATGGTGTTATTCACCATCAAATATGAATAAAACAAATTTTCTTTTTATATTCTCCTTTGGTTCATTACAATTTACTCAATCCTAGTAACAGACACAACATTCCTGACACTGGTAATAATACATTCCCTGAGATGCATAGATGTCCCTAGATACCATGAACATGCAAATGGGCCTTGTAGGAGTGGAGCAATCTTCCATTTACTTAGGTATGTATTTTTAGGCGAATTTTCTATTGTATCTACAAATATGTAAAAATAATTATATGCAGGTATGTACAGACATATGAAGACAAATACTGTACAGAAAGCACACAATCAATATACAAACACACTCAATACGTATGCATGGAAAGTATGCAAATGTGCAGAGTCACACACATACACATACTATGTAACCAAGTCAGAAAAGAAAATCCATACTGAACTGCTGCGGTCAGGCAAGCGATACCGGAGTCTTAAGGCGAGCACAGAAAGACTCAGAAGGAGTTTCTATCCCCAGGCCATCAGGCTGCTCAACGAACAATAAACACTATGCAGCAACCATCAAATGCACACAGCACACACATCCACACGCACACACTCACTTTAAACGGGCAACTCACTGCAGCACCCACTTTACACACTTTAGAACACCTAAACACACTTTACACTTTATATTTATTGGTAAAGGATTTGCACTACAACTCGCACACCTTACTGTAAATTGTACCTAAATTGTACCTCATCCCATTTCTGCTCTGCACTATATAGTATTGTATATTAGTACATTGCATAGTATTGTATATTATATGGTAACTCAGTTACTTCTATTCTGCATCGAACATTGTACATATGTCTATACTGAACACTGTGACCTCTATTTTTACTTCTATTTTACATGCTATACTATTTTATTTCATACTATCTTGTCTAACACAGTCTGGAGCGAAACAGTAAGAAGCATTTTGTATAAAAGTATTCTGTACTTCTGTATGACAACTATTAAAGAAACAAACTTGAATGTATATTATAGTGTATTAAATGTGTTAAAAGTATATTCCTACCCATATGTACTTTTCTGAGAATATACTTGCAATGTATTTTTATGTAGTACATGTGCTTTCATGTACTAATTCAGAGCACATGTTTACTATTCGAGTCATTAAATATGCTGTACATTTAATCTAAGTACAGTTAAACAAATCTTGAGAGTTGAGTGCAACTTTTAAGATTTAATTTTATTTCAAACCTTTGTTTCAACTTGTGAGAAACTGAGGTTACCCTCATTTACAATGGTGACTTACAAAACATACACAGTTTATCAGTGCATTCATACATATAGACACAATAAATAAGAATAGACTATAAAAAATGACAGTTACAAGTCAACACACAGTGGTCAGAGATTTTAAATGCAGCAAATGAAGGAAGAACCTTCAGCTTCAGAGTCAAATACACAAAGTAGAATATAAGTGGTTTAGATTTAACACAACTTTGTGTTTTCTGAATACATAAAGGCACTATAGGTACATATCCTTTCAGAAAATATACTTTTTCTTGACTTTGGTACACACATACACAAACATACACACACACACACACACACACACACACACACACACACACACACACACACACACACACACACACACACACACACACACACACACACACACACACACACCACACACACACACACACACACACACACACACACACACACACACACACACACACACACACACACACACACACACACACACACACACACACACACACACACACACACACACACACACACACACCACACACACAGGCCCGGACTGGCCATCGGGAGCACCGGGAGTTTTCCCGGTGGCCTGGCCTGCACAGATAAAAAAAAATGATATAAAACAAAATATATTATATATATTTTTTATTATAATTTTTTTTTCTTTTTTTGCCAGGCCATTGTTTCTAGTTGTGGCGGCGGCGCGGCGCGATAGTTTTTAGATAACCAGGTGGGTGGGGAACAACCAGGATTTCACTGTCTGCGACAGAGTTGGAGAACTATCTGACTCTCTCTCCCTCACGCAGACACACACACACAATGGAGCCGTGCTGCCGCTTGTGATTGGTGGAGGCGGGACCAGGCGATACAACTGATTGACCGTGGAGGCGGCGAATGGAATGGCAGATGGCACACTCCCAAAAGGAGTTGTTAAATCTGACATTACAAAAAACAATATGTGGTGGTTATGATTGGGGCTGAAGTTGAATAAACAATTTATGAAAGAGAGAGTCAAAATAATTCAAAGATAATTCAAAGATTACACACCTTTGCCACATTGGCTACAAACATAATCACTGCAAAGTTATCAAAAAAATAAGAATCTGATTAGACACAAGGGTTAAGTTGTTGTTCCTTTTCTAATTTCCTCAAAAACATCTTATTATTTGACAATTGATGCTTTTTGTTGGAAATTTCAGTCAGTGAGCTCATACTTTGAGCTAATTTTATAGTTAAAATGATTGAGACAACGCAATCTTCTGTCTTCGTCGTGCATGCATGCGTGTGCTCACCACACGTGATACATGTGTCACTATTCTGGCAGTGGCTACTGTTATTATAGTATTGTAATGAAAGGTCTGTTATTTAATGTTTGTGTAAAGGGCTATTTTAACTGTTGATGGGTAGTGCATCAGTAAAGTGAATATGGTATTGTGCTCTTGCCTTGTTTGAATAGGTGGAGAGAGTGGTTAACTGTATTATAATAGTAAATAGAAAAATATGTTGTGCTCTTGCTTTTTTCTTTTTGAAGGTGGAGAGAGTACCATTGCTAGTGCCACAACAGTTTTATTTGAGGTTCATAACAGTACATTGTACTAAGCAATTGTTGGCTCATTAGTTTGTGATTCACATGCACTAAAATTCACCAGAATGCAGGAAATTAAGTCTTTGTAACTAAAATTTTCCGGGTGGGGGACCCCCAGACCCCCCACTTAAAAAGTGGCCTGATTGGGGCTATATTCCGCGCTATATCTCCCGGTATGAATTATTTCCCCAGTCCGGCCCTGCACACACACACACACACACACACACACACACACACACACACACACACACACACACACACACACACACACACACACACACACATACACACAGTGGCGGACTGGGACACAAATTCAGCCCGGGACATTCAGACGCACCAGCCCACACACCGGCCCACACACCGGCCCACGCACCGGCCCCGAAACCGGCCCACACAACGGGCGTTATGAAACACTTGTCCAGTATTAAACAACCCAAGGCTGTGGCTAAGGAGTCAACATCAGGGAGACCAAATCTACACACCGCCCCTAGATGTGCACTCATGCACAGTGCACACACACACACACACAGACACACACATACATATACCGTTACTTCCCGTCATTGGCATATGTTTTTTTTTTACTAACATCTTAGTGCCTCATTAGCCTAGGGATTAAGGATACATGAAGTATTAACTACACCATAATAATATTGAGGTTTTGATCCATAGAAAGTAGGGATGTCCGATATTATCGGCCTACCGATATTATCGGCCGATATCGGCATTAAAATGTGATATCGAAAAATATCGGTATCGGTTTTAAAGAAATAATATTTTATTTACATTTCTATAACCTTTATTTACCCAGGCAAGCAAGTAAGAACCAATTCTGATTTTATTTATTGTCAAAAGTATGCATAATGTTGTGTTAATTCCACAACAAGAGATATGTAATGTTAATTACCTGAAATTATTCCATTTCTTGGGGCGGTAAACCCTGCATATATCGGTATCGGTTGATATCGGTTGATATCGGTATCGGAAATTAAGAGTTGGACAATATCGGTATATCGGTATCGGTAAAAAAGCCAATATCGAGCATCCCTAATAGAAAGGTCTGTGCTACACAATTTCAGTTAGATTGGATTTATTGTCCTTTAATTTGGCACTCATGACATTAGTTGCTTGCCGTTTAATCAACATTGAAAGACCCCCCACTTCCTCCCAGACACCCATTCCAAGAGCCTGTTTCTCTCTCTCTCTCTCTCTCTCTCTCTCTCTCTCTCTCTCTCTCTCTCTCTCTCTCTCTCTCTCTCTCTCTCTCTCTCTCTATGTATGTGTCTCTCTGTGTGTGTGTCTCTCTCTCTCTGTCTCTCCCTCTCTCTGTGTGTCTCTCACTCTGTGTCTCTCTCTCTCTGGCTCTCTCTCTGTGTGTCTGTCTGTCTGGACTGGGCTCTCTCTCTCCCCTCAGGGTCAGCTGTGCTGGACTGGGCGCTCTCTCTCTCCTCAGGGTCAGCTGTGCTGGATTGGGCGCTCTCTCTTTCCTCAGAGTCAACTGCATAAGAAGAACATCAGCAATCAATAATAATGGCTTGAATTCATACAGCGTTTTTCAGCCTTTTGAAAACACCCAAAGTAGTAGTAGTAGTAGTAGTATAGTAGTAGTTTATTCAGTCATCATCTCACACAATACAATATACCCCATCATTTAACAATATTTGCTTTTACAGTGACTGAAAAGGTACAGACTGAAGCATAATGCTTATATATGCCTGTCCTATATTCTTAACAAAAATGTAAAAAATTGGCGGCTACGTGGCGTAGTGGGCAAGGCGCTCGCCACAAATACTGGAGACGCTGGGCTCGCCTGTTCGAGCCCAGCCCTCCACATTGCTTTCAGTTTAGCTGGTCGTTCATACTAATACACATTGGCCGTATTAGGGGGTGGGAAACTGATGGGTGGGGATTGGGCGTTGTGGACAGCGACTCCTACAGGTCGGTTGGTGTGCCTGCGCAGTAGAATCAGGAAGTGTCGGGGGCAGCGTGAGCCTCCCACGCGTTACTCCTCGCCACTGAGAGATCGAGCTGCGCAGGTGAAAAGATGCGACTGCTGTTACCTCAAGTACCGGAGGGGACTTGTGCTATGTATGACTTAGTCCACATTGCAGCCGGCTTGTGGGAGGCAAGAAACAGCGTTCGTGACAGGGGAGGGTTGAATTGGATGATACGAAATTGGGATGGGAGAAAATGTAGAAAATGGGAGAAAAAGTGGATAAATTTTTTTTTTTTTAATTAAGACTCCAAAACAGTATTCTAAAAGAAAATAGCAAAAGAAAACAGTATTATTCACCCCTGTAGTTTTCAAAAATAGCTTTACAAATTTTTCTTAAAAACCAAAAGCGAATTACTCATTCTTAACTGTATATCAGCATTGTTCCACAAAGCGCTTCACAGAAAAGCATCAAGCATTCACACTCACACAGTCATACACTACTGGTGGTTGTGAGCAGCATCAGCAAACACAGCTGGACTGACGGAATCATGTCTGCTAATCAGCGCCAACCACCATCAACAACCTTCATAAATACATTCAACATTAATGGAATAGGCTAACTACCAACTTAGCTGTAGCAGTTAGCTGTTATATGCAATCACATATGTTTAACTACGGGGTAGTAGTTGACCTAGTTGTTAGCTTAAGCTAGTTAGCTGTGGTTATTTACAAACATGTAGATGAGACTAATCATATACAGTTCGAGAACATGGCTAACAGTTGGGAATTCTAAGGTACATCTTATTTAAGCATGTAAAATGGCAACTAATCAATTCAATCAATTAGATTACCAATATTATATCAACATGAAAATTTGGAAGGGAACATAATAGTATTTTATTTTAGTATTTACTATTATAATATTAGTAGCCGATTAATTTGCAGCCCGTCCTAGGTTCTGATTGGCTCTCTAGGTTAGCACTTTAGCTTCTGATGCTGTGGTGGGCACTAGTCCTAACATTGCTAACTAAACTTTTAGTCAGAGAAAAAACATCACGAGTCACAACTATTTACGTCCACGTGCTGTAAGGAATCAGGAATACGGAAAGCACATTGTCTTGTAATAGAATGACTGAAATCACTGTAAGAGCTAGTATAGGCTAGCTAGCCCTCATGAACCGGCAGACACCAACAGTAGAATATGCACTAGGCTACTGCATGTACCTATCATGTTACTGTTGGTTCCTTCCACTTGAACTTCATCATCATTAGCAGCAGCAGCGGGTAAACATGTCTGTAATTTTAGAACATTGTTCTGCGTCTTTTACTAGCAATTTTAGTTTTTTAATTCTAGCTTTTTCAGCTCCACCCTTTCTTTTTTTGCATTCTCCATTTCTGCGCTTCTAGGCCTACTCGCGGTTGGGAGGAAACGTGAATCTCATTCACTGATGTCTCATGTCTCATTCAAGACTGGCTAACAAAAGCATGTCTTTCACTTAACACCAAGAAAACAGTGTGTATGATGTTCACAAAGTCACCAGTAGAGGTCACTCACTCTAATGTGTTTCTGGGAGAGGCGGAGCTGGACATTGTACATTAATTCAAGTATCTTGGGGTCACATTGGACTCTACATTGACCTTCAAAAAGTCATGTGAAGAAAGTGACAAACAGTCAAGTTTAACATCGAAAACTTCAGGCAGATCAGGCCCTGCCTGCCAGTTAATGCTGCAAGGATGTTTCTGCATTCAATGATTTTATCACACATCGAGTAGGCCTACTGTTTTATCAACTGGTCTCTTTTATATGTCACTACTCTTACACCAATATAATTACTCTACAAAAAAGCCATAAAAGTATTTGATAGGAAACCAATTTCATTTCATCACTGTAATGTTTTAGAAAAACATAACATGCTAAGTTTCGAGAATTTCCAAGTTTTCAAATATACTTGCTTCATGTACAAGGTTCTGCATGGACTTGCCCCTCCCCCATTGAATGAGTTCATCCAACAGAAAGCAGACACTGGCATTACCACCAGGGCCATCAGTAGAGGGGACTGTAAGGTGCCTTTTCGGTATACTACCATTGCAAAAACTGTGTTCTCTGTTAAAAGTGGTAACTACTGGAATAGCCTGCCAGTTGTGATTAGAGAGTGCCCTACATACTCCATGTTCAAGACCCATCTTAAACTGCATCTTAAGGCAAACCAGAACTGTGATCATTTTTAATCTGATTTAGTTTATGCAACTTGTTTATTGTTTTATTGCCGGCCCACACACTGGCCCACACACCGGCCCACATAATGGCCCACACACCGGCCCACATATGGCCCACACACTGGCCCACACACTACACCGGCCCACACACTACACCGGCCCACACACCGGCCCACATTAGTGGCCCACACACTGGCCCACACACTGGCCCACACACCGGCCCACACACTGGCCCACATACTGGCCCACACACCGGCCCACACACCGGCCCACATACTGGCCCACACACCGGCCCACACACTGGCCCACATTAGTGGCCCACACACCGACTCACACACTGGCCCACACACCGGCCCACAGACTGGCCCACATACTGGCCCACACAACGGCCCACACACCGGCCCACATACTGGCCCACACACCGGCCCACACACTGGCCCACACACTGGCCCACATTAGTGGCCCACACACCGACTCACACACTGGCCCACACACCGGCCCACACACTGGCCCACATTAGTGGCCCACACACCGACTCACACACTGGCCCACACTCTGGCCCACACACTGGCCCACACATCGGCCCACATTAGTGGCCCACACACTGGCCCAAACACTGGCCCAAAAAAAAAAAGGGAAAAAAAAAAGTAAAAAAAAAAAAAAAAAAAAAAAAGATAATTTTTTTTTTTTTTTTTTTTTGGACCAGCCCACTTTGGTCCCGGCCCATCGGGATTCGTCCCGAACGTCCCGATGGCCAGTCCGCCACTGCATACACACACACACAAGTACAGGTAAACCCAGAGGCGTCTCATTTCTCTCTGTGAATAATGTATGGGCTGAGAACCATCATTCAGCTTCCTGGCTGTCACTCACTTGTACAACATGTACTATGCACACACACACACACACACACACACACACACACACACACACACACACACACACACACACACACACACACACACACACACACACACACACACACACACACACACACACACACACACACACACACACCTACACACACACACACACACACACACACACACACACACACACACACACACACACACACACACACACACACACACACACACACACACGCACACATAAGATGAGTAACAAGGTCTTGGTCGCCTGCGAGGCGGGAAAGCCGTACTGGCAGAGAGAGACCAAGGTATGTGTTGCAGGACAAACAGGACGTCTCCAGTTCCTAACGCATACAAAAAAAACTACTAACCTTCATACTGCCTTTTGCTATAATGCAATTTGCTACTAAGGAATGACAAACAATATCACTCACCCTTAGCTGCCAGAGTTGTACCCTTCCTGCTGACTTGTTGTACGCAACTTGTAAGTGGCTTTGGATACAAGTGTTCAGCTAAATTACTAAATGTAAATTGTTTAGTGTAGAAACAGGAATGGTGTCACATGGTGATTTGTAATTGAAAAAGCTGTCCTGTCGTAATTAGCATACATATACGCAGGTGGTTAAGGTCTGGGGTGAGTTCTGTTGAAAAGTCACTACAGTAGTGACATCAAGACAGGGGAGGAAACTAACTTTTTGGCTTACCAGCCAACTGGCAGGTAGATGATTTTTTTTACCAGCCAAACTGATTTTTTTACCAGCCAAAAATATGTGTCCCCCACCGGCAGCCCTTTCTTCTCATCTAAACTGCAGAGACAAAATGGGTGATTATTAGCTTGTTAAACTGATGTTACCGTAACCACCAGTCCCCACCCCACCTACCCAACCCCCTCCAATGTACAGTTTCTTCCCCCTCAAATGTATATACTCTTTTTAGAAACTCTTTCTCTTAAACAGAGTTTCCAACGCCAGAGTCTATGTGACAGGCGTTGTACTCTTAACACATTCTGCGCCACGCAGTATGCCCATCTTATACCACTCTCTGCCTTATACCACTCTCTGCCAGTGCTGCCTGTAACCCTATGTAGTGGCTCACCTTCTTTGCAGGGCTATAACTTTTTTCAATATTATAGCTATATCGATTACTATGGCCCATTCAACATCGGGTATCTATCGTTCCGGATGTGGGAACGTTATATTTTTCCATTCATACATTGTCGTGTTAGTACCGTCGTGAATATAAGTATGTTTTTAGAGTGTATATAGCAGTAATTCCTAGAACGCGTGTTATAGGCCCCGGCACGTATTATACATAATAGATTGGCGTTTCGTTCCTATACACGCTATATTAAAAAATTCAAATGCATATGATCGCTATACATTATGCTCCATCATGCGTGAAGGAAAGGGGCGGGGGGGTCGTTTATGATTCCTTGATGATTGTCACTAACGGCTTTCTTTAGTACGACACCATACGTTGATCGGATAGATTGCAATGAAATAAATGGACAATCGAGCTGGAATTAACGTTAGATTCCTCTTACCTGTGGCCAATGCGTCTGGAGAAAAAAAAATTCCAATTATTTGACGTCGATCTGCTAGATCCATTTTCCGTTTGTATGACGCAATAAACGGCGAAAGCATATTGATTCTTGCGTCTCGAAAGCGATCAAATGCACTCGAGTGTACTGTGTATCTTGATCGACGTAACAAGATATCTCTGCTAGAGGATTTTCCCCAATACACAGAGCGCCACATCCGGTTTAGAGTGGAGTGCAACTCGCCCGAAATCCACCAGGAAGCGGTATTGAGCCGTTGAAATATCAGACAGGGTCCAGCTGGCTCCCGGAGCCTTCCTGGATGAATTATGAATGCCAATAGCGAATAAAGGAAATAACGATCATAAAAACTAGTAAACTCGTTGTTGGCGTTATTCGATTGGCGGGCAATAACGAGTAAACTCGTTTTTTGGCGCAAGATGTGTTAAACAATGCTGTATTTCTGTAGATCTGGTATGTCATAAATGTCTGGATGGAACAGTACTGTCTATCTGTATGTCATGTATGTCATATATGTAATGATGAATTGAAAATGGGGGACCCTGATGTAAACAAGACAAAAGTCTTTCTCTGGTCTGCATCCCCTTAACAATTGTGTGTATTGAGCTGTACTGTATTTATAGGAGCCAAAGCACTCATAAGTTATACCTTATTTCTATTGGCTTAGTTGCCTACACTGTTAAAGTCTACATTTCAAAATACAATGGGGCTTAGCTGTATATTTTGGTAATTATATTATATTTAGTGAGAATGTTTATAATGTGTGAGGGCTGATGGAACTCTGTTCGGTACTCCCCCGTTGGAAGGCCCAACAATCAGCTCACGCACCTGAGAGTGGTTGGCAATCAGCTCGTCGGGAGACTACAAGTGCTGCTGATTGCCTTCCGCTCTTTGCCAGGTCGTTCTGTACGCTACCATCTACCGCCGTTTCCTGGAGTGGGACATCGTCTTCGCTCTCTATACTTCCACGGGAGGATCCCTATGTTCTCACTCCAGACGTCGTGCCATCTACATTGCTACCATCTACTGCCGAGTCTCCGGTGTGAGACGTCGTGCCATCTACATCCTACCACCTACTGCCGCATCCCCAGTGTGAGATCGGCGTTGTTTTCCTGCTGGGATGTTTTCATGCTCCTGTGGATACTCCCTGTGTAATCACCGCTTCCGTGCGGTCCTCGTTTTTCAAGTTCCCTGTCGGCACCTTTGCCTGGTGAGTCTCTTGACTACCTGAACATTTCCGTGATGTCCTGGATGTTTTTCGTTCGCCCCTTAAAAGGGACAGCGCTACATTTTTGTTGTTCATGGACTCTAGTGTATTTCACCCATAAAGGGTCAGTGTTGCCTTTTTTCCCTGTGAAATAAATAATGCCCTGTTTTTGGCTAACTCTCATACCTGTCTTGTGTTGTGCTATTGTGTTGTGCTATTGGACTCTAGTGTATTTCACCCTTAACTCATTCCGGGCCAACAGCGCCCTCTGCTGATGGCCCTTCCGTGCTAACGCTATATCCAATGGAGAATAGGACTTATTTGCGAGTGCATAAAACATATAAAATATAATAGCAATAGATCTAAATAACACAGTGATCGTCAATGAGTTGCTTCCAGTCAACATGTACGAAACGGATAGTTTTTTCATCGGTACATTTCCGTTTGATACCGTTTTAAATACGAGTATAGTTTGAGATTTCTAGTAATTCCAGAGAAAGACACGATAATAGCCCTTTAGTGGAATACACGAAACACGCTGTAATTTTTCGGCTGATTTATGAATAGTTTTCAAATAAACGCTAGATTATCGATAGTATATGTGTCCTCATGTACGAAAAAGCGGGGTCTGAAAAATCGCTTCTCCGTACTTTGGTCGGTGCGAACCTCACACACACACACACACACATGCTCCGATGGCAGTTATGGGAACATCTGATTACCCCAAGATTCATAACATAATGGCCTTACCTCACATCTGATGTCATGCAAAAAGATGAATCCAATTCCTGATCGCCATTCCAAATATCGATCGCGTCCATTGATCCAACATTATAGTCCAAAATACAATGATCCACGATGCTCCCAGTGGGGGGACTCAATGCAAGAGTATCCAGCTGCATGCCCGAGAAGTAAAACCTGGACCGGACTTGTTTTTTTGATGCACAGTCCCAGCCAATCCAATCCAATGATGTGCAATACCATCCGGGAGACGATAGGCGGCGATATTTGCCCTTTGGGAGCTCAGACCCATTCCCAATGATAACGCCAGGCTGGATGGATGAAAAATGTATCGATATCGCTAATAAAAGAAATAGCGATTAAAACCCGACTATACTCGTGATTGGCACGGAAGCGATGGCGAGTTAACCCGACTATACTCGTGTTGGCACGGAATGGGTTAAAGGGTCAGTGTTGCCTTTTTTCACTGTGAAATAAATAATGCCCTGTTTTTGGCTAAATCTCATACCTGTCTTGTGTTGTGCTATTGGGGTCACTATGCAAACCATAACATAATGTTTATTTGTATAACCTTACATTGAAACGGCATTAGGAATATTGTTTGGATTTAGATAAAGTCATTGAACCGTTTTATTTAGCTCAGAACTGTTTATAGGAAATTAGTGTCACTTTCCCTTTAACACATTGAGTGCCAACGACAGGATTAGTCGTGCTAACTCGCCATGGGTTGAGTGCCAATGACGAGTTTTCTCGTTGTTTAATTGTTATTTCTTTTATTAGCGATATCCATTCATTTTTCATCCATCCAGCCTGACGTTATCATTGTGAATGGGTCTGAGCTCGAAAAGGGCAAATACCTCCACCTATCGTCTCCCGGATGGTAATGCGTATCATTGGATTGGATTGGGTGGGCATGTGCATCAGAAAAAAAGTCCGGTCCGGGGTTTTCCATTCTCTAGCAAGCAGTATCGTGTTATCACATTCACTGGCGAGGCTCGGAGCAGTGTCGATTATTGGTCGATTATTTGGTGCTCAATAAACGCGATCAATATTTGGAATGGCGATCAGGAATTGGATTAATCTTTTTGCAGAACATCTGATGTGAGGTAAGGACTCTATTTTACCACTATTGGGTTAATCAGGGTTAATTTGTATACTATACTCGTATACAAAACGGTATTAAATGGAAATGTACCAATGAAAAAACAATCCGTTTCGTACATGTTGACTGCAAGCAAGTCATTGATAAGCGAGGGGTGTTTTAGACCCATAGCCATAATTTAAGATATAGTTTAAGGCAGCTGTTACACCTTTCGTTTCATTTTCGTTTCATTGTCAGATGAGTTTCGCCGCAACGTGGCAGCCTCGAGTCACACTTTCGTTTTTGTCACCTGGGCACAGTGATGTAGTACACTGCCAAAGCAGTAGGTGGCAGTAGGTGGCGAACATGAAGGCAATTTCAACCAATCAGAACTTGAATGTGCCAATACACTTCCTGGAAGTTCCTGCAAAGAAATGTCAACAAGGCGGGCGCCTATGGGCGCCACCATCTTGCCTATTTACCCAATGCAGCAATTATTTTTCAGCAAAGCCTAATAAAAGTGCAATAAACAAAACGGATACATTCACTGTGTGTTCTGCCTGTCATTTGTTGATGAAACAAAACTAACATCAACACAAGTGACCACCAAGAGCGGATAGTTTAGTCTAAAAAATTATCGGTAGCTACATTGTTAGCTGCATGCTAACGTCAATGGAGTATGCCATTATAACAGTATAGCATTGTGGCTAGAAGCTAACGTTAGCTCACGCTAGTTAGCCAGCACCAAACTGATGATATCGGGAGCTATCAGTAGTTAGATAACATTAGAGACAACGCTGTGTGTATTAAACAAAGGTGAATAGATGACTGGGCCATTTTGTTTAATGCTTGTTAAGTTGAAAGAGGAGCTCTGAGCTAACAGGGTCTGATAGCTAATGTTAGCCAGCTGCTCATGCAATCGGTAATGCTAGCAGAATGAATGGATGTAAACTTTATTTAACATATTGCATAATGGGTACAATACAATACGGCTCAATACAAACAATTGTTAAGGGAATGCAGACTGTTGTAGCTTGGACTGGGGTCCTTATAACAATAACTTGACAACACATGGTAGCTGCAGCTATTTGGGACACAGAGCTGGGAGCTCTGTCCCAAACACACACACACACCCACACACACAAACTCTGTTGTCACCGGAGGGCACGCGATGGTATCTACTGCGCATGGGCGTTTTCGCAACAACGGCTCCGTGCAGACTACACAACTGTTGTTGGCGAGTTTTTTGGCGCTGCTCCAAAACGCAAACACAATTTAGCGTTTCAGCTAGGGCCACAACGTATCCACCAAAAAACGCCAAAAAACGCATTTCTGTGTAAAAGGGACATGAAACGTATTCAAAAACGTATAAAAACGAGCACAAAAACACTGTGTGTAACATGCCCCTAAGCCTTCGCAAATTTCCCCGACCTCCCATTGACTTCAGTGCTAGCACTCTAGCCCATATATGGTCAAAGGGGCGTGGCACTCAATGTGTTAAGAGCCGGCGGTGATTTTGGAGACTGGGAAAATACAGTTTTCTTAACTTGTAGTATTAACGTGAATAGTGAATATATTTCGTGGCAGTAAACAGCCAAAGATGTTTTGGTGTAGGAAAATAGCTTTAGGATCACTTCTGTAAAGAGGACTTTGCTGTGGAAGAGAAATAAACCGTTTGGATATCTTTGTTTTACACCGGAGTGGCTGTGGACATTATTTTCCTGCTATCAATGAACGTACTACTCACGTGTAAGCAACTTTAACCAGTAGAGTGGACCGTCAGCCCTCATAGTATTGTACGCATTCTGCAATTTGTTAATAAAGTATCAATCAATCAAAACCACCGTAGCTGGCGTTGGTAACGGTTAGTAAAGTTAGCTAGCTAACTTGCTGGTCGGGGAGCCCAGCATCTAACGTTAGTTTGCAAGCAAGCTACAGGTAGCCATAGATATATAGCACTAGATGGCTTACCCGCACTGCTGGCCAACGGAGACCAACGTTGCCACATGGTGGCCATCTTGCAAGGGTGGAGCACACCCACTCATAACATGCATGTCTATGGTGCATGTACTCTCGCAAGATGGCCGCAAGTACGCAGGAGGCGTGAACACTTTAGGCAACCAACATGCGCTTCCGCCTTGAGCCATCGAGTGTTTTATATCTATGTGACTAGATACCTAACGTTGGCTCTGGCGATTGTCTTTACTCGCCAGAGTGGTGAGTGGTCTTCACTCGCCAAACATAGAAAATACTCGCATTTGTTGAGTAAAATGGCCTAATTTCCTCCCCTGCATCAAGATGTGCGTCAGGATCAGCATTTAACACAAGTTTGAGTTCAATAAATGCCTCTTGAAGAACACTAAGGGAAAGTTGCAGATTTTCTACAGCCAGATGTATGGAGTCAGCCCAACAATACAAGATAGTGTCATCTGGGGTGGCTGGGTAGCGCAGCGGACTAAGCGCTTGCCTACTGTACCACCGCAGAGACTCTGGGATCGAATCCAGCTGTCAACGGTACCTCCGGCTTGGTCAGTCGTCCCTACTAACACAATTGGTAGTGTTTGTGGGTGGGAAGCTGGTGGGGTATGTGCAGTGTTGGGACTAACGCGTTACAAAGTAACGCGTTACAGAAACGAAGTTACTTTTTGCCGCAACTAGTACTCTAACGCATTACTTTTGAAATTCAGTAACGCTACTTACGTTACTGAATGGTTTGTTAGTTCGTTACTGCGTTCTTTTTATGTAGATTCATAGCGAGCGTCCTTATTTCGCCTGCGTTTGTTTTGTTTACTGTAGACTGAAAGGCGCTATATAAAACGAAGTATTATTATTATTATTATTTCTTTCCGTAGCCTCATTCTGGTTTTCGCACTTCTGATTGGCCACTGACGTTCTGAAAGAAATAGACGCTCTCTACAGTAAACAACAAGAGGACGCTCGCTATGAATCTACATAATAAGAACGCAGTAATAATAACGAACTAACAAACCATTTAGCAACTACTTGGAGAGATAATTAATATACAACATGGAAACGAGATAAAGAACATGTTTGAAGGGCTGCTGGAGTCAACTGGACTAACGTTACATCTCGACCACCGCAGACTGGTGACGGTGAGTGCAATGTGTTCACTGAAACTCAAGATCAACGGATTTTGACTGTACGAAATCTGCCAGGGAATCTCATAATACTAATCAAACAATATAAATATAGTCCTTTCATGCACAATTGATATCCTAACTATTCTAACGTTGCAATGCTTTGATTGATATCTTAAACAACGCTGCAAGATGGTTATGAATGAATTAATGAATGGATGAATGAATGAATGAATGAAAACTTTATTTAACAGATTGCAGAATGGGTACAATACAGTACGGCTCAATACATACAATTGTTAAGGGGATGCAGACCTGAGAAAGACGTTTGTCTTGTTTCCATCAGGGTCCCCCATTTTCAATTCATATAGACATTTATGACATACACAACATACATGACATTTATGGCATAGGGACATATAGGTATTTAGTACTGATACATTTGTGACATAAGCAGTATTCAAATATACAGTACTGTTACCCCTAGATCCTGACAGAGTATATACATATGATGGGGAGGGGACTGTACATTAGGAGGGGGTGGGTGGGTGGGAGAGAAATATACATACAGCGGGGAGGGAATATATAATGAAACGCTCTAGACCACATTGCTTAGCAGAGTTCGGTGATGTGAATGGAAACTGTCAAGTTGATCAACCGATTTTGAGTATATGGGGCATGGGACTTGAGCAATTTTTATTTTTAATTTTTTTTAAAATAACTAAATAGTTACTTTTCACAGTAACTCATTACTTTTGGGTGTAAGTAACTAGTACAGTAACGAAGTTACTTTGAAATGAAGTAACTAGTAAAGTAACTGAGTTACTATTTTTCAGTAACTAGCACAACACTGGGTATGTGTCCTGGTCGTTGTAAACAGCGACTCCTACTGGTCGGTCGGGGCGCCTGTTCAGCAGGGAAGGGATCTGGGGGAGATAGTGTGATCCTCCCATGCGTTACATTCCCCCTCGCTGTCAGATTAAAAATAAGTGGCTGGCTGACTCCACATGTATCGGAGGAAGGCATGTGGTAGTCTTCACCCTCCCTAGGCCGACAGTGGGGGGAAAATGCGCGCAACAACCAGGAAGGGAATTGGCATAACGACTAAATTGGGATGGGAGAAAAATACTAAAAAAAGGGGAGAACAATAAATAGATAAAAAAAAGATAGTGTCATCTGCGTACAGATGGACATTACAGGAATTTAAAGACCGGATAATATCATCAATAAAAAAGAAACTTAGGGACACCTTTTGTTATTGATAAAAATGCAGATTGAACATTACCCACGTCCATGCACTGCTGTCTATCAAAGAGGTAGTTGTGGGACCATCTATAAGCATTAGGGTCACATCCAATATGTAAAAGCAGGTAAAGTATCAAAGGCTTTTGACAGGTCGATGAATAGAGTAGCATTGCTTCTTTTCATGCTGTATCATCAAGTATGTTCAACCTTCCTGGAGTTGGGCCTATTACAGTTGAACAAATAGTTGAGGAAATAGTGTCTACAGCAGGGGTCTCAAACTCGCGGCCGCGGGCCAATTGCAGCACGCTGGATGATATTTTGCGGCCCCCCAGATGAAAAAAAAAATAATGTTGCAGTCATGTCATCACAAACACTGGCATTTAAAGGGTACAAATAAAACAATTCCTGCACCAGAATGCAGGAAATTAAGTCTTTGTAACACAAAATCTCCTGGTGGGGGACCCCCCGCTTAAAAAGTGGCCTGACTGGGGCTATATTTCGCACTATATTTCCTGGCCTGAATGATTTCCCCAGTCTGGCCCTGGTTAAAAGCCTCCAATGCTTATTGGTGTGTGTGCGTTTGAACGTTTGCATGTTTCAACCATACATTTCCATAAAAATAAAAATAAATACTTGAAACCCTTTTTGTGTGGAATATTTGATGCGGCCCAGCCTCACCCAGACTCTACCTCCAGCGGCCCCCAGGTAAATTGAGTTTGAGACCCCTGGTCTACAGTTTACTAGAGGTCTGCTCTCCTCTGGGTGCAGGCACACGGGAACTATAAAACGGCAGGGGGTGCTGGGGGGTCGCCAGATAAAAAAAAAAAAGGAAAAAAAAAAATATTTGGTCAGGCCACTGAACTTAGAAGCAGGCCAGGCCAGTGTTTCTATTTGCACCAGCGCAATAGTTAGATAACCTAGGTGGGGAACAACCAGGAGATCACTGCAACTCACACAAGTTGGAGAACTATCTCTCTCTCTCTCTCTTGCTCTCACACACACACACAAAGGGAGCCGCATGTGATTGGTGGAGGCGGGATCCTTACGAAAAACTGCTAATCATTGACACAAGCTAGCCTGTAATAATCCCCCCCAGAAAAATTTACTTTGCATTTGATATATTGCAAATATATGCCATCACACTGGCATTTAAAGGGTTAGAATTATAAAATGAATATGTGGTGTTATGATCAGGGCTGAAGTTGAATAAAATATTGTATTTATCAATTACAAAAAACTGAAAATCCATAAAAATCTGTGTTGTTGCTAATCATACATATGCTAGCCTGTTTTTTAACTAAGTTGTGATGCCATCACAAACACTGGCATTTAAAGGGTACAAATAAAAAAAATGCCTGCACCAGAATGCAGGAAATTAAGTCTTTGTAACAAAGAAATTCCTGGTGGGGGACCCCCAGACCCCCTGCTTAAAAAGTGGCCTGACTGGGGCTATAATATTTCCTGGCCTGAATGATTTCCCCAGTCCGGCCCTGGTTAAAAGCCTCCAATGCTTATTAGTGTGTGTGCGTTTGAACGTTTGCATGTTTCAACCATACATTTCCATTTAAAATATTTTTTTTTACCTCCTATAATAAGATAAGATAAGATAAGATATTCCTTTATTGATCCCCTTGGGGAAATTCAGGCATCATAGCAGCATGGGGGGGAGGGGGGGAGGGGTACAGGTAGTAAAACAACACAGTATACAGGTAGTAAAAGACAACACAGGCAGTGTAAACAATTTGATCAATATGGTCAATATAATTTACTATCTGACTAGCTGAGGAATATTCACATTATTCACAGTTAATAGTGGGGGTCGCGGCTCTCTGACACCGTTTTTTTTGGGTTGCGGCCTGAAAAGTTTGGGAACCCCTGGTCTAGCTTGTACCCCCCAGACATGTTGCTGGCCCCGTCAAAACAGTATCCTATCAGCCTCTCCATGGGCAGGTTGAGGCGTAAAAGTATTTTATACACAAAAACAGCGTCTCGGCTGTTGTGTCTGGGCCGGGCATTGTAAAAACCCCAAAAGAAGTTCTGAGCTTCCAAGTTGTCATCGGCTAACTGTATATTACACGAGAATTGTTCTTTTCCAGTGGTTCTGTCAGCGCTCAAGCCAAAGATTGGGCTTTTGGATGCTTTGCCTCTAATTTGTCGCTGAATATCATGGGCAAGCAGCTGTAAGATTTCGTTTTGGATGTTGTTGGACATCCAGTTGTCTCTCTTTTGGAGCCAATTCTTCAACTCGGGATCAGACTCGGTGCGCACTCTTTCCATCATGAGCTGCCATAACACCCCATCCCTATTTGCATCACCCCTCAGTGGAAGCCCCTGGCGCCCGAGGGGGGGTATAGGGGAACAGACTCAGTTAACTCTTCAATACCTGATGCTGAACCTGTCGTCTCTGTCTCTCTCTGACGTTTATCAGATTTAGTGGGACTGTCACTGGGACCGGCGGGACGTTTCAAAAATAAATCTGATATTTTTCTTTTCTGCGAGTGAGACATTCTGTGCTAGCAAAGTCTGACTACTAGCTCAAATCGACTGACTGCGCAAGCACTGTATCACAGTAGCTCAGTGGTTCGTGGCGCGTGGGAAGGGCGGGAGACAGGAGGTGAATACAATTAGTTGTTTCACCTGTCATTCAATCAGTCTGTGACAGTCTGTCATCACTCGAAAATCTACTCGGTTTTACACGTATGATTGTGTACATACAGTAGTGTAATGAATGAATGAAAACTTTATTTAACAGATTGGAGAATGGCTACAATACAGTACGGCTCAATACACACAATATTAAAATGGTGACGTGCTTTGAGCAGGATAAACTTATAATATACAGTGTTACAGTTATACAGTTACAGTATATACAAATATATAAAGACTTAAAAAAAATATATATATATATATATATATATTTTTTTTTTTTTTTTTTTGCAATAATTGAGAGGGGGTGCTGCAGCACCCCCCACACCCCCCCTTCCCGCGTCCCTGGGGTGATGTCATCTGGCAGAGTTGCAGCCGAGCTCTTGAGACACAGAACATGTTGGTACGTGTTATGTCTGATTATTACGGAGAGCCCTAAGAGGCCATACATTCATACATTTTATTTACTCTGTTTTCCCGTGATAACGAGTTCATTTAATATGTTTTCTCGTGATAACGGGATAATTTTCTCGAGATTTAAATATTTTTTATTATTATTCTTTTTTTTTACTTTTTTTCTTCATGTCAACGTTAACACGCACAATTGAGCCAAAAGTCACTCAATTAATGACAGATTTCATTGATAAATTGAGGGAAAACTTTGCAAGTTGATTTGATGAATTTGACATGTCCAGATAATTGATGCATTTTGTGAGCAACCCATTTGCCAATGTAGCTGCTATTTCCACAAAAGGACAAGAGTTCCTTGCATCACTTCACATTGATGAAGGTCTCCTGCAACTTGAAATAATTGACATGCAAGCATCATCTGCTCTGAAGCAGGCACTTGAGAATGAATCCACCACAACATTTTGGATAAAGTGTATTCATGTCAAGACATTCCCCAAAATAAAAACGCTGGCAATATCTGTGCTAACAATGTTTGGCTCAACATACACCTGTGAATCCAGTTTATCTCACATGAATGCCATTAAAAACAAGCAACCATGCCTCCTTGACAAATGAGCATTTGCATCACTGTTTGCGGGTAGCCCTCACTTCCTATGAACCCTCTTTCTCTGCCATTGCCCAGTCAAAGAAGTGCAATCGCTCTCATTAGATGTGTGTATGTAGGCTAGGCCTGTCTGCCCCCCACCCCCCTGATGTTTGAGAGTTAAGAGTCGACAATAAGTGCTAATAAGATGCTGTGATTTGCTGTTGTTGCACAGACATGAAGCACTTTTTCACAAGCTCAGCTGCACTATAAATGTGTTTTTTTGTTCAAGTGTTGATGTTAGAATGTTCATATGCACATCATGCACTTGTTTGTTTTTTATTTTATTTTTATATTGAAATGTTGAAGAGGAGATGTTGCAGTTGTTGCACATAAATGAAGCACTTTTTTTGAAAAGTATACTACTTTTGCAATGTAGTTAAAGGGGATCTTATAAATGGCCTTTTTCAGTGTTTAGCATTGTTTCCTAGCTATGTGGACTTATATTAATATGATCTATGTCTCTAATTCTCATATTGGCGCATTCTTCCAATTCTCCTCTCACAATATTCACCCTCACTGAACTGAGTCATCTGAAAATGTGCTGATTTGTGATGTCAGAGAGACACTGCTGCATGATAATCAGATGAGTTTCCACACAGTTCCCACAGTGGTTGGAGCCCAGGCTCAAAACGTGTTTTTGAGTACTTGATTAGAAATACAAAACAAAGAATTAAAAAAAAAAAATATTACAGAGGTGTTCCATAAACCCACAGGAATTGTGTAAAAGTGCCCAAATAGTGAAAGAAATAGTAAAATAGTTCCCCTTTAAATAAAAGTTGTGAAAATGTGGTTGCGTGTTGTGTCAAGTGTACATATATTCATAGCACGGGGAGGCGCCGTGGCAGTCCGGCCCCTGGCCCCTTGGGTTTCTGACAATGTGGCCCCCTGAACAATTTAGTTGAATAGCCCTGGCGTACGCTCTGCACTCTAGTGGAACCCTATCCCTTATCAATCTAATACTGAATAATTTTCTTCACATGTACACACCCATCCGCCTGGCCACACCCACATCCGCTCCTCTACATAAGCGGGGTCGTGGCCATACTAACAGCTCCTTCCCTAGTTTCACCACCGTAGAAGTGACTTTATACACCACTTTGAGTTTAGTGCCGAAATAGTTGTTGGAAAGAAGCTATGTGGACATTATATCTTATTTTTCTCTCTCTCGCAATTTTACGAGAAAAGCTAAGACATAATGTTTGCACCTTCGGAGGGTTTGGACGCTCGCAACGTCACCCTTCACCAGCGCTTCACCATTGCCGCGTCCTCCGTGCGTCGTGGGGCGTCTCTGGCTCCGCGGTCGTGGCAGTCAGATATGCCCGGGCGGCGCTCGGTGGTGAGTTTGCCTCTCCGAGGGGCCGTTGAGCCTCCATCTCCCGTGAGATGGCCTGGTTCCGGCCCTGGTTCCCCCGCCAGTGGACAGTCGGCCGATAGGCCGACAGCTCCTGGCAGGGGATTTGCGACACAGACTCTTCGCCTCAGCTCGCTCTCGTCGTAAGGCGGCGAGCAGCAGGGGCGAACGGCCAGGCTTTGATGTTGTGCTGGAGCCTGACTAGGGGTGCACCGATATATCGGTCGGGTATCGGTATCGGCCGATAAGTGCCTTGTTGACTGCCATCAGCCTATCGGCCGATAAGCTCAAATGTGCCGATGGCAGTAGCCGATAAATATCCATCAATTTGTGTCGCGTCAATCTGGCCCACACGTTCAAACTTTGAAAAAAGTTTCAGTCAAGCGACCTGCACAACACCGCCCCCACACACACACGCTATACTGCATCAAAGTTACTACTTATGATTAACAAAGGCATTTGTTTTGTGGCATTAACGTTATATAGTTACACGTTCAATAGCATTAGCGTATTTACCGGACCATAGCAACGTCCGAGGACGACATAGATAGATAGCAAGCATTGCTGTAATGATTACTCATTCATATCTCAGCCCGTGCTGAGTTGTGCCCATTCTGCGGTCTGTTAATAAAATGTTCAATCAGACAGATGTATGTGTAACACTTCCCCCGGTCCTGGTCCTGTGGGACCAGGACCCAGACATTCACAACTCCCCATCAATAACCCTCATAACATAACATTGCCAACCGGTGGGCTGATGCAGATCTGGCATCAGCTCACACACCAACTTATTATTATTTACTGCCAGTTATGTTTATTATGTTTATTGTCTGTATTGTCGTTGTTGTCTCCACTTTGTTAGTCTTGTGTTCCCCTGTCTGTGGTTTGTAAATATGTTTTAGTCTGGTTGTTTATTTGTTATTGTTTTCCCAGTGTGCTCTGTGTTCTGTTGTTTCTGTCTACCACACCTGTGTCCTGTTTGTAATTACCCTCTGTGTCTATCAGTGTCTTGTCAATTCGTCTGTGTATATTAGTGTTGTCTGTCCTGCTCTCCTGTGCGGGATCATTGTTCAATGTTACCTATGTTTGTCAGTTCTGTATTGTTCCTGTCTTGTTAAGTAAATTGTTATCATCACCACGTCGACTTCTGTCTCATCCATCATCATTGCTTACTCTGCCACCTGGGTTCATCACCATGCCGAAGAAGCATAATCGTAACAGTATGGAAAGGCTTTTATTATAACATTCGTTGCAGTAAAATCATTATGCCTCGTTTAGTCATCCTGCGGAGCGCTGGTAATCTACTCGTCGGCCGCAGGGAGCTAACGTTAGTAGCTTTGTTGTGAGCTCTCGTCAAAATCAATGGCGGACATTCCGGAAGTAAAAAACAAATATGCGATTGCCGATTGGTGGTAAGAACAGCAGGAGGCGGGTGCAAGTGGTGTGACGTAATTGGCAGAATCGACTGTCAATCAAAATTGTTCCGTTGCATTGCTTTGGTTGAGAGCAGAGTCATAGAGAGAGAGATAGTGCACCATGGCATGGTGGAATTAATACCATAAACATATTTCTTGATGTTTCCTTTTTTAAGTAAGTAAAGAGGCCTATGTTCATATCGGTGAGCACAATTTGTAACACAAAAAGAGAGACGTGTCGCCTATTTATTTATTTAATATTTTATTTATTCATTTTATTATTATTATTTTATTTGTTGCCATGGCTAAAATAATAGTCAAGCATAGGGCTAAAACATTTTCATAAACAATAATATAATTTTTTGTTATGGTTATGGTGGGAGCTTTTCTATGCATTTGTCTGATTGATTGATTGATTGAGAACTTTATTGGCAGATTGCAGAATGGGTACAATACAGTACAGCTCAGTGGACTGGAGGATGATGACCAGAAAAAGACTTTCGGCTTTTTTACATAAGGGTCCTCCATTTTCAATTCATCAAAACATTTAGAAACATACAAATATACAGTAGTTTCATAAAAAAAAGAAAAAGAAAAAAGATATTACAATATTTAAAAAAAAATTGCCACAAATATCGGTATCGGTATCAGTATCGGCCGATTGTGTTAGTTGAACAATCGGTATTGGTATCGGTGGCAAATTTTCATATCGGTGCATCCCTAAGCCGGACGAGAGTTATCTTGCCTCGTCTCCATTTCCGATGGAGACTGAGGATTATATGGAGGGGGCGAGAGCTCTCCTTCGAAGCCCCAGTAGAGACGTATCACTCTCCCCCTCGGGGAGTGGCAGGGAGTGTTGCGTCTCCTTGGGGTCCCTTGTACTCCAGGGTTGGGTTAGAACCTCCGACCCTGAGACAAGATGCCCAGCTATCTGCCACGTCGGATGGTGGCGCCCGTGGCAGCCTTCCGTACGTGAGGGACGTGAGTGACGTGAAGGGAGGTACGCAAAGGGAGTTGCTTGCCTTGTTCCCCGAGCTCATGGCGGCCGCCACAGCCGCTAATGGCATGGCGTTGCCGCAGCCACTGCCAGCACCTGTTCCTGATGACATGATAGGTCATCTCTGGCAACGTCGTCCTGTGAGAGAGACGGGCGTTGTCTGCCCATTCTTCCCGTCGATGGAGGCCTACGTGACACAGGGACAGGTAAACTCCCGCATTGTTGGCCTTACCCCCACCTACGTGCCAGTCACGCGGGTGGCGGGTTTGGTCCAGGGGCTAAAGGACGGGGTGCCTCGGCTTGATAGCCCGATGGCATCCATACTTTGTCCCCAAATGGTATGGGAGCCATTGTGAAAGCCGGTTCCCCAAGGGAAATCGGCTAGGCAGTTGGCTAATTGGAGTGACCAGGTGTACATCGCCGCGACTCAGAGCCTAGCTGCGACCTCCAACATCGCGCAGCTAGCGCGCTACATGTCGAGGCTGATGGCGGGCGGGTCGGTATTGGATGACCATCAACAATATCTTCACGCCCAGGCGGCTGGAGCCATCCTGCACCTAACCCAGCTGCAGGCAATAGCCGCGGGGAAGGAGCGCACCCTGGCCACTCTCTCCCAGCGCCACCTTTGGCTGGAGCAGGTGCGGGTGCCGGAACAGAGGAGGATTCCGCTGCTCACGGCCCCCCTCTCCGATGCTGGGCTATTCGGGTCGGCCATGCAGCAGATGACGGCAGCCTGCAGAGAGATGGAGGAGGAGCGCTCTGTGGCTGGCGTGCAATGGTTGAGCTTATCCTAGTGGATATACGCTTTTCATGTAGCATGCTAGCTAAACTGGTATCATGCGCTGCTTGTTTGTTTTCATCGTTTGGTTTTTGTTTGCTTCTTTGTTTTGTTATGTTGAATACATATTAATGTATGTATTCTGTAAGCTGTGGACCCCCTTGAAAACGAGATGGTTCATCTCAAGGGGTAATTCCAAATAAAGAATTTCAATATATCGTATCCGGGGTATGGGGTCATAAGGGGGTGAACTGATAAACCCCTCCCCCCTTTTTCTGATTGGCCAGGGGGTTGGACCTCCTGTTATTCGGTCTTCCTGTCACGCTGTCGGGTCAGCGTGTCACAGGGTGGGGAGAGAGGGAAGTTGCCTGGTCCCACGCCATATTTGGGCAGGTGGGTCACGGAATTTCCCCGGCCATAGAATCCGTCACTGGGCGCGTTTCTATTGGTTGAACTTGTGAGGCTTCCGTGAGTTATTTTTTTCAGGCTCCATGTTGTGGACCGCTGTCATTGTCAAGATTGAGTTATGCGTGCGTTGGAAACTTTGTTTTCTGCTCTGCTCTCTATTGCATATGTGTTGAGCTTTTGGTCACGTGGCTCAATGTTTACATATATCTTTTCAATTATTACTCACGTGGGAGGTCTCTCTGGGGGTTCCCTGTCTCCTCTCTTTATACAGAGCAGTGTTGACAGTTTTTTTTCCCTCAGACGCGTCATATGGGGCCCATATTTTGGCCAGCTTCCTACCGCTCGTCCCAGGCGGCATGGAGGGAACGTTATCTGGTTTCTTGTTAGAATTACCATTGATGTGTTTTGGGTCTCGACGTGTACATTGCGCAGGCCCTGGGTGCTTCAGTGTGGAACCACGCATGGGCTGGCGCGCCTTGGTTGCTCATTATAGAAACGGCGTTTTTTGTAGAGCAACTGGGATGGAGATTTTATCTCTTCCGAGCACCAGTGTACTAGGTTAGTCTCGACGAACTCTCGCTCATCTCTGGGGTGAGATGACGGTAGGGGGCTGAACAAGTAGATCAAAACATTGGCGGAGGGGTCTCACGCCCATGGGGTGGGCCATCGGGCACGGTGCGTTCATGTTCTGACCGTCTTGGTGGCGCCCTCTGTGATGTTTTAGATCGACACGCGTACCTACCCCCCTCTTAGGACTGGGGATGGTAGCGTGATTAGGACACGGGACTGGTTCTGGTCACGCCGGACCAGGTCAGTTAACCCGTTGTCCGCCAGGGCGCAGATCTGCTGTTCTGGTACCCTGAAGGACTTTGTGCTTTTTCGGGGGGGAAATGCCGGGTTGGCCCGGGCGTCGCAGGGTTTGATGTTATGGAGGTGTGTGTCGTGGTTACGTCACTACGAGTTATCCTTCGCAGTTGCTTGGTCCATATTGTGTTGTACCTTGCGCTGTGCTAAGGGGCCTGGTCCTTCTCCATTATTTTTCGCCCGTCCGTTCCCCTGCTTGGCGGGGCTGGGATGGGGCTGTCGAGGTGGTTCTATTGTACCCCTCTGGCATCCCTGTGTACGTCCCGGTCCGCCGGGTCCAGGTCCGGACTCGTTCTCGTCGACCTGTTGGCCTGGGTTAACCCTTTCTTGAAAACTGAAACACTTGTACTGCCTGTATAGCCGGTGTATACGCGCAGTTGTGTTTAGGAGTTTTTTCTTGGGGGGGGTTAAGGGAACAACCGCCTCCTGTTAAACTAAACATAGGGGGGTGGTTGATTCCCCGGTGTGTTGGTAGCAGAGTCGACTCTCGGGTTTAGGCCGGGCTTGACCCCGTCTGCCTGCGAGTGTACCCCTGCACTTTTCATGACGTCTGCCAATCGTCTCAGCCTTCTCTACCTCGACCTCTCTAGGGGGTCGGGTTTTGTGGAGGCTGCGACATGGTACACAGCATACCGAACGCCCTTTCCGCCGGGGTGCTGTTCACAGTAGACCCCTTAGGCGCCTGTCTAGTCCACAGTGCTCCGGGCACAGGTTGAGTTATGCTCTTGACCTGTTGCCAGGATTGAGGGATCAACCTCTTTGGGGGTTGTCTCCCCGGTGCGCCGACTGGCCACACAGTGTTGTGGGGGTGTAGCCTCTGTAGGGTGCTTCAGGGCGGCGTGCTGTAGGGGGGAAGGGCCTGCTCTTGGATTCGGCCCTGTCCGATACGCTGGCGATGTCGGGGGTGGTGTCACTAGTGACCGTCTGGTGGGGTCTTGATGGTACAGCATCGTTGGCCTCACCAGGCCCCCTTTCCGGGGGGTCCTGACCCTCAGGCTGTTCCTGGGGCTGGGTCCTCCTCCGCGCTCCGCTGCTATGGCCTTGCCACAGGGTTGGGTTCTTGACCTTTGCCCCCGTGATGTTAGGGGCTGTAACAGGTTTTTTTTTCTTCCTGTTCGTTCCCTAGTGGCATGTGGGATGCGCGCCTGAGTAGTCGCGGATCCTTCTGTGTGAAGGTAAGTCCCACGATCTGCTCACCCTGTGCGTTGAGTTGCTAAACCCTCTTCGCACAGTCGGATCCGATTCCCTCCCGTCCCCCTCTAGGGGGGTCCGGGGGCTCGGGTCCTCCCCGGTTCTGATGGTTGTGGGGGGCCTCAGCGGGTACATTTGTCGAGCTTCCGCTCTGCTCAGCTCCTGTGTTCCACTAGAATGCAGAGCGTAAGCTATACGATATATAACATACGGTTATCCTATAACCATAGTTATATGAGTATAGCAAGCGCTCTGCACTGACTCACTGAGGACCCCGTGGTCTTCGCCTTCGGTGGTGAAAGACTTAGTAAGGAGCTGTTAGTATGGCCACGACCCCGCTTATGTAGAGGAGCGGATGTGGGTGTGGCCAGGCGGATGGGTGTGTACATGTGAAGAAAATTATTCAGTATTAGATTGATAAGGGATAGGGTTCCACTAGAGTGCAGAGCGCTCGCTATACTCATATAACTATGGTTATAGGTTAACCGTATGGTATACACACAGGGCCGCCTGGGAGAAATGCGAGGCCCTGTGCGAGATTTAAACGCGAGGCCCCCCCCCCCCCCCCCCCCCCCCTAAAGGTTAACAAAATAAAAATAAATGATATACATTTTTTTATTTGTATTTTTTTTTTCATATAGTCAACATATTCTTAAATAATAGCGCTGCCCGAGGCTGGGCATGATACAGTCAACATATAGCAAGAGAGAGAGAGAGAGAGCTCCCGTTCTACAGTCAATATACAGTGTTATCACTGCACAGACCCGGCAATGCCCCTGACCAGAGGAGAGAGAAATATAATAGTTAGTAAAAGCACTATATAAGCTCAGAACACAGCTCAGAACACAACACAACTTAGAACACAGCTCAGAACACAGAACACATCTCAGAACACAGCTCAGAACACATCTCAGAACACAGCTCAGAACACAGAACACATGCAGAACACAGCACAGAACACAGCTCAGAACACAGCTCAGAACACAGGACACCTCAGAACACAGAACACATGCAGAACACAGCTCAGCACACAGCTCAGAACACAGCTCAGAACACAGAACACAGCTCAGAACACATCTCAGAACACAGAACACATGCAGAACACAGCTCAGCACACAGCTCAGAACACAGCTCAGAACACAGGACACCTCAGAACACAGCTTCATCTAACGAGGCGTCGCAAGGTTTAACTGAGGCTAACGTTAACATGATGGCACACACACAGTGGCACACCCTCCACTGGAATGGCGCTGCTCCGACCGGCTGCCTTTCTGTTCGCTCCGTCGAGAGTTTTATTTGCACCAACTGTTGGTGCATTATATGTGTATGACCGTCAGTCACTCATTGACATTGGATTAAGGAAAACTTACCGACTGGATTGCTCTCTGGATCGGATTGCTGAGCAACAACAGTGGCCAGCGGAGATCCTTTGTTGTGGCCGAGGCAAGGAAAAGGCACGACGACGAGGTAGAAGAGCCAGCGTCCGAAATAGATTGAGATCCAAGCGACACAGAACCACATTGCCCAGCATATTGTTGGCCAATGTGCAATCGATAGGAAACAAACTGGACGACATCAGAGCATGGATCCAATTTCAGAGGTACATTCGGGACTGCAACGTCCTCTGTTTCACAGAGACTTGGCTGTCTCCAGATGTCCCAAACCATGCAATAGAACCGGCAGATCACTTCTTCGTTCTCCGCAAGGACCGAACGGCAGAAGAATCACTAAAGACGAAAGGAGGCGGCATTGCTTTCATGGTAAACAAGGAGTGGTGCGATATAGGCAACGCAAAGGAATTGTCTAACCACTGCTCCCCAGACCTGGAGTTTATCACCATCAAATGCCGACCCTTCTTTCTCCCGAGGGAGTTAACGTCCATCATCATGATCAGAGTATATATCCCACCACAAGCGAACACTGGGGCCGCACTTTCAAAGCTACACGACGAGGTAAATAAACTACAGATAGCTAACGTTGACGCTGCCATTTTGGTTCTGGGCGATTTCAACAGCGCGCGTCTTAAAAAGGTGTTGCCGAATTTCTATCAGCATGTGACCTGTCCCACCAGAGGCGAGAACATATTAGACCATGTATACTCGCAATTTAAGAATGGGTACAAGTCACAGGCTCTTACTCCATTCGGTAAGTCCGACCACGCCGCCATCTTTCTTTTGCCAAAGTATAAACAGAGTCTCAAGCGAACGCCGGTAGTATCGCGAGAGGTTAAGCGTTGGACTGTGACGTCAGAGGAGACACTCCAGGCTGCACTTGAATGCACAGACTGGAATGTATTCCGTGATAACACAGCCAATATTAACGAATACACTGAAACAGTGCTTGACTTTGTCTGTACTCTGGTAGAAGAAACAATCCCCTCTACCACAATTAGAATCTACCCAAATCAAAAGCCCTGGGTAAATCCGTCCGTGAGGCTCTGAAAGTGCGCACCTCAGCCTACAACACCGGGCTTGTGACAGGCAACATGGATGAACACAAGACGGCAAGATACAACGTCAGGAGAGCAGTAATAGAGGCAAAACGGCGTTACAGGGATAAAGTTGAACTTCAGTTTGAACAGGCTGACTCTAGAGGTATGTGGCAGGGCCTCAGAACAATGACAGATTACAAAGGCACCTCTCTCAAACTGAACAGTGACATCTCCTAATTAGACCCAGGCAACTACCGCCCTGTTTCTATTCTTACCTCCATCTCGAAAGTCATGGAGAAAATAGTCTACGAACAGGTCGGAAAGTACCTGGCGGAAAAAAATCTAATCTACGAATTCCAATCTGGCTTCAGAACGTCCCACTCCACTGACACATGCCTCCTCTATTTGAACGACCACATCAAACAAGAGGTGGACGCGGGCAAATACTGCGGCATGGTCATGCTGGACCTACAAAAGGCCTTCGACACTGTCAATCACTCCATTCTAATGGACAAGCTAAAGGCAATTGGTTTTGATAGCTTATCAGTGAGCTGGATGCAATCCTACCTGGAGGGGAGAGAACAGATGGTAGAGGTAAACTGTTGTGAAGGATCAGATTAAACCGAATATATATATTTATTTATGGATATATATTGAATAGTATTTGTATATCGTTTGATATCCCTTGTATATTCCTTGTACATATACACGGAATATCCCTTTAGTCTACTATAGCCCATAATAGTTCATTCTCTTATTGGACAAGAACCTGGCGCCAGGGGACAAGCCCCTTGGAGCCAAGTTCAATGGTACCGACGAGACATGTCTCTACTAGCCCCGGCTCTGCGCAGGAATACGGCTACCGAAAGGAGAGTGGCACTATTTGTTCACCGTGCATATAAATATGGCGCAAGTAAATGTAGAAGTCCTCTTATCCCTTAGTCCTTTACCCTTCTACCCAACTAAGTAACAGAACGTGAAGCCTCACCCCACGATACCGCGTGCGGTGTAGTATGGCCTGTTTGGCCTTAGAATAGCATTGAGACCTCGTGCGAATTAATAAGCTGAATTGTCAGAGTTTGGCACCGTATTTCTATTAAGTAATAATAGTCTATTATGTATGGTGCATCGTGCGGTTAGAGTTCTAAAGTGAGCAGCATCCCCGTCGCTTCCTCGTGTTATCTAGAGTCTTAACCAGGTTGGGCAGACCACACGTGGTGCGTTCATCCGAGGAGTTCTAGGCGAGGACCGAGTGGACCTGTACATTGGATTACCTACCCGACGACTGCTGAGCCCTATGCGGCATGGAATATATATTTGCTTTGGTACTTTGATTTGTGGAGCGGATAATCGCCAACACCGGTGAGTGTTGGATTTACCCCGAAAGGAGTCAAGGTGAGACGGCGCTCAGACCAGACTGAGGTCGCCTCGCTTCTTCTTCATTGTGGACCTACAGCTACAGCTACAGCTACAGCCTACAAGAGAACCAAGGTGTATTCATCTGCGGATCAAGAGTCTACTGCACTGTCTTCTGTACTTGAAGTCTCCCTAGATATCGTTGACCAGACGGTCTACTACCGACGGCTCTCCTACCCCCCCTACCGGCTTACAACCGGGAGGACCCTTACAGTATATCCAGCTATAATCATTAAGTGTGCCATCGTTATAATTCCCTAAGAGCCAGGTTGTATACTTGCTTCCTGCGTAACCAGAGATTGGACATTCAGTGTTGATTTGCCTACGAGTACTCATTTGCCTTACAAGTGCATTCAAATCATAAATGTAATAGTAACTATTATATGTACCTTTTGCTATATATTAAATATTTGATTATTACCTTTGTGTGGACCCGATTTCATTGTGGGAAAGTGTTCATCATATTTAGATATCGTGTACTGTATGGCCAGTAGTTAAAGTACATAAAGCGGTAGTGGTTTAATGATACCATACTTATCAATACAGTCAGGGAATTGTACCCCTCAGTTACAATTGGTCCTTCGAGCCGGAGGGTAATTAGTGTAATATTAATATAGTGGTATTAATATTGAAATGGCCTATGATGAACACTCCACGAAACGGTCCTCCTAAAGTAGAACGCCCGCAGCGTAGACGACAGCCACCTCAGTACTTAGAGGATTACGCTGCCAGTATACTACCTAGTCTTCTACAAACGGTAAACGCGGTAAAAGTAGAAAGTAAAATTATGTCCGACCCTATCAACCAGGATACCCCGACCACAGAGGCCCTAGTGGGTTCTAATGTAACTGACCAAGCTCACGGTGGGGACCAGGAGGGAACTGACACGACTTTACCCCCCGCCAAGACCGAAGAAGTAGTCCCTGAAGAGCTCCGGGAGGAAGACAACCCTCCAGAGATGGAACTCTGCACGGAACAAGAGGAGGAGAGCGCCGAGGAGATAGAGCTCCAGGACTCCCCGCAGGGGAACGCATCCCCAACGGGTACTGCCAGGAGCGGATCACCTCAACAAGCGTCTTCCCCCAGCGAGGCAGAGAGGATGCTGGCACAGGCGTTCTTCGCCAACCTAGCAGCCTCTACGGAGCGCGATCGACTCCAAGCACAGACGCTTAGCGAGCGCGAACAACTCCAAGCACAGATGCTTAGCGAGCGCGAACATTCTACCATTGAAAGAGAACGCCTCCAAGCGCAGCAACGGAGCGAAGAAGAGCGCATACGTCTGAAGCTGAGACGCCTTCAGACGGAAGAGAATATGGCAAGAGACCGGGCCGACACCCAGCGTGCCGCTGCCGGTGCCCAAAGAGAAGCAGATCTCACCAAGCGCGAAGCCGAGCGCGACAGACTACAAGGCGAGCGCGACAGACTACAAGCGCAGCTAATGGAGCAGCTGATCACCAGGGCAACACCCCCTCCCTCCACAAGGGGTTCCAGGGCCTCGTCAAGACACGGGTCAAGGGCACCCTCCCCTAACCGATTAAGCGACCCTGAGCCCGACCACCAGAGAGAGCCTACACCCCCCTCCGAACTCCTTCCCCGATTGGTCCAAGTGAGACCCAGCTACAAGGAAGGAACGGCGGACACCGCGGAGAGGCTAAATAGACGACTACAGGACCTAGAAGACCTGGCAGAGGAAGAAGAGGGAGAAGAGGAGAGTCAAGCCCGACAGCAGCACATTACTCCACAGGACCAGGAGGTCCAGTACAGCCCAGGCTATACCCCCGCGGCTCTGCGCTACAGACCCCCGACTCGATTCACGGGCGAGCATGACGCACGACCAGTCCCGAGGAATAGTACCTGGACCAGCGGGCCATGGTACCCTGCCGGTACCAGCCCACCGAGAGGCGTAAGAGGAGACTCGCCCAGGAGGCCTCTCTTCCAACGCTCACCGATGTGCCAGCCTTCCACGGCGTCATACATTGGCACACCGACGTTTCCAGACTTCACCCATGAGAACCGAGCACAGTACACGGAGCTACGGATGTGCTTAGAGACAATGATGGTGGATGTAGCTGATGAACGCCATAAGTATGCCATCCTATTGAAGCACCTGAAAGTGCCCAGAGCGCACAACATAGCGCTGGCCTATGCCACCTCTACTACCCCATACACAGCGGCTCTAGCAGCACTAGACCAAAGATATGGACGTATATGGGATTACGTAATACAAGAGATAAGGCATATTGACCGCCTACCCCCAGCAACAGACAATCGCTCACTAGACGACCTGTCTATCAAAGTACAATCCCTGGTAGGGATGCTGGGGGCGCAACGAGAAAAGGGTATGCACGAACTATACGCAAACTCGAACGTCGAGAGGATTTTAGAGAAGCTGCCGCCCGCCCGACAGGAGCGCTTCAGGCGGCAAAGAGACCACCGTGATCCTAACGGTCCCGAGCCATCCCTCCTAGACCTAGCCGACTTCCTGGCGAGAGAAGTCAGCAGCCTACGGCTGGATACGTTCGTGCGGAGCACACCCAGCTCCAGAGAGGGACCTAGGAGAGCAAACGATGGCCGAAGATCGGTGACTGTCATGCACCAATCAGAATCAGTACCGAGCAGCAAGAACCACAGTACCCCCTCGATGAAAGAGAAGTGGAAGATGGTGTGCCCGTACTGCGAGAAGGAACACTGGTTGTCACAATGTGACCTGTTCAAGAAGATGACCGCTGAAGAAGTGAGTCACTGGATAAAGTCCAACAGGCGCTGTTACCGATGTGCGCGCAGTCACATGGCAGCCGAGTGCCGCCTCAAGAAGAGGTGTAGTCGGTGTGACGGAGCCCACCTAGATATCCTACACGACAGTAACAAAAGAAAGCCTGCACCATCCAGCAGCACAAAGGCAAGTGTTATGTACATTGACCCCGCTAGCAGCAGCGGCGCCCAGGTGCTCTTAAAGGTGGTCCGCGTAACACTGAGTTACCAAGATAAGGTCATGGACACTTACGCCGTCCTTGATGACGGGTCAGAGAAGACCCTTCTCCTCGCGTCCGCTGCGGCCCAGCTGGGGCTGCTGGGGAGCGAGAACCAGATGACGATTCGGACAATAAGAAGAGATCTAAAGACGATAAAGGGCGAGAATGTATCCTTCACTATCGCAGCAAGCGGGCAGCCCGAGAGACGGTATAGGATTACTAATGCTTTCACCAGCCAAGAAATAGGACTATCGCAGTACACCTACCCCATCGCCAAGCTGATGGATAAATATGTGCACCTGCGTCAACTCCCTATCCCGCTCATAGACGGTGCCACCCCGACCCTGCTGATAGGCTCCGACCATGCAGACCTCATAGTCCCGATAGACCGGGTCCATACAGGACCCAGAGGTTGTCCTGCAGCAGTCGAGACCCGCCTAGGATGGACATTACAAGGCCCCCTCGCCAAGTCTCTTAACCGAACAGCAGCCACTAGCTGCCTCCACTCCAGAGCGACAGAAGGAGACACCACACTCCTGCAGCATGTCGAGAGGCTATGGACACTAGAGACAATGCCCTTTAAGAACGAAAAGAAAGACATTCGTTCTAAGGAAGATACTTACGCCATAACCCTCCTCGAGCAAGGGACAAAGAGAGTCACAGTCAACGGAGTGATGAGATACGCAACTCCACTCCTGAGGCGAGAGGGAATGCCCACCTTTCACGCCACAAAAGAGGCAACGGAGCGGTATCTATTGAACACAGAGCGGCGCCTAGCCAAAGACCCCGCTCAAGAGACTGTGTACCGCGCTGAGATTAACAAGCGAATCACAGCGGGACACATAAAGAAAATTGACTGGCGACGTCGTGCGCTGCTCCGCGCCTCCCTGATCAAAGACGGCTTTGATCTCCGGCAGCGGGCCAGCAGCGACCCCCCAGTATTGCGCAGCCTCCCCCCGGAGGACAAGCCCCTGCTGCGGTTCCTATGGAGAGAGAGGATCGGAGATGAGCACCCAGCCATCTATCAATGGGAAGTCCTCCCTTTCGGAACCACATGCAGCCCATGCTGTGCTACGTTTGCACTACAAAAACACGTCGCAGAGGACCCAGCAGCAGATGAAGAGGTCCGACAAAGTGTGACAAATAGTTTCTACGTGGACAACTGTTTACAAAGCGTCTCGACGCCAGAAGAAGCCGAGGCTCTCCTACTCAAGCTCCGCGCCTCCCTGATCAAAGGCGGCTTTGATCTCAGGCAGTGGGCCAGCAGCGACCCGCAAGTACTGCGCAGCCTCTCCCCCGAGGACAAGGCAGCGAGCAGCGACACCTGGATGGCGACCATCCCAGGAGAAGCCCAAGAAATGACACTAGGACTAGTCTGGCGCTTCAAAACAGACTCGCTCCATTATAGACACAAACCCCTGACCAAGGAGCAGGGAAGGTCGACGGCAATACCGACCACCAGACGGAGTGTATACAGAACACTCGCCAGACAATATGACCCGTTGGGATGTATTCTACCTTACACCACCAGGGCAAAGATGATTGTAAGAGCGCTATGGGACAAGGACCAGGGCTGGGACGATCCCATACCCGAACACCTTGCATCCACATGGAGAGAGTGGGAGACGGAACTCCGCTCACTCCCAGGTGTTAATATACGCCGCAGCTACTTCCCACCCACAGTGAGGCCAGAGACATGCAAGATCGACCTGCACGTATTCAGCGACGCCTCCGAAGTAGCCTACGGTTCGGTGGCCTACTTGCGTGCCCGAGAGGAGGGAGGAGAAATACATACTGCTTTCATCCTGGCTCGCTCAAGAATAGCCCCACGAAAGCAACAATCTATCCCGCGTCTAGAGCTCTGCGCAGCCCTAGCAGGAGCGCAGCTCGCCACGTTAATCCAACGTGAACTCACCATCCCGGTGCAAAGAACAATCTTGTGGTCAGACTCCACGACCGTACTCACATGGATCTGGTCTGATTCGTGCAGATACAAGGTCTTCGTGGGAGTCAGAGTCACCGAGATTCAAGAGTTAACAGAAGTAGCGAGCTGGAGGTATGTGGACACCAAACACAACCCAGCTGACGTCATCACCCGGGGAATGTCCCTGGATGACCTCACCCGTCACAACCTCTACAGTGACGGGCCAGAGTTCCTCAAGCTCCCGGAAGAAGAGTGGCCTACACCCACCCCACGGGAGGCGAGTAAAGAGGAGGCAGAGAACAAGAAACCTATGTTATGTGGGTTGACACACACACTCGTCCCCACAGACCCCGATCTAGACGATTGCCTCACCCTACAGAGTGCGCAGCTAAAGACATTTCTGTGGCAGCACCCAGAGGTTCAGCCCACAACTGACATTTCAGCAGCTGACTACGAAGAAGCAGAACTTCTTCTACTACAACGAGCCCAGAGAGACTCGTTCCCCGATGAGCTAGCCTGTCTACAGGGAGCAAAGCCCGTCCCATCAGACAGCAGACTGCTCCACCTAGCCCCCGAGAGCGACGCCCATAATCTCATCAGAGTGGGTGGTCGTCTGCGGAGAGCCCCAGACTTACCGGATGACGTCAAGTACCCGATAGTCTTGAACAGCCGACACAAGGTCACAGAGCTGATCATAAAGAAATACGACGAGGATGTGCACCACGCAGGGGCAGAGAGAGTCTTCGCGGAGATCAGACGTCGTTATTGGATACTGCAAGGGAGAGAAGCAGTGCAGCGCTTCCAGCGAACCTGTCTAGACTGTCGTAAGTGGCGAGCCCAGCCCAGTATACCCCGGATGGCTGACCTACCTCCCTGTCGCCTCCGACTCGGCGACAAGCCTTTTCACTCCACCGGTATGGACTGCTTCGGCCCGCTGTATATAAAGAGAGGAAGAGGAACCGAGAAGCGGTGGGGTATTGTATTCAAATGCATGACCACCAGAGCGATACATATCGAACTCCTTCCAACCATGAGCACAGACTCATTCCTTATGGCCTTCCGAAGATTCACATCACGGAAAGGAAAACCGTCTACATTATTGTCTGATCACGGGACAAACTTCAAAGGCGGAGAAAGAGAGCTGAGAGAGAGCTTCCAAGCTATGGGCCCAGAACTTAAGACCCACCTCGCTCCATCCCAGATTGACTTCCAGTTTAATCCCCCGAACGCACCTCACTTCGGTGGAACTTGGGAACGAGAAGTACGTTCTATAAAGACAGCCCTGTACGCCGTGCTTGGGGCCCAGACCGTGGCGGAAGAAGTCTTAATGACAGTCCTCACGGAGATCGAGGGAGTATTGAACTCAAAGCCCCTCGGTTACGTCTCAAGTGATGTAGCAGATGTCGACCCAGTCACCCCCAACACACTCTTGATGGGGCGGCTGGACCCCGCGCTACCCCAGACAATGTACAGGCCTGAAGAAGCGAACGGCCGAAGAATGTGGAGGTACAGTCAAGTACTGGCTGACAAGTTTTGGAACAGCTTCCTACTCCACTACCTACCGTCTCTACAGACCCGCCAGAAATGGGTGAAAGAGAGAGACAATTTGACAGAAGGAACAGTCGTCATGATTATCGACCAGTCACTACCCCGAGCTATGTGGCCGGCTGGCCGCGTAAGCAAAGTGATCACCGGTGCCGATGGAAAGGTCCGAGCAGCTGAAGTGCTCGTCCAAGGGCGGACCTACACCCGACCCGTGGCGAGGCTAATAGAACTGCCAAGGCTCCCCGATACTATCGATGACGACCATGACCCTATGACTTTGTGAGTTGACTGACCCTTACAGCGGACATTGAGTAGTGGACAGTGCGGTTAATCTGTCTCTGCTTAGCTAATTAGGTGGGACTAATTAGGGGGCGGCTGTTGTGAAGGATCAGATTAAACCGAATATATATATTTATTTATGGATATATATTGAATAGTATTTGTATATCGTTTGATATCCCTTGTATATTCCTTGTACATATACACGGAATATCCCTTTAGTCTACTATAGCCCATAATAGTTCATTCTCTTATTGGACAAGAACCTGGCGCCAGGGGACAAGCCCCTTGGAGCCAAGTTCAATGGTACCGACGAGACATGTCTCTACTAGCCCCGGCTCTGCGCAGGAATACGGCTACCGAAAGGAGAGTGGCACTATTTGTTCACCGTGCATATAAATATGGCGCAAGTAAATGTAGAAGTCCTCTTATCCCTTAGTCCTTTACCCTTCTACCCAACTAAGTAACAGAACGTGAAGCCTCACCCCACGATACCGCGTGCGGTGTAGTATGGCCTGTTTGGCCTTAGAATAGCATTGAGACCTCGTGCGAATTAATAAGCTGAATTGTCAGAGTTTGGCACCGTATTTCTATTAAGTAATAATAGTCTATTATGTATGGTGCATCGTGCGGTTAGAGTTCTAAAGTGAGCAGCATCCCTGTCGCTTCCTCGTGTTATCTAGAGTCTTAACCAGGTTGGGCAGACCACACGTGGTGCGTTCATCCGAGGAGTTCTAGGCGAGGTCCGAGTGGACCTGTACATTGGATTACCTACCCGACGACTGCTGAGCCCTATGCGGCATGGAATATATATTTGCTTTAGTACTTTGATTTGTGGAGCGGATAATCGCCAACACCGGTGAGTGTTGGATTTACCCCGAAAGGAGTCAAGGTGAGACGGCGCTCAGACCAGACTGAGGTCGCCTCGCTTCTTCTTCATTGTGGACCTACAGCTACAGCCTACAAGAGAACCAAGGTGTATTCATCTGCGGATCAAGAGTCTACTGCACTGTCTTCTGTACTTGAAGTCTCCCTAGATATCGTTGACCAGACGGTCTACTACCGACGGCTCTCCTACCCCCCCTACCGGCTTACAACCGGGAGGACCCTTACAGTATATCCAGCTATAATCATTAAGTGTGCCATCGTTATAATTCCCTAAGAGCCAGGTTGTATACTTGCTTCCTGCGTAACCAGAGATTGGACATTCAGTGTTGATTTGCCTACGAGTACTCATTTGCCTTACAAGTGCATTCAAATCATAAATGTAATAGTAACTATTATATGTACCTTTTGCTATATATTAAATATTTGATTATTACCTTTGTGTGGACCCGATTTCATTGTGGGAAAGTGTTCATCATATTTAGATATCGTGTACTGTATGGCCAGTAGTTAAAGTACATAAAGCGGTAGTGGTTTAATGATACCATACTTATCAATACAGTCAGGGAATTGTACCCCTCAGTTACATAAACGGTACTCTATCCCCCCCCCTCACAGTGAGCTGTGGTGTTCCACAAGGAAGCATACTAGGACCGCTACTCTTCCTAATTTATGCAAATGACATGTCGTCAGCCTGTGACTGCAACTTGTTCCTGTTTGCGGACGACTCAGCCCTGCTGGTCTCTGACAAGAACAAATTGCAGGTTGAAAAAACCCTCAGCACGGAACTAGGCAAAATCTGCATATGGCTCGCTGATAACAAACTATCATTACACATGGGCAAAACAGAGTCCATTCTCTTCGGTTCAAATAACAAACTCAGCAAGACCGACGGCTTCTCAGTTACAGTGGGTGACAATATTGTCACAAGGAAAGACGAAATTACCTACCTGGGTTCCATCCTAGAGGCAAATCTTTCCTGTGACAAAATGGCATCCAATGTAATAAAAAAAGTCAACCAACGAACTAGATTCTTGTACCGGATCTCCTCTCTGGTAAACAAGAATACCCTGAAGACTCTGGCAGGAGCACTCATTCAAGGGTACTATGACTATGCGTGCAATTCATGGTACCAAAGCACCTCAAAGGCGCTTAAAACAAAATTACAAACATCACAAAACAAACTGGTCAGACTACTACTTGACCTGAACCCCAGAACCCACCTCACCCCTGCCCACTTTGACAACCTAGGATGGCTTAGAGTAGACGACAGAGTACAGCAACTTGCAATGGGCCTGGTCTTCAAGATACACTATACGACCGGGGTGCCCATGTACATGTCAAAATACTTCCCAAAGGTCAGTGAATACCACAACCACTACACCAGAGGAAGCTCAACAAATCATGTTAAACCCAGATTCGGCTCAAACAAGGGACTAAACACGTTTCGCAATTATGCCACAACAATGTGGAATGCCCTACCCAAAGCTGTAAAGGAATGTGAATCCCTGCCCACATTCAAAACCGCTCTTAAAGAGCACCTACGGGAGGCTGCAATTCGAAACTGGCCACCGTAAATGCCCAAAACCCCCACCACCTCCTAATAGACAGTCTCCTCCCCACCGCATGTATATATTCCCTCCCCGCCGTATGTATATTTCCCTCCCACCCACCCACCCCCTCCTAATGTACAGTCCCCTCCCCATCATATGTATATACTCTGTCAGGATCTAGGGGTAACAGTACTGTATATTTGAATACCGCTTATGTCACAAATGTATCAGTACTAAATACCTATATGTCCCTATGCCATAAATGTCATGTATGTTGTGTAAGTCATAAATGTCTATATGAAATGAAAATGGGGGACCCTGATGGAAACAAGACAAACGTCTTTCTCAGGTCTGCATCCCCTTAACAATTGTATGTATTGAGCCGTACTGTATTGTACCCATTCTGCAATCTGTTAAATAAAGTTTTCATTCATTCATTCATTCATTCATTCATTCATTCATTCATTCATTCATTCATTCATTCATTCATTCATTCATTCATTCATTCATTCATTCATTCATTCATTCATTCCTTAGCAAATGATCTCAATACCTTCTATGCGAGGTTTGAGGCTGTGAATAACAACACCAGCCTACAGGCCACGGCAATGGGGGGGGGTCTGCTGATGGAGACTCAGTGTTCAGGGTAACAGAGCATGAGGTGAGGCGGACCTTTAAAAAAGTGAATATCAGGAAGGCAGCAGGACCGGACGGCATCCCCGGCCGCGTCCTAAAAGTCTGTGCCGACCAACTGGCCCCGGTATTCACTGACATCTTTAACCTGTCCTTAGAACAGGCTGTCATCCCCACCTGTCTGAAGAAGTCCACCATCATCCCTGTACCCAAAAAATCTACGCCCACTTGCCTCAACGACTACCGCCCTGTAGCTCTCACCTCCATAGCCATGAAGTGCTTTGAGAAGCTAGTGAAGGGCTACATCTGTTCCTCCCTCCCTATCAACCTGGACCCCCTGCAATTTGCATACCGCCCTAACAGGTCCACGGAGGACGCCATAGCCCATGTGCTGCACACAGCAGCATCACACCTGGACAAGAGGCAGGGGAACTATGTGAGAATGCTGTTCATCGACTACAGCTCAGCATTCAATAACATAGTCCCCTCCAAACCCATAGCCAAGCTCAGGGACCTGGGCTTGAACTATGACCTCTGCCAGTGGGTCTTGGACTTCCTGACGGGCAGACCCCAGGTGGTAAGAGCAGGCAACTGCACCTCCTCATCCATCACGCTCAACATAGGGGCCCCCCAGGGCTGTGTTCTGAGCCCCCTCCTCTACTCCCTGTACACACATGACTGCGTGGCACAGCGGAACAACAACACAATCATCAAATTTGCTGATGACACAGTAGTGGTGGGCCTGATCTCTGCCAACGAGGCGCCTGTTCAGCAGGGAGGGGATCTGGGGGAAATAGCATGAACCTCAGCCAGCGTTACATTTGCCCAGTGAAATTCCTCGCTGTCAGGTGAAAAAAAGCGGCTGACGACTCCACATGTATCGGAGGAGACATGTGGTAGTTCTACACCCTCCCCAAGCCGACAGTGGGGCAATGCGTGCAATGACCAGTGTTGTATATTTCTAATCAATATCTAAGGTGATTTACAGTACAATGTGGTTGCTTATCTGGAAAGGAAGAAGGATCATAATTGATAGAATGGTCTCCTCATCTGACTTCAAATATAGCCATTAGAGAAATAAGCTTGTGCAGCCAGACAACAGCGCTATAGTTTAAAACTCATGATATCCACCAATAATAGCAATCTAGTAGTACATTTTGGTCCAATCAGGTTTGTCTTCTGGGAGGGCGGTCCACCCCCCTCCCTGTCCCTCCTTGGGGTCTTCTTCCAGTATATCAACAGCGGGGGTCTTCATGTGATTTTTTGATGACTGGACAGTTTTAACACTAACCTTTTCTAATCTGTACCTTAAATGTAATGTTACATATGTATTCAGCATTAACCCAATGTGGAGTTTGTCTATATTTTAATACCAGATTCCCTATATAAAGTATACTGAATTAATAGTTCTAATGATTTAGGTTCTAGTGCTTTACAACCAGAGTGAACTGACCCTCTATTACCTTCATAACCAGATTGACATTCTAAATGACATTTAAAACTAATGAGTCAGTTACCTTTTAAAATGATCTTCTGAATAAATTTCAGTCTTAACATTCTATCAGAGCTGGTTATCTGGTCTCTGAAATCTGCTAACAATTGAGTATCTCTTTTAGTGGGGTGAGTGACTGTTCCTTCTGTGGGGTGTGACTTTCGAGTTAATTTGTTCTAGTAGTTGACCACATTTGCTTGAGTGGGGGGTTTGGAATGGCTGTCTCTGTAACACCAGTATCACCTCCTTACTTAGCACTGTAAATCCACTGTTAAAAAGGTACACCTGGATTTTGCATTATGGTTTTCTCTAATTATTCACACATATTAGTTATGAAATACACAGTCAATGTTACCACACCAGGAAGGGAATTAGCATAAGGAATTGGGATATAAATTTTAAAAAACAGAAAGCCCAAAAATAAATAGAATAAAATAAGTATTATAAATTTTTTTAAATGATTGACCGTTTTAGTAGCCAATGAAATTCTGGAGCTAATGGTATATTACACAAGGGCTCATTGTTATGGTAAAGGGATAGAAGAAGACTGAGAAGTTGTTTGTTTTGAGATTTTCTTACTCGCCTGTCCAAATTAATTGAGCGGTCGGCCATTTTGGATGAATTATTACTGATACAAACAATACAAAAACATCAAATTTTCCGTGGGATTGTTATTAACTTTGGACCTGTACTAGTTAAGACTTCAGGCTATGGAATCATTATGTTTTTCAGCTCCTACCTCTCAGCTGGAACTCAAAAACAGGCATCTGGCAACAAGTCAACACAAAAGTAAGGAGAAAATATTTAATTTCAGTGTGTTCAAACATCTGTTTCTCTATTACATTAGCACTCAAAGTAATTTTTCTTTATTGTGTAAAAAACAGCTGACAGATGCAGTGAGAGAACAAAGACAGGTCCTGAGAGCGGCTGAGAGGAAGTATGGAAAGTCACGCCTCACTGCTGACATCGCCACATATCACAACCTCTTGTTAACATTCTCCAAAACCATTACTATTGCCAAAGCTTCATTCTTTCACCATAGGATCGAGGCATCTGCCAAGAACCTTCGCAAACTGCATGCTACCATGTCCTCCCTCCTCACTCCCCCCACCCCCTCCCCCCTCATCTCTCTCTGCCAAAGACTTTGCGATCTTCTTTGAAGAAAAAGTGGAGAACATCCGCAGCTCCTTCTCCCAACCCCCACCCATTCCAAATACTGAATCGAGAACCTCATCCTTCACTCTGTCATCTTTCTCTCCCATTTCAGAAGCTGAGACCCTGACACTGGTAACGTCGAACCGTCCGATTACATGCCAGCTGGATAAGTTACCCTCCCCACTCCTCCAGACCATAGCACCAGACATCCTCCCATTCCTAACTGCAACCATCAACTCCTCCCTCAACTCGGGGGTGTTCCCCACCTCCCTAAAACAAGCCAGAGTCACACCGCTCGTAAAAAAAACCCAACCATGAACCCCACCGTCATATGCTGTCTCTTTTCTCTCCTTCCTTTCTAAAACACTTGAACGTGCTGTATCCAACCAACTTACTGCTTATCTCTTACAGAATTACCTCCTAGACCCTAATCAGTCAGGCTTCCGGACTGACCACTCCACAGAAACTGCCCTCATTGCGGTCACAGAGGCACTTCACTTAGCAAAAGCGAAAGGCCTCTCCTCTGTCCTGATTCTCCTAGATCTATCTGCAGCCTTCGACACAGTCAACCATCAGATCCTTCTCACGTCCCTCGCAGGAATGGGAGTGGCTGGCTCTGCGCTGACATGGCTGGCATCATACCTCAATGACCGCTCCTACCAAGTGTCATGGAGAGGGACCCTGTCGGCCACCCGCCCCCTGCGGACGGGTGGCCCCAAGGGCTCGGTCCTAGGACGCCTTCTCTTCTCCCTCTACACTAAATCTCTGGGTAACATTATCACGTCTCATGCCTTCTCGTATCATTGCTATGCCGATGATACTCAACTCTTCCTCTCCTTCCCTCCCTCAGATATCCACATCTCTGAGCGGATCTTGGCCAGTCTGTCCGACATCTCCGCCTGGATGACGACCAACCACCTCAAACTGAATCTAAGCAAAACAGAATTGCTCCACCTGCCGGCCAAATCCTCCCCCCTGACCGACCTTTCCATCACAGTTGAGAATGCAGCTGTGACCGCGTCCCCGACCGCCAAGAACCTTGGTGTTGTCCTCAACGACCAGTTGAACTTCTCCGCTCACATCGCAGCAACAACCAGAACCTGCAGATTCCTCCTGAGCAACGTCAGAAGGATCCGCCCCTTCCTGACAAAAGAAGCCACCCAACTCCTCGTCCAATCAACAGTCATCTCCCGCCTCGACTACTGCAACGCACTGGTTGCTGGCCTCCTGGCCACTGCCACCAAGCCTCTTCAACTCATTCAGAACGCAGCGGCCCGCCTGATCTCAAACCTACCGAAGTCAGCCCATGTTACCCCACTTCTTAGGGACCTGCACTGGCTCCCCATTGCTGCACGAATCCGCTTCAAGGCCCTCGACCTGGCATACCGTGTGGCAAAGGGAACCGCTCCCCCCTACCTCCGGTCAATGGTCTCTACACACCCTCAAGACCCCTACACTCTGTATCTTCTGGCCATCTCAGACCCACGCCTATGCGAGCTCCGGGAGGGTCATCAAGGAGAAGCCGCCTTTTCTCAGTCCTTGGCCCACAATGGTGGAATGAACTGCCCACCCCAGTTAGGACAGCCGAAACCCGTCCATTATCTGAAATGATTTTTTTTTAAATAATAATAAAAAATAACTCTAACCCTAACTAACCTTACTGTCCTAATAAACCTACACACTGTAGCACTCAACACTTTGAGGAACATTGTTACTCAGCTGATAGAGTTGTGCCCTTCCTGATGACTTGTCGTACAGAACTTGTAAGTCGCTTTGGATAAAAGCGTCAGCTAAATTACTCAGTGGTGTAGGCAGTATTGAGCCCCGCCCACATTGTGCACTTGCTCACATACATTTTTGAGTGGCAGTACATTTCACAAATGCCAGATAGGGAGCAGCCCCTCCTCTTTCATTCAAACTAATGTTATAGCCCGTGCATTGATTGCACAGAGCAATGGGAGCCTACTTCCTGCTAGCTAGCTGCTTTTAATGTACAGTAGGTTAGGTTAAATCAAGGGGAAACAAAGCAGTTTGCTTAAGTTTGTCACAAAACACATTGTGAGGAGCAAGAGGAAGATAAGTTCATCCATCATTCTCAACTCAGACACCTGCTCCTGTACCAGTGTATCTTCAACAAGTGCTAAGTAGTTAATGAGATGTACAGCCAGCCAGCACCCAGTTTTCAGTCGCTGTGCAAGATGCAGAACATGGACACAGCAGTCTTTTCATCACTCACTGGAGTACTTGATGCCCCATCATGACATACAGTATTTCCCAACATGAATCGTCTCCTATATGCCCTCATCATCCATGACGAGTAGAAAGATTATTTTCAACTGCCAATTACTATAATCTGTCATCAGTTCAAAAGGGATCTGATCAGTGGCGGCCGGTGGGTTTCGCCACTAGGGGGCGCTATACCAAACATTAAATGCAAACATGTACAGTACAGTACCACGCAACACTCATTGCCAGACGTGAGCGATTCGACTCACGCTCACGGCAATGAATCGGCTCTTATGAACGAGTCGCTCAGCTGTTACTACAACAACACACAACCAGTCAAATAAAGTATAGTCTAGACTCTAATTCACAACTTGAAACACAATATATAAATAGAAAAGTTAGAAACAAAACTCGCCCGTCTACAAACACAGGCAGATCTCTCCCTCTCTCCTTCTCTCTCTCACACACAGCGCGACGTGGAATCGATTCGTTACACAATCAGACCTATTATATACCAAGAATAACTTCAGTATGAGTACAGGGCTGTACACATATTTTGCATATTGTTAAACGAGCCAAGGCTAGCTATTAAACTATCGATATGAATCGAAAATCTGGGACCCTGATGTAAACAAGACAAACGTCTTTCTCTGGTCTGCATCCCCTTAACAATTGTGTGTATTGAGCCGTACTGTATTGTACCCATTCTGCAATCTGTTAATAAAGTTCTCATTCATTCATTCATTCATTCAAACATAGACGATATTGAACAAGCCATAATCCACGTATTTTCAATCCGAGAGAGCTGCAGTAGTTAAATCAATGAGCCATCGAGATAGTCAGTGTGGTAAGTAACGTTATTATTGCATCCAAGATTGATACAGATACAGAGAGAGAGAGAGAGAGAGAGAGAGAGAGAGAGAGAGACTCACTGTTTAGTTGAACGTCCAGGGCCAAGTTAGCAATTAGCCAAGTGTTAGCTCAGCTGAGCTCGTTGCCACAACACTCAACAAGTACATTCCGTTGTCCATTTCCGCTCGAACAGACTGCAAAACTACCTGGCGTTCTATCGCCATGCTCTAAGACAAACTCTAACCTTAACCAACTTTGAAAGAGTGCCTAAGCTTAAGAACTTGCAGTCACGGCACGGCAAACAGCTGCATGCATCTCACAACAACACAACTATCTCAACCAAGCTAGAAGCTAGAAATTGGATTCGGCCAATCAGATATCGTCTCTGTGAAATTCTGCCATGGAAAGAAATACTGGCGTCGGCCAATCAGAGAGCGTCTCCGCGAAATGCGGCTATGGAAAATCCTTCACGGAAGTTCACGCTGCTGGCTAGACCGCTTCAAATCGCGCTCGGATTCCAACATAATAGTCATATTTCAACGCACAACGCCGTATGCACTGATTGGCTGTGACGGAGACAGCGATCAAACTGTGACGCGCACGCAGAGCGCTATCGCGTATTGCCCCCGAGAAATACGAAAAAATAAAAAAAATAAAAAAACGTGATGTCACTTCCTGCTCTGGAAAACGGTGTTTTTTTAATTTAGATAATAACGTTATATTGTGCATTGGAAATACAATCATACTTAAAATGAGTAAATATTATTAATTTTAAACATGTTTATATTATTTATAGGGCTATAAAACACAAAAACGAAAAAGTTTTATTCTCTTCTTCTCTGATTTAACAGCAGCTGGCCAGCAGGTGGGTCGGCGCCCTAGCGCCCCTAGTGGTAGAGCCGCCACTGGATCTGATCAGATTGGAGTAAATGTGCCAACCTGCTCATCAGGAGCAATTAGGGGTTAAGTGTCTTGCTCATCAGATTGATCACCAATGATAGTTAGAATAGCACCACTGTGTCCTTGTGATGGACCAAGCAGCCAGAAGATGAGGACACAGTGGTGCAGGCAAAAATAAGGGTTTTATTTAACCAAACAAAGGGTTAACAAATGCATAATTTCAAAACAGAATATACTGTAAATGGGCCCAAAAAATGTAAGGCAGGACAAAACAGACCTGAACTGAAAGGAAGCCCACTCACAAATGGTAAACTCAGCTATATATACAGTAGGTCCTGGCCAGCAGTGATGCCAGTAACTAGTTACTCTAATCTGATTACTTTTTTCAGTAAATAATAATCTAACTTGTTACTTTTTACAAGCCAGTAATCTAATTACAGTTACTTTTCCAAGTGGCTGTGCGTTACTATTTAGTTACTATCTCATAATGCTGATGATAAGAGAGCCATGGGTACAGTCAGCTAGACCGGAGATGGGACGTGCGCACGCACACAGCCACACACACATGAGAACAACAAACTATAATACCATGTTTTATATTACACAACGGTTTTACAGTTGAATTTTTTATTAAAATTATATTATATACATTTTCTATTTTATTTCGTTTGGGAACCACTGTCCTAGAGTGCCTGAGCAGTGGACAGCTGTGACCTTATATGGCCTGATGGCTGATGAGGTCTCATGATGACCTGTCTGAGCAGCCAATCATGATTTATGACATTATGCACTTTCAATAAAGCATTATTAAAAAAAAAAAAAAAAAAAAAAACTGTTGTCATTCTTATGTTATGGCAGCAGCAGGGGGGACGACGACGACGACTTCGTAACCTAGTTACTTTCAAAGTAGCTAAGTTACTTTGATAATTGAGTAATCAGTAAAGTAACTAGATTAATTTTTAAAGGAGTAATCAGTAATCAGTAATCAGATTATTTTTACAAGTAATCTGTGGCATCACTGCTGGCCAGAGTCAGACACATTAACATAGGCAGGGTAATTAATAAAATCCATATTTTACTGAAATATCTTAAAATTCTGATTAATCTAACAAACAATAAACACATAACATACAACATCTCTACTAAACTGAACAACCAATAATCTTAAGTGATAAAAAAATACATATAACAAACTAAATCACACAACAATGTACCCCCCCCCCCCCCCCCCCCCCCCCCCCTGACATCTCCCGTGACTTGGTTCGGTCCACCGTCTACCCCCATCCGGCTATTTAGGATGGACCAGTCGCAGCTGCTCTGTTTGTCCAGAGGAGAGGGTGGCTGCAAACTCGAAGACAAACAAACAAGCAAACACACACGTGAGAATGAGATGCATACACTCAAACTTAAAACATGCAAGTCAGAACAGCTAATAAAGAATGGATATGATATCAGTATGCAAATCTATGTGTCCTGTGTCATTATGTGAAATAGAAATCATGTATGTGCATCATGAATGTAAACGTGTACAAACATTAACCAACTAAGGGAAAGAACTAAACCAAACAATAAGGGTGAGGGAACATGTGCGGGTGAAGTGCACAGACACACACACTCACGTCACACACTCCCCCCTCCTCTGGCAGCTCAGAGAACAACGGGACGCTTAAAGCCTTTCTCCAACGCGTTCGTGTTTCCGCGTCTCTGATTGGCCAGGTCATGTGACATGTACGCCCAATCGTGGGACCGCAAGTTTCTACACTGGTTAAGCTTAGGCGCTCTTTCGAAGTTGGTTAAGGTTAGAGCTTGTCTTAGAGCATGGCGATAGAACGCCTGCCCTGATTCCAAACTCTAACCTTAACCAACTTCGAAAGAGTCGCCTAAGCTTAACCAGTGATAAACTAGGCGTTAGGTAGTTTGCAGGCTGTTCGACCCGGCGCAGAACTTGCCGTCCCACGATTGGCGCACATGTCACATGACCTGGCCAATCAGAGCGCAAAACGGGAACCCGGAAACACGGACGCGTTGGAGAAAAGCTACACGCCAACAGGACAGTTTCTAATTGCAGCCAACCGTAGGTGCTCTTTGATGAGGGCAGGGATTCACATTCCTTTATGGCTGTGGGTAGGGCGTTCCACATTATTGTGGCATAATTTTTTGTGATGTTTGTAGCCTTGTTTTTAGGGCCTTTGAGGTGCTTTGATACCATGAGGTGCAAGCATAGTCGTATAATCCTTGAATGAGTGCTCCTGTTAGAGTCTTCAAGGTATTCTTATTTACCAGAGAGGAGATCCTGTACAAAAATATTGTTTGTTGGTTGACTTTTTTGAATACATTGGTTGCCATTTTGTCACAGGAAAGATTTGCCTCTAGGATGGAACCCAGGTAGGTAATTTCATCTTTCCTTGTGACAATATTGTCACCCACTGTAACCGAGAAGCCGTTGGCCTTGCTGAGTTTGCTATTTGATCCAAAGAGAATGGATTCCGTTTTACCCAGGTGTAATGATAGTGTTATCAGCGAGTTTGTTATTGAATGGCCCTTCTAAGGTTTCTCTCCTCCACATCACCTGTGGTGCTTTCTTCCTATTGCTAGGTTTTTTGTGAGTTTTTCCTTACCTTCGCTGGGGTATGTCTGGGAGTGTTGCATTTATTTTATTTATTTATTTTACACTTATTTTACATTTATTTTGGATTTCATGGTGGGATTTTGTTCTTGATTTATTATGATGTTTATTCTTGACTTGTTTAAAGACATGGGGATATTACCTTGTGATTCTGGGCTTTACAAATAGATTGTATTTGATGAGAGGAGAGGAGGAAAGGTTAGACAAGAGGAGAGGGTGAACGGTTAGAGAAGGGGAGAGGGTGAAAGGTTAGAGGAGAGGAGAGGGTGAAAGGTTAGAAGAGAGGAGAGGGTGAAAGGTTAGAGGAGAGAGGGGAGGAGGAAAAGTTAGAAGAGAGGAGCGGGTGAAAGGTTAAAAGAGAGGAGAGGGTGAAAGGTTAGAAGAGAGGAGAGGTGTGAAAGGTTAGAAGAGAGGAGAGGGTGAAAGGTTAGAGGAGAGGGTGAAAGGTTAGAGGAGAGAGGAGGGGAGGAACGGTTAGAGAAGGGGAGAGGGTGAAAGGTTAGAAGAGAGGAGAGGGTGAAAGGTTAGAGGAGAGGGTGAAAGGTTAGAGGAGAGAGGAGGGGAGGAACGGTTAGAGAAGGGGAGAGGGTGAAAGGTTAAAAGAGAGGAGAGGGTGAAAGGTTAGAAGAGAGGAGAGGGTGAAAGGTTAGAGGAGAGAGGGGGGGAGGAAAAGTTAGAAGAGAGGAGCAGGTGAAAGGTTAAAAGAGAGGAGAGGGTGAAAGGTTAGAAGAGAGGAGAGGGTGAAATGTTAGAGGAGAGGAGATGGTGAAAGGTTAGAAGAGAGGAGAGGGTGAAAGGTTAGAGGAGAGGAGAGGGTGAAAGGTTAGAGGAGAGGAGAGGGTGAAAGGTTAGAAGAGAGGAGAGGGTGAAAGGTTAGAGGAGAGGAGAGGGTGAAAGGTTAGAGGAGAGGAGAGGGTGAAAGGTTAGAAGAGAGGAGAGGGTGAAAGGTTAGAGGAGAGGAGAGGGTGAAAGGTTAGAAGAGAGGAGAGGGTGAAAGGTTAGAGGAGAGGAGAGGGTGAAAGGTTAGAAGAGAGGAGAGGGTGAAAGGTTAGAGGAGAGGAGAGGGTGAAAGGTTAGAAGAGAGGAGAGGGTGAAAGGTTAGAGGAGAGGAGAGGGTGAAAGGTTAGATGAGAGGAGAGGGTGAAAGGTTAGAGGAGAGGAGAGGGTGAAAGGTTAGAAGAGAGGAGAGGGTGATCGGTTAGATGAGAGGAGAGGGTGAAAGGTTAGAGGAGAGGGTGAACGGTTAGAAAAGAGGAGAGGAGGAAAGGTTAGAGGAGAGAGGGGAGGAGGAAAGGTTAGAAGCAAGGAGAGGAGGAAAGGTTAGAGGAGAGGAGGAAAGGTTACAAGAGAGGAGAGGAGGAACGGTTAGAGGAGAGAGGAGAGGAGGAAAGGTTAGAAGAGAGGAGAGGAGGAACGGTTAGAGGAGAGAGGAGAGGAGGAAAGGTTAGGCGAGAGAGCAGATGAGAAGGAAATGTTAGAGGACAGAGTAGAGGAGAGGAGGAAATGTTCTATGAGAGGAGGAAAGGTTAGGGGAGATAGGAGAGGAGAGAAGGAAAGGTTAGCTGAGAGAGGAGAGGAGAGAAGGAAAGGTTAGCTGAGAGAGGAGAGGAGAGAAGGAAATGTTAGGACAGAGAAGAGGAGAGGAGGAAAGGTTAGAGGAGAGGAGGAAAGGTTGGAGGAAATAGGAGAGAGGAGAGAAGAGGAGGAAATGTTAGAGGAGAGAGGGGGAAAGGTTAGAGGAGAGAGAAGAGAAGGAAAGGTTATGTGAGAGAGGAGAGGAGGAAAGGTTAGGGGAAAGAAGAGGGAAGAGGAGGAAAGGTTAGAGGAGAGAGAAGAGGAGGACAGGTTAGAGGACAGAGAAGAGGAGGACAGGTTAGATGAGGAGGAAAGGTTGGGGGAAAGATGAGAGAGAAGAGGATGAAAGGTTAGAGGAGAGATGAGGTAATGTTAGAGGAGAGAGGATATGAGAGAAGGAACGGTTAGAGGAGAGAGGAGAGTAGGAAAGGGAGGAGGAGAGAAGGAATGTTAGAGGACAGTGAAGAGGAAGAAAGGTTAGAGGAGAGGAAGAAAGATTAGGGGAGAGAGAAGAGGATAGAAGGAAAGGTCAGGAGAAGAGAAAAGAGGAGGAAAGGTTAGGGGAGAGAAAAAAAAAGGAGAGGAGGAAATGTTAGGGGCGAGAGAAGAGGTTATGGGAGAAGAGATAAGGAAAGGACGGAGCAGAGGAGGAAAGGTTAGGAGGGGAGGAAAGGTTACGGGGGAGAGGAGAGAAAGAAAGGTTAGAGGAGAGAGGAGAGAAGGAAAGGTTGGGAGAGAGAGGAGAGGAGGAAAGGTTAGGGGGAGAGGAGAGGAGGAAAGGTTAGAGGAGAGGAGAGAAGGAAAGGTTAGAGGGGAGAGGAGGAAAGGTTAGGGGAGAGAGGAGAGCAGGAAAGGTTAGAGGAGAGGTTAGGGGGAGAGGAGAGGCGAGAAGGAAAGGTTAGAGGGGAGAGGAGGAAAGGTTAGGGGAGAGAGGAGAGCAGGAAAGGTTAGAGGGGAGAGGAGGAAAGGTTAGGGGAGAGGTTAGGGGGAGAGGAGAGGCGAGAAGGAAAGGTTAGAGGGGAGAGGAGGAAAGGTTAGGGGAGAGAGGAGAGCAGGAAAGGTTAGAGGAGAGGAGGAGAGGAGATAAGGAAAGGTTAGAGGAGAGAGGAGAGGAGAGGAGAAAAGGTTAGAGGGAAGAGGAGGAAATGTTAGGGGAGAGAGGAGAGCAGGAACGGTTAGAGGAGAGAGGAGAGGTTAGAGGAGAGAAGGAAAGGTTAGAGGGGAGGAGGGGAGGGATGAGAGGAGATGAAGAAAGGTTGGGAGAGAGGAGAGGAAACGTTAGGAAAGAAAGGAGAGGAGGAAAGTTAGAGAGAGGAGAGGGGAGGAGGAAAGGTTAGGGGAGGAGGAAAGGTTAGGGGAGAGAGGAGAAGAGAAAAGGTTAGGGGAGAGAGGAGAGAAGAGAGGATGGAAGGAGAGAAGAGAATATAAGAGAAAAGAAGAGAAGAGATGATGAGAGGAAGAGAAAGAGAGGATGAGAGGAGATGAGAAGTAGGGGTTGGGGAGAAGCTTTTTGTGGACTTATTGATCGTAAGAGGAGACGCATTGTAAGGGCTCAAGGAGTGTGTGTGTGTGTGTGTGTGTGTGTGTGTGTGTGTGTGTGTGTGTGTGTGTGTGTGTGTGTGTGTGTGTGTGTGTGTGTGTGTGTGTGTGTGTGTGTGTGTGTGTGTGTGTGTGTGTGTGTGTGTGTGTGTGTGTGTGTGTGTGTGTGTGTGTGTGTGTGTGTGTGGATGCATGCGTGCATGTGCATGCGTGTGTGTGTGTGTGTGTGTATGTGTATGTGTATGTGTGCGTGTCTAACCTTATTAATAATTTACTGGCCCTATGCAGTAAGGGATGGAAGGACACAAACAGATTAATGAAAAGAAGTGGAATAAAATGTGTGAGAGAGAGAGAGAAAGAGAGAATGATGGATGGACGAGTTGGAAGCTGTGTGTGTGTGTGCGCACGTGTGTCTGTCTGTGCCGAGTGACATTTCTCTGACAAACAGCCGACTCCCCAGTGACCTTGGAATGGTTCTTGTTTAAAGTTCACAACATTTATAGAACCCAGCTTCTCATGCCTACATCATCTAAAACACAGCAATACCAAAATATTCTGCAAGAACAGGTAGCCTAAAAATTCAGATGATCTGAAATTGGGATTGTAATGCGACCCCAATTGCACGACACAGACAGGTATTCAGAGTTAGCCGAAACAAGGGCATAATTTATTCACAACAAAAAAGCAGCACTGTCCCTTTAAGGGAGAACTCAAAATACACTTCTAGAGTCCATGACTGAAATGAAAGTTCTGAGTCTGGTCCTGTTCAGACTCACCAGAACACTTGCCGATGGGCAACACAGCAAACGGGGTCCATGAAAAATGGAGTGAGAAACATAGGCATCCTCCCGTGGAAGCCTAGAGAGCGATGCCGATGCCTCACACCAGGAACGAGGCCCACGGAGAGAGAGTAGGGCAGTAGATGGCACGACGTCTCACCCAGAGACGCGGCGGTAGATGGTAGCAACGGAAGGCACGACGTCTCCCAGTGAGAACATAGGAAATCCTCCTGTCGGATTATAGAGAGCGAAGACGATGTCTCAGGAGCGCGGCAGTTGATGGTAGATACAGAACGACCTGGCAATGAGTGGAAGGGAGTCGGCAGTACTAGTAGTCTCCCAACGAGCTGATTGCAAACTCCTCTCAGGTGCGTGAAGTAGAATGTTCGGCACGCCCCCTCGTTGGGCAGCATGCAGTCCTTACCCAGCCCTCACAGAAATGCATTTAAATGTTTTAGATCATGGTTTAGATCATGGTTTAGATCATGTTTTAGATCATGTTTTAGATTGTGTTTTACTGTAGATCATGTTTTAGATTGTGTTTGGATCGTGTTTTAGATCATGTTTAGATCATGTTTTAGATCATGTTTAGATTGTGGTTTAGATCATGTTTAGATTGTGGTTTAGATCGTGTTTTAGATTGTGTTTATATTGTCTTTTAGATCATGTTTAGATTGTGGTTTAGATCATGTTCAGATTGTGTTTTAGATCGTGTTTGGATCGTGTTTTAGATTGTGTTTATATTGTCTTTTAGATCGTGTTTAGATTGTGGTTGTGGTGGATTTCTCTGTCCAAACTGTCCAACCATTATGGAAATATGGGGATGTTGGTTGAATCTTGAGTCCCACAGGTCAACAGCTACTGGGAGATTGAAGGGGTATGATCAGTACAAACACACGTGGGCTAGTCTCATAGTAGTCGGAACAACATAACAATACTAGGGGGTTTGACTGTTAAGAGTGGCCCTGGGGGAGAAATGGATTAGCATTTAAACCTCTGTTCCCCCTGGGGGAAGTAGGCCACCTCACCAGTTCAAAGGCCGGTGATATTTACACAAGCCGATGGAGACACTATTTAAAATAGGGTAACAGCTGAAGACATTTGTTTTCACCAAGAGTCCATTGATAACATCTCACTGAACGAATTTACATACAAGTGTCACAAAGCAGGTGGGGCAATAGACCGTTTGGTCACAATGCCTGTTAGATCTTGCAGGCATCCTGTAAGGCCCCAAGTAGAGACGAGATGTCTAGGGCGGAGTTAAGCTTCACTACTTCAGTAATTAAAGTATGTTTATAGTCATTAAAGAAACTCCAAATTAAACTACAAATATTACAGTTATGTTGTGCTAATGAGGCTGGACGTAATGATATGAAACATGCATTGTTCATACCCAAAGTGAGCACCAAAGTTGCCATAAAACGCTTTCTTAACCAATCTTTAGAATAACCATAAATACTGACAACTAGCTGTTTATAAGGGATAATGATTAAACACAACAGGACTGTCTCAAAACCAAGAGGGACAACAATAGCTAAACAGTTGAAACTTCTATATTTAACTAAGAAATATAGACTTCTTTGTGCTTATCACAGAACCAGCAATAAGGCTAAACTTAGTTATAACGTTCCAAATTTCAATCAGAAAACGACAACATTCACGATCAAGTATAGTCCTGGCTAAAATCTTACATTATTAAACTATAAAAATAGATACTGGGGTATAAAACGTTAAACTATAATGAAATAGAGAAATATCTTTTTAGAGACATTAAAGCCGGCCCCTTCTAGGTTCAGAGGGGACGACAGACGAGCCTCAAAATGGCCGCTTTAGGGTCTCAACCAATCGGCATCTCTCTCTCTTCTTAAGAGGGCCTCCCATCTGACGTAAGACTAGCATGAGCAGAAGGGGAGGAGAAAAAGCGTTAAAACTAGCAGTTTGCGAGAGCAGAAGCAGAACGGACAGGAACGAAACTACAGACACATGCTTTTTCCCCTCATCCCCACACGGAAGCTGATGACGACGAGCTGAGAGGAAAACCAACGAATAGCGAGGAGACGAGAAGAAATACTTTAATTGTAGTGAATTAGTCTGAAACAAAGGTCTGAGGGCATAGTCTCGGGAATCTATTGTTTCATTGCACGTTTTGAATTCAAGCCTTTTGTTATTTCACTTTTGAAATAAAGCTGCATCTGAGAACAAGCAAACTCTCATTCTCTTCATTTCAGTCTCCTGCTCTCCGCCGTCGTTACAAGGCCATTTCCTGGCCTTTTTGAGTAACAGGGAATTAGTAACGGACAACACACAACGCATAGTAGCTTAAGCTGGTTCTTTATATCAGAACCATAGACCCTTGTTACTTCATGGTTTATATCATGGTTTCGATAGTGTTTTGGACCGTGTTTTAGATCATGTTTTAGATAATGAAAAGATTAGTTTAGACAATGTACAGATGGAGTAAAATGTTCCTAAAATTATTACTAATATGTCTGGGGGTCCAAACTAAGTTACAAGATAATCATTAAATATTATTTCACAAACCCTACATTTGTCCTAAAATTGCTTTATAGTAGATGATGCAGGGTTACATTTTTGTCTCATATGAGTACTATTAAAAAATACTATTGTGTTTTGAGAAATAAGGAAGCTAAGATGAAGAAAAAGAAGAAAACATTTCCAACAAAAGATTAACAATGACAAATTACAGAGGGAAGTTATGGAGCACATTAAACAAGTTCTCACACTGTGGTACCATAGAACACCAAGGGGTTTTCACTCAACCACATGGAATTGCAAACTATTTTAACAACTACAGTATTTCACAAGCAAACTAGAGACTGTCATGGAGGGGAATGAGTCCTGCAAAAAGTAGTCCTTCATATACAGCAATTGTGAAAGAAATTATGTACAGGAAGAACTGCACCTTTGTGTTCCATCAAGAAGAAAGAGAGCATGTTGAAGGAATCCTAATGTCCCTTCCTGATCAAAAGTCATCAGGGATTCATAATCTGGATGCAAGGTTATTTAGAGTTGCAGCAAAACATCTGTCTATTCCCATTTGTCATATATTTAATACAAGTTTATCAAAGGGTATGTGGAATGACTAAATTATACCATTACCCAAAGATCCACATTCACGGGGGCAAATAGTCAACTCACTAGTTGACCTCCTATACTGAGCAAGATAATAGAGAAAATAGCTTTTGAACAGATGTAGACTGTTTCCACCAATGGGTTAATCACCCATTTTCAGCATGCATATTGTGTGGATCATCCACATAATCCATAATCCTTGACAGATGAGTGGCTAGAAGAAATGGTGCACTAATGTTGTATTTTAGCACTGCTTTCAATCTAATAGATCATGAACTATACTAATGAGAAAATTATGGTTTTCTTCCACTCTGTCATGGATGGTTAGCTACCTATCTGCGAGAAAGCAGAGCGATTTTTCAATGGAAATTATTCTTCTAGTAAAAATGTGGCGTTCCAGACAGGTGCTAAGTGGTGAACTTGTAATTCCTCGACCTTGGACTAATAATGTAAAATTCACAGTGCACTATAGAGCCATATTCAACTGGAACAAGCTACCAGTATCCACAAGGCAAGTAAAGAATAAAAATAGTTTCAAAAAGATGTTACTGATGTAGTAACATGTGATTAACTATTTTGTGTTTTTATCTTATTATTATTATTATTATTATTATTATTATTATTATTATTATTATTATTATTATTATTATTATTATTATTATTATTATTATTATTATTATTATTATTATTATTATTATTATTATTATTATTATTATTATTATTATTATTATTATTATTATTATTATTATTATTATTATCAATTTCAGTCACCCTTTCTTCTTTTCTTATTTTGATTGTATTACTAATTACATTCTGTTTTGTATTCTGTTATATTATTAATTACATTCTGTATTTGTGTTCTGTGGATGCTTTTAAATCCCGACTCAAAACCCACCTCTACTCCATAGCATTTGGTTAGGATTAATCTTACCATTCTCTCTACAATTTTCTCTGTCAGCCTAGTGCTTACTCGGCCCCCCTTGTGTTGCTGTTCTGTGTTCTGTACAGTGTCCAGTTACTTTATTGTCATTCCCTGTGTCTTATGTCTTACCGTACTGTCTGTTGCATAGTCATACTCCCATAACATATCGGCTAGTCTCCTATGTCTTACTATTGTCCGCTGTATAGTCTTTGTGTCATAACATGTCTACTGTCCTATGTCATACTGTATCATCTGTTGTATAATCTTAGTGGCTTGTGGTCCTACTCAGGCATGTGCACACATAGAGCCCAAGGGGTGCTTGAGCACCTGCCCTTTTGAGCCTCATAAAAAAGTGCCCCCTTTTCCTTTTTTTTACCATTGTGCATATAGACTGCCCTTCCAACTGAAAAATGTCAGGATAGAATCAAAATATTAGGTAAAGAGAGAGAGATGCCCCGTATTCCATTGCAGTTTGCACGGCCTCCTCAGCTCCGCGGACCTATATATTTTATGCATAGCATGGGTGGTGATGATGATGATAGAAACCGCTGTGGCGCATACAGTTGAATGCTGGTATTACACTCACTGAGGGACACGAAGAAGTCAAGTCCGATGGGATTTGGGAATCTCAAATACAAATCGGGATTGGAATAAAAAATGTATTTATATTAAACAATACAGAATATACAGCACTTCTTGGGGTCTGTAGGGTAAGCACTTATTCCCTCCCCCCTGAACATTTATGGAGATGTATGGGCCTTTTAAGTCAGTGATAAAAGTGTCTTTCAAGGATAAGTGAGCTCCTGCACTGATTATTATAGTTCAATATTCAATATTTGATCACCAAAACCCCCCAAAAAACATAAAAAGGGGGCCCCCCCCCCGCCCAAAAAGGGCCCCCAAAAACACGCTCGGTTCTAACATGCACAGGTACAGTGCCCTTTTCAGCCTTTGAGCACCTGCCACTCTAAAGTCCTGTGCACGTCCCTTGTCCTATATTGACTGTCCATCCTGTCTTTTGTTGTATTGTCCTCTGTTACACTGTGTGACTATGTCTATAGTTTTTCATTTTGTAGTTACTGTACAGCACTTTGGTCGGCTCTTGTTTTTAAATGTGCTATATAAATAAATTACTTGACTTATATTACTAATTACATTCTGTATTTGTATTCTGTTATATTATTTTCTTGTGAGGATCCCAGGAAGACTAGTGGTCATTAATTTGACAGCTAAAGGGGATCCTAATAAAACAAAAAACAAATAAACATAAAGGAGGCATTAACAAACTTCAGAGTTTAATAATAATAATAATGCAGGACCTCTTTAGGGGGGTCTTTATTCGGCATGCAACAAACTGGACATGCAATTGGAGCGGCACACACACACCGGGATACACACACACACACATGCATTGTCTTTCCTCAGTCGCCGATGCGATTGAGTCTCTGCGCTTGACCCATCCCATCGTCCTTCCCCCCATGGGCAGCCGGGAGCAGATAGGGCGTCAACGTGAGCCGCGCCCCGGGGACCAATCCAAGTGCTCCTGTCCGTCTTCGTCAAGGACACCACAGCGTTAGCGATCTGTTGTTGTGCATGTTTTTCCATTGGGTTTATCTTATCGGGGGGGAAACCCTTGCGAGCACGGGGAGAACATGCAAACTCCACACAGAAAGGCCAGGGAGATACCCCACCTGGGTACCTGGCATCATGGAAACCTGGTCCCCAAGCGGGAATCGAACCCTGGACCTTCTTGCTGTGAGGCGACAGTGTTAACCACTACACCACTCGTAGTTCAATTCACAGCTGTGCATTTGCCCTCGTATGAAAGTGTCCCGCTGTTTTAGTGTCTCTGAACCAATACATTGGTTGAAAGCGAGGATGGCCGCTGTTTGATTGATACCCTACTTGGCCTATTATGTGCTTCCAATTTCGAGTTATAAGACCAAACAGCCAACGAGCGTCAGATTGGAAAAAGTGACCACCTCCGTTTTCGCCTCCCGGTGACCGGACCAATCACCTCTGACGGTGAAAATGATTGACCGTTTTTGTAGCCAATGAAATTCTGGAAACGACGATATCTCACGTGAGGGATTTTTCCGGGGATATATATGTAATTTTCTCTGACGAAAGGTCCAGACTCGTTCGACATCTGCTGCGCGTGGGGGAAACATACCTATATATACCATTAGAAAAACATGTGTAAAACACTTGTTTTTTGTGGTATTGTTATCAACTTTGGACCTGTACTAGATAAGACTTCAGGCTATGGCCCCATAGTGTTTTCCAGCTAAACCTCTCACCTGGAACCTGTATAGGCATCTGTTTGCAAAACAATTCAGACATAAGTAAAAATATATATATATATTATAATAATAATAACTTTATTTCAGTGTGTTCAAACCTCTGTAACTCTATTTCAGTAGCAATCAGTGATTGCTCCTGTTGTGAAAGTAAATTCTGAATGTTTCCTTTCAAAAAAGGCCAGACTCATGCATGTGATATATAAATGGTTCAATAATATCTTTCAAATTACTTTGGGTTTGCAATCGACAGGCGTTTTATGCAAAGTTTGCAGGAGTGTTAAGAGGTTAAAGCTTGTTCATGATATTTAAGCTATGTAATTGTCAGTACAATAATGAGGTTGACTGCCAAATAGCTAACAACACTGCTTAAATCATAATATTAAACAGTAACAGTAGATCTAGAAATACTATGTATTTATATGTATCATTTGTAAGTGATATGTACCTTGTTACCAATAGTCCTCAAGTCCTCTTCTTGTTGATAAATCAAACTTTTGACAAATCCAGTTGGGAGAGACGAAAAGTCTCAATTATGTGGTAATTGGTGTAACCTGAGCGCCCCCCTACTGGTTGAGTATCGTTATTGTGCATGTAACCTGGTGACAGATCTGTTCGCCGCCTCCCTGATGGCAGAAATGGCTACTCTACTTCACTGCATCTGTACAATTTATTGGATGTGTACAGGATGTTGGATGTAAATGTAAATGCTGGGACAGTGAGCCGACAACGTTAAATAACAATATTTAAATAATAAATACGATTGCATGGGATCTCTGGGTGGCTGGCTCAATATCATCCTTGATTTCATCCAGAGTGATATTCTCCTTCGAAATATTCTTTCACGGTCACTAGGGGTGGGGGAAAAAATCGATACGTAGTAGTATCGCAATACTTTGAGTGGCGATACTGTATCGATACAGGGACGCCAAGTATCGATATTTAATTATTCATAAAAATAAAAACTTTTATTTTTCTGTATTTATTTTTTTTGTATAAGGAAGTTGCATTGTTCATTTCAATACCTGTAATAAAACAGTAGTCCACACACACACACACACACACACACACACACACACACACACACACACACACACATGTGCATTCAGTTAAGTTGGAATATGACTGTAATACAAACAGTTCAGTTTGTCAGGTACATGCAACACAGATTACAGTGTTTACATCTGTCTGCTTGAGAAAATACCATGTTCTGCAATAAAAATGATTGAAGTGAGATGAACAGACTGAACTTTATTTTATTAGATAAAACATGTTGACAAAGTTTTACTTTGCAGTTGAAAAAAGGCAATACATTTAATTTGATAAAAAAAAAAAAAAAAAATGCAATACTCAGCGTATCGCGATATATTTAGTATCGCGATACTATCGTATCGTGACGCAAGTATTGCAATAGTATTGTATCGTGAGGTCTCTGGCTATTCCCACCCCTAACGGTCACGCCTGGCATTACAATGCCTGTGTCTGGCAATAATTACTGCTGCCATGATCACCTGTGACGCTGGCAGTGACGCTGGCATGATGCCTCTTTATAGCGCTTAGGGATTTGAGCTTATTTACCACCATGTCTGTGAAGATACAGAGCATTTTTCGACAAGGCTCATTTGCATAGAAAGGGGACATGTTCCGCCCATATTACCTCATTTAAATACACGCCAAAAAAGCAGCGCAAACCCTTTGTGGATCCCGCCCTAAGTATTGAGACAGTGAGCTAAAATGTGTCTTTATGAAGTCTAAGTATTGGGACAATGAGTTAAAGTTGGTCTTTATAAAGTATTGAGACAGTCAGCTAAAGTTGGTCTTTATAGCCTAAGTATTGAGGCAGTGAGCTAAATCCAATCAAATCCTTTATTTATATAGCACGTTTAAAAACAACAAAGTTGACCAAAGTGCTTCACAATCAAGCAATATAGTAAAAAACACACAGATTAATCACAATACAATGCACACAAAACTACAAACAGATTATGGCAGCAGACTTTTTTAAATACTCGGGAGAACAGATGTGTTTTTAGATGGGATTTAAACATTGGGGGCGTTGGGGCCAGCCTAATGTGGTGAGGCAACTCGTTCCAGAGTTTGGGGGCTGTAACCGCAAACGCACGGTCCCCCCTGTTCTTTAGCCTGGATTTGGGGACAACAAGGAGGGACTGGTCAGCAGACCTCAGAGACCATAATGGGGTGTAGGGGAGCAAGGATCTCGGTGAGGTAGGGTGGGGACAGACCATTCATTGCTTTATAAGCAAACAACAGGATCTTAAAATGGATCCTAAACTGCACAGGCAGCCAATGAAGGGAGGCGAGGACAGGAGTGATGTGCTCCTGTTTGCGTGTCAACAGCCGAGCAGCAGCGTTTTGGACCAGCTGAAGATGCGACAGCGAGGCCTGGTCAACGCCAAAGTAAAGCGTGTTACAGTAATCCAGTTGTGTTGTCACAAAGGCATGCATAACTCTCTCAAAGTCCTTAAAAGAGAGAAGAGGCTTGACCTTGGAGAGTTGCTTCAGCTGGAAGAAACTGGACCTAACCACAGATTTAATCTATTTGTCCATTTTAAATTCATTGTCTATTTTCACCCCCAGGTTGGTAGCTATGGGTTTGACACATGAGTCAAGGGGGCCCATGTCTGAAGGTGAGGTACAGTACCAGGCCCGCTTGGTCCGAACATAATGTTTTTTTGTCATTGAAATTTAAAAGTTCAGAGTTTTTAAGTTGTCTGCATAAAAATGGAACGAGATGCCATGGTTCTTGATAATAGACCCTAAGCCTGTTCCACCCCTTTGGGTCGGTACCGACCCCTTTTGCCATTATGATCATAGATCCATATTTTTATGATTGATGGAAATCATTTGCGATTTTAAAATCAACCGTTTTCAAGTATTACCATCACAAACATGTCACAAAAGCATGTAGAATGTAAAATGTTAGGTTGGCAATAGGTTAGCAATAGGTTATAAGTGGCATAATATGGTTTTACATTCTCGTTTTGAAGAAGTATAATCCGGCCGGCGACCATTTTGGAAATAAAAAAAAATGCAAATTGTAGTTTCTTTGCGGCCATTTTGTCGAGGGCATTCATAGGTGTAGAACCATAGATATATATAGAACACTAGATAGCTTGCCCGCGCTGCCGGCCAATGGAGAGCGACGTCACTGAATCGCCGCCATCTTGCTCCAGTTAGCCTTGAGTGAGAGTGAGTGAGCTGCACAATATTGACGGATTTACAAACGGTTTGGTTTATTACAAGCATTATTAACGTGGCTATGATTCAAGCGGTTTGTAAAGTATGCAGTATCATAACTACATCTTTGATGTTTATAGCAAACCAACCCGTTTGTAAATCCGTCAATATTTCAGCGAGTTATGAGTATTTTTGTCTGTGCAGCTCACTCACTCTCACTCAAGGCTAACTGGAGCAAGATGGCGGCGGTTCAGTGACGCTGGTGACTCCGCCTTAAGCTATCTAGTGTTCTATAGATATCTATGTGTAGAACAGCGTTGAAATTTTTCCAAACTACATTTCCCTTCAAGTTCTATGGGGGTTCAAAGTTCAGAGTTGAATTATGGAATATGTCAATAACTGTTATTATTCTTGATAATAAGCCACAAAAAGTTACAATTTGACAAATATTGAAACGCAGTTAGTTTCTCCTCCCTATTGTGAGCATATAGGAACAACTAGATCTGAAATTAGTTTCAAAATGGTTGCACTGTGAGAAAAATAAAAAAGTACAGTCGAGTACAGTAGATATTATTATCTGTTATTATGCATGCCTGGTGATACTAAATCCAAATTGAACTCGGGCATTTGAAAGATACTATATGTATATATATATAAATGTGCGAATTGGCTATAATAAGGTAATGTATAAGCATATATTCTATATTCTATAATAATATTTCAAATTGCATTGGTCCGGATGGGAGAATTCAGTACTGTATATACAGAACCTTCGGTTTTATCATCTTCCCTTTATTAATTTCCTTAGATCTTTTGTACACATGATCTCAAGAGGGTACTGAACGAGGTCAGTGGCAGTTTTTTAAGTCTGGTCATTATTATCATGGTGTTATTCACTGTCAAAGATGAAAAGAAAAATCATAATTCATATTTTCCTTTGTTTCATCACAATTTAAGCAAGCCTAGTAACAGACACAATATTTCTGACACTGAGAATACATTCATTGAGGTCCATAGATGTACCTAGATACCAAGAATATGCAAATAGCCCTTGTAGAAGTGGAGCAATATTCCATTTACCTAGGTATACATTTTATGCAGATTTTCACCTGGGGTGGAACAGGTTCTAAGGGGAGCAGATACAGAGCGAAGAGGAGGGGCGCCAGGATCGAACCTGGAGGTACACCACAGGGGAGGGAAGCAGATGATGACTGAAAATGGCCCTGACGCACAGAAAAGCTCCTATCTGACAGATATGACCTGAACCGCTCTAGAGCAGTACCTCTGATGCCCACATGGTGCTCTAGGCGGGAGATGAGGATGGGGTGGTCTACTGTATCAAAAGCAGCTGTGAGATCCAATAAAACAAGGATGATGGAGGAGTCAGCTGCTAACAAAAGATCATTAAACACTCTCAGCTGACTCTGGAGGTCTTTGAAACCTGACTGGAATACCTAAACAATTCTGTGTGTATTTAAAAAGGACTGTAGTTGGATGGCTACCACTTTCTCAAAAACCTTAGAAATAAAAGGGAGCTTAGATTTAAAAAAAAAAACGTAAGGGAAACAGCTTTGGTCTTCCATGGTTATAATAATGCTTGGAAGGTTATTTCCAGGCCTTCTTGTATTGAACCACAGTCTATACAGTATGTGACTTTAACAAAGCATAGCAGTCTCTAGGCTATTTACATATCAGACATCTAGCCGCCACTCGTCTCCTTTTTGAGGGCATTTCTGCTTCATCAGCAGGTCACATGGCGCGGAGAGAGATGGAATGCCAGGACGTAGACTGCACTCTAACCAGCTATTGACAGTGTGCTGTGCATCAAAGATGCAAAAAGGAACATAATGGATCCTGGTCAGAACAAAGGGGCATTTGTTAGTCATGCTAGCGATCTAAACAATCAATCCATGCCAAAGCTATATTAGAGATTGTCCAAATTATATTAGTTCTTTATTGGAATGGACCACTGGACCCTGTCGTACACGATCCAGTTTTTGGCTTACACTTAGAGTCATCATCATCATCAAACCTTTATTTGAATAGGCAGGTTAATTAAGAACAAGTTCTTATTTTCAATAACGGCCTATTTGGGGGTAAAAAGCCCCCTAGGGGAAAGGGGATGGGGGATAAAATCAAATAAATAAAAATAAAACACAAAGGAACATTATTAAAAAGGCAGGACATACATACAGAGCAACAACTGAACTGAACAACAACTGGCGGACAACAGAACAATAGTGGCAGCATGGTGTTAGCACATGGAGAAACATCTACATGAGTGCTCTAGGGAGTTTGTTAAAGTTTCCTTAAACAATCGAATTGAAATAAACGTTTCCATATTTAAGGTTTTTTGTAGTGTGTTCCAGCTATCAGCTGCTGCGTACTGAAAGGAGGAACGGCCTTGTGAGGAGTTGGCATGGGGGGCATTTACCAGGATATGTGTGGCTGACCGGGTGTGGTAATTTGGGAGTGGACGAGGGTGGACTAGGCGAGTAAGGTAAGGGGGATTACGGCCTAGAAGTGTTTTATATACAAAGGCCAGCCAGTGGATGTTGCGTCTAATCTCCAGGGAGGGCCAGTTTACTAGGGAGTACAGCTCGCAGTGGTGGGTCCTGTAGGGGGCATTGGTAGCGAAGCGAATGGCGGAGTGATATAGGATATCTAAGCGCTCTAGATCACCTTTACGGGCCAAGCGGTAGATTACATCGCTAAAATCAAATAGCGGCAGGACAGTCATCTGGACCAGGGTGAGTTTAGCAGATCTAGTGAAGGAGGAACGGTTCCTATACAGAAAGCTAAGCCTTGCTTTGACTTTGGCCTGCAGTTTAGTTAGGTGTTCACAGAAGGAGAGTTTGGTGTCGATCCACACTCCCAGGTATTTATAAGAGGTGACCAGTTCAAGCTTTTTGCCATCGGCGGCTACAATGGTGCCAGTCTGGGAGGTGCCCTTGTGGCCGAACCACATAACTTTGGTCTTGCTGGTGTTTAGGACCAGGCAAAGGGCGGAGAAACCAGCTTGGATTTTTAGAAAGCTCTCCTGGAGCTAGAGTGCCTAGAGTTTGTACTGAACTTGGTAGATCTGCTTTTGGCTTTTTTGCCCCTACATCATGGAATACCCTGCAGGAAACACTGAAACTAGACACTCTAGTGTCTATGGGTCGGTTTAGAACCTTAATGACCAATCAGGTCACCACAATATGTAATTGTTTTTAAAGTATTACCTCTGTTTTAATTTTGAGCTATTTTATTCTTTTAAACATTTTTTTTTTTTTTTTTTTTTTTATGTATTTTAAAATGTGCTCTCAATTATTCTGATTGTCTGGTGTTTTTATATTTATGAACACACTGTGACACTTGTGTATGTAACATCTCGACGGAACTGTAAATGAGTTTAATTACTCAGTGTATTATCGAGTATAAATAAAGATTGAATGAATGAATGAATATTATGTAAAAGGTGAAAAACTCAGACTCACAGCCATGCTGATTTGGCTAAATTACATCCAGCCGTTTTCGAGAGTGCCATGGTTTCTCCATACAGGCCATTATACTTTTAGTCAGGGGAGTGTCATGGTTTCTCCATAGAGCTCCATTATACTTTTAGTCAGGAGAGTGCAATGTTTTCTCCATAGAGCTCCATTATACTTTTAGTCAGGAGAGTGCCATGTTTTCTCCATAGAGCTCCATTATACTTTTAGTTAGGGGAGTGCCATGTTTTCTCCATAGAGCTCCATTATACTTTTAGTTAGGGGAGTGCCATGGTTTCTCCATAGAGCTCCATTATACTTTTAGTTAGGGGAGTGTCATGGTTTCTCCATAGAGCTCCATTATACTTTTAGTTAGGGGAGTGATGGTTTCTCCATAGAGCTCCATTATACTTTTAGTTAGGGGAGTGCCATGTTTTCTTCATAGAGCTCCATTATACTTTTAGTTAGGGGAGTGCCATGGTTTCTCCATAGAGCTCCATTATACTTTTAGTTAGGGGAGTGTCATGGTTTCTCCATAGAGCTCCATTATACTTTTAGTTAGGGGAGTGATGGTTTCTCCATAGAGCTCCATTATACTTTTAGTTAGGGGAGTGATGGTTTCTCCATAGAGCTCCATTATACTTTTAGTCAGGGGTGTGCCATGGTTTCTCGATAGAGCAACTTGGCTTTGTAAGTAAAGTCAGCTACTGAATTTGGTTGCACCACGATACGGTGAGGCAGTGGTTCTCAAAACCTTTTATGTCAAGGACCCCTAAACCAATACAAAGTAGACCACGGACCTGTCCCACTGTCCCAGGGACCACCGTCTGACAAGATATTTTCCTTTAGATATGCTTATTGTCATTGTGTTCCTTATGGTTGAAATTATAGTAAAATGTTATTATTCTTTATTCAGCTGAATACACCCAACACCACCAATGTTCCCCGTCTGAGACCCGTCCCAGCACTAGAGGGAAACATTGATGAGCACCATTGGAACTTCTGTCCCAGTGTGTTGTGATGCTTGTTGTGGTGCTTGGTGGAGTGTAGCCTATAGCAGCCAGAGGGTCTTCCTATGTTCCTGTTATCTACCAGGTAGCCTACATGTCCATATTAATATGCATATTCATATTGATATTCATATCCATGCCCATATTCATATATACATTCATATTCATATTCAAACTCAGATTTATTGTCACATCATTCATTTTTATGAGCACAAACGAGTAAAATTCTTCTGTTCTGGCTCCTCAGCCTTGCAGCAGAGGCATCAATAAAACAGGATAGAATAAAAGCAATAGAAAACAGCAGTATAGTAGAACTCTGTCCCAGTGTATTGTGGTGCTTGGTGGAGTGTTCAGCAGCAAGAGCTTATGTATTCCTACATACAGTATATAGAGCTCTGGCCCAGTGTGTTGTGAAGTCAAGTCTTCCTTTAATAATTTAAAAAGGAAAAAAGATAATAATAGAAATAGCAATAATAATCGAGTAGAGCACAATAGTAATAATAATAATAATAATAATAATAATAATAATAATAATAATAATAATAATAATAATAATAATAATAATAATAATAATAATAATAATAATAATAATAATAATAATAATAATAATAATAATAATAATAATAATAATAATAATAATAATAATAATAATAATAATAATAATAATAATAATAATAATAATAATAATAATAATAATAATAATAATAATAATAATAATAATAATAATAATAATAATAATAATAATAATAATAATAATAATAATAATAATAATAATAATAATAATAATAATAATAATAATAATAATAATAATAATAATAATAATAATAATAATAATAATAATAATAATAATAATAATAATAGAATGGCAGTATATTCTATCAATAATAATAATAATAATAATAATAATAATAATAATAATAATAATAATAATAATAATAATAATAATAATAATAATAATAATAATAATAATAATAATAATAATAATAATAATAATAATAATAATAATAATAATAATAATAATAATAATAATAATAATAATAATAATAATAATAATAATAATAATAATAATAATAATAATAATAATAATAATAATAATAATAATAATAATAATAATAATAATAATAATAATAATAATAATAATAATAATAATAATAATAATAATAATAATAATAATAATAATAATAATAATAATAATAATAATAATAATAATAATAATAATAATAATAATAATAATAATAATAATAATAATAATAATAATAATAATAATAATAATAATAATAATAATAATAATAATAATAATAATAATAATAATAATAATAATAATAATAATAATAATAATAATAATAATAATAATAATAATAATAATAATAATAATAATAATAATAATAATAATAATAATAATAATAATAATAATAATAATAATAATAATAATAATAATAATAATAATAATAATAATAATAATAATAATAATAATAATAACAATTAATAACATTAATAATAATAATAATAATAATAATAATAATAATAATAATAATAATAATAATAATAATAATAATAATAATAATAATAATAATAATAATAATAATAATAATAATAATAATAATAATAATAATAATAATAATAATAATAATAATAATAATAATAATAATAATAATAATAATAATAATAATAATAATAATAATAATAATAATAATAATAATAATAATAATAATAATAATAATAATAATAATAATAATAATAATAATAATAATAATAATAATAATAATAATAATAATAATATACAATGGTATGGTAGTAGCGCACTGCGCCAGAGTCCATGCAGTCTTTATTAATTAAGAGTCAGACAGTCCTAACAGTTCTCAAGTTTCCAGCTGTTAGTTCTCCCAACTATTGGCAGCAGTTTATTAGGACAAGTGCATGACAGTAAGGTTAGTTAGGGTTTGATTTTTTTAAATTTTATTATTATTTCAGATAATGGTTGAAGAAGTGCATCTTTAGTCGACGGCGAAAGATTGGACGGGTTTCGGCTGTCCTAACTGGGGTGGGTAGTTCATTCCACCATTGTGGGGCAAGGACTGAGGCCAGTGGCGGACTGGGACACAAATTCAGCCCGGGACATTCAGACGCACCAGCCCACACACCGGCCCACGCACCGGCCCATGCACCGGCCCCGAAACCGGCCCACACAACGGGCGTTATGAAACACTTGTCCAGAGGAGTCAACATCAGGGAAACCAAATCTACACACCGCCCCTAGATGTGCACTCATGCACAGTGCACACACACACACACACAGACACACACATACATATACCGTTACTTCCCGTCATTGGCATATGTTTTTTTTTTACTAACATCTTAGTGCCTCATTAGCCTAGGGATTAAGGATACATGAAGTATTAACTACACCATAATAATATTGAGGTTTTGATCCATAGAAAGTAGGGATGTCCGATATTATCGGCCTACCGATATTATCGGCCGATATCGGCATTAAAATGTGATATCGAAAAATATCTGTATCGGTTTTAAAGAAATAATATTTTATTTACATTTCTATAACCTTTATTTACCCAGGCAAGCAAGTAAGAACCAATTCTGATTTTATTTATTGTCAAAAGTATGCATAATGTTGTGTTAATTCCACAACAAGAGATATGTAATGTTAATTACCTGAAATTATTCCATTTCTTGGGGCGGGAAACCCTGCATATATCGGTATCGGTTGATATCGGTTGATATCGGTATCGGAAATTAAGAGTTGGACAATATCGGTATATCGGTATCGGTAAAAAAGCCAATATCGAGCATCCCTAATAGAAAGGTCTGTGCTACACAATTTCAGTTAGATTGGATTTATTGTCCTTTAATTTGGCACTCATGACATTAGTTGCTTGCCGTTTAATCAACATTGAAAGACCCCCCACTTCCTCCCAGACACCCATTCCAAGAGCCTGTTTTCTCTCTCTCTCTCTCTCTCTCTCTCTCTTTCCTCAGAGTCAACTGCATAAGAAGAACATCAGCAATCAATAATAATGGCTTGAATTCATACAGCGTTTTTCAGCCTTTTGAAAACACCCAAAGTAGTAGTAGTAGTAGTAGTAGTAGTAGTTTATTCAGTCATCATCTCACACAATACAATATACCCCATCATTTAACAATATTTGATTTTACAGTGACTGAAAAGGTACAGACTGAAGCATAATGCTTATATATGCCTGTCCTATATTCTTAGCAAAAATTAAAAAAATTGGCGGCTACGTGGCGTAGTGGGCAAGGCGCTCGCCACAAATACTGGAGACGCTGGGCTCGCCTGTTCGAGCCCAGCGCTCCACATTGCTTTCAGTTTAGCTGGTCGTTCATACTAATACACATTGGCCGTATTAGGGGGTGGGAAACTGATGGGTGGGGATTGGGCGTTGTGGGCAGCGACTCCTACAGGTCGGTTGGTGTGCCTGCGCAGTAGAATCAGGAAGTGTCGGGGGCAGCGTGAGCCTCCCACGCGTTACTCCTCGCCACTGAGAGATCGAGCTGCGCAGGTGAAAAGATGCGACTGCTATTACCTCAAGTACCGGAGGGGACTTGTGCTATGTATGACTTAGTCCACATTGCAGCCGGCTTGTGGGAGGCAAGAAACAGCGTTCGTGACAGGGGAGGGTTGAATTGGATGATACGAAATTGGGATGGGAGAAAATGTAGAAAATGGGAGAAAAAGTGGATAAAAAAAAAAAAAATTAAAAAAATTAAGACTCCAAAACAGTATTCTAAAAGAAAATAGCAAAAGAAAACAGTATTATTCACCCCTGTAGTTTTCAAAAATAGCTTTACAAATTTTTCTTAAAAACCAAAAGCGAATTACTCATTCTTAACTGTATATCAGCATTGTTCCACAAAGCGCTTCACAGAAACCATCAAGCATTCACACAGTCATACACTACTGGTGGTTGTGAGCAGCATCAGCAAACACAGCTGCCCTGTGGCAGACTGACGGAATCATGTCTGCTAATCAGCGCCAACCACCATCAACAACCTTCATAAATAGATTCAACATTAATGGAATAGGCTAACTACCAACTTAGCTGTAGCAGTTAGCTGTTATATGCAATCACATATGTTTAACTACAGGGTAGTAGTTGACCTAGTTGTTAGCTTAAGCTAGTTAGCTGTGGTTATTTACAAACATGTAGATGAGACTAATCATATACAGATCGAGAACATGGCTAACAGTTGGGAATTCTAAGGTACATCTTATTTAAGCATGTAAAATGGCAACTAATCAATTCAATCAATTAGATTACCAATATTATATCAACATGAACATTTGGAAGGGAACATAATAGTATTTTATTTTAGTATTTACTATTATAATATTAGTAGCCGATTAATTTGCAGCCCGTCCTAGGTTCTGATTGGCTCTCTAGGTTAGCACTTTAGCTTCTGATGCTGTGGTGGGCACTAGTCCTAACATTGCTAACTAAACTTTTAGTCCGAGAAAAAACGTCACGAGTCACAACTATTTACGTCCACGTGCTGTAAGGAATCAGGAATACGGAAAGCACATTGTCTTGTAATAGAATGACTGAAATCACTGCAAGAGCTAGTATAGGCTAGCTAGCCCTCATGAACCGGCAGACACCAACAGTAGAATATGCACTAGGCTACTGCATGCACCTGTCATGTTACTGTTGGTTCCTTCCACTTGAACTTCATCATCATTAGCAGCAGCAGCGGGTAAACATGTCTGTAATTTTAGAACATTGTTCTGCGTCTTTTACTAGCAATTTTAGTTTTTTAATTCTAGCTTTTTCAGCTCCACCCTTTCTTTTTTTTGCATTCTCCATTTCTGCGCTTCTAGGCCTACTCGCGGTTGGGAGGAAACGTGAATCTCATTCACTGATGTCTCATGTCTCATTCAAGACTGGCTAACAAAAGCATGTCTTTCACTTAACACCAAGAAAACAGTGTGTATGATGTTCACAAAGTCACCAGTAGAGGTCACTCACTCTAATGTGTTTCTGGGAGAGGCGGAGCTGGACATTGTACATTAATTCAAGTATCTTGGGGTCACATTGGACTCTACATTGACCTTCAAAAAGTCATGTGAATAAAGTGACAAACAGTCAAGTTTAACATCGAAAACTTCAGGCAGATCAGGCCCTGTTCAAGGATGTTTCTGCATTCAATGATTTTATCACACATCGAGTAGGCCTACTGTTTTATCAACTGGTCTCTTTCATATGTCACTACTCTTACACCAATATAATTACTCTACAAAAAAGCCATAAAAGTATTTGATAGGAAACCAATTTCATTTCATCACTGTAATGTTTTAGAAAAACATAACATGCTAAGTTTCGAGAATTTCCAAGTTTTCAAATATACTTGCTTCATGTACAAGGTTCTGCATGGACTTGCCCCTCCCCCATTGAATGAGTTCATCCAACAGAAAGCAGACACTGGCATTACCACCAGGGCCATCAGTAGAGGGGACTGTAAGGTGCCTTTTCGGTATACCATTGCAAAAACTGTGTTCTCTGTTAAAAGTGGTAACTACTGGAATAGCCTGCCAGTTGTGATTAGAGAGTGCCCTACATACTCCATGTTCAAGACCCATCTTAAACTGCATCTTAAGGCAAACCAGAACTGTGATCATTTTTAATCCGATTTAGTTTATGCAACTTGTTTATTGTTTTATTGCCGGCCCACACACTGGCCCACACACCGGCCCACATAATGGCCCACACACCGGCCCACATATGGCCCACACACTGGCCCACACACTACACCGGCCCACACACTACACCGGCCCACACACCGGCCCACATTAGTGGCCCACACACTGGCCCACACACTGGCCCACACACCGGCCCACACACTGGCCCACATACTGGCCCACACACCGGCCCACACACCGGCCCACATACTGGCCCACACACCGGCCCACATTAGTGGCCCACACACCGACTCACACACTGGCCCACACACCGGCCCACAGACTGGCCCACATACTGGCCCACACACCGGCCCACACACCGGCCCACATACTGGCCCACACACTGGCCCACATTAGTGGCCCACACACCGACTCACACACTGGCCCACACACCGGCCCACACACTGGCCCACATTAGTGGCCCACACACCGACTCACACACTGGCCCACACACTGGCCCACACACTGGCCCACACATCGGCCCACATTAGTGGCCCACACACTGGCCCACACACTGGCAAAAAAAAAAAAAGTAAAAAAGTAAAAAAAAAAAAAAAAAAAAAAAAAAAAAAAAAGTATATATTTTTTTTTTTTTTTGGACCAGCCCACTTTGGTCCCGGCCCATCGGGATTCGTCCCGAACGTCCCGATGGCCAGTCCGCCACTGACTGAGGCTGTGTAGTTTGAGACCATTGACCAACTCTGTACATACATCTGATTAGCACTATACCCAGTAGTACTAATTCATATATTTTATATCCAGTTTAGTTTAATCACTTGTACATTGTATATTTACTATTGCACTTTACTGTTACATTTGCACTCTGGTTGAATGCCAAACCTCTTTTCGTTGTACTGTACTTGTGCTGTATAATGACAATACATTTGAATTTAATCTAATCTAATATTCTCTGGGACTGAAATGTAAGCTAGAGACAGATCACAACCCACTGGTGCCACTGCTGAGTACCAAGGCACTGGGCAACCTCCCTCTGAGAATTCAGAGGTTTTGGCTGAGGCTGTTGGAAGTTCACATTTGACATTGTACAAGTGTCAGGTAAGAGCTTGATAACGGCAGATGCATGATCAAGAGTCCCTGTGAGACACATATTCACACAAGCAGAAAAAGACAATGAGGCAGATGTCGAAGTGTTCATGGGTGCAGTTGTTCAAAGCCTCCCTGCTACAGAAGCATGGTTGAAAGTAGGGATGTCCGATATTATCGGCCTACCGATATTATCGGCCGATATTGGCATTCAAATGTGATGTCGAAAATTATCGGTATCGGTTTTCACAAAAAGAAAAAATAATTATTTCTTTTAACATTTATTTAACCTTTATTTACCCAGGCAAGCAAGTAAGAACAAATTCTGATTTTATTTATTGTCAAAAGTATGCATAATGTTGTGTTAATTCCACAACAAGAGATATGTAATGTTAATTACCTGAAATTATTCCGTTTTTTGGGGGGGGAACCCTGCATATATCGGTACTAGAGAGAGAGAGAGAGAGAGAGAGAGAGAGAGAGAGAGAGAGAGAGAGAGAGAGAGAGAGAGAGAGAGAGAGAGAGAGAGAGAGAGAGAGAGAGAGAGAGAGAGAGAGAGAGAGAGAGAGAGAGAGAGAGAGAGAGCGTTAGTTAAGCATTAGCTGAGTGGCTAACAGCAGCTAAAGTTAGCTGAGTTGGCTAAGAGAGAGAGAGAGAGAGAGAATTAACTCACTTTGTTTAATTGAAACGTGGTCCAGCCGGAGGGCTTAATAAAGTGTATGTCCACTGACTGTCCCCCAGACTGTTGTCGATGTATATCCATTCCACTCACTGCCCACTGTCCAAACTCCAGACTGAATCACAAGTTCACAACACACAGCCTCGAACATGTTGCAAACTGTGGCTAAGGAAAAAACTGGCATCGCCGCGTCGGCCAATCAGAGAGCGTCTCCGCGAAATGCGGCTATGGAAATTCTAGACGGAAATTCTAAACGCTTGCCTAGACCGCTTCAAATCGCGCCCGGCTTCCATCATAAACATCATATTTCAACGCACAACGCGTTACGCACTGATTGGCTGCGACGGATACAGCGATGAAACAGTGACGCGCACTCAGAGCGCTATTGCGTCTAGCCCGAGAGAAATACGGCAGGAGAAATGCGGCTAAGGTAATGGAACGTTCTTTATCAGACAGAATCGTCACTTCCTGTTCAGGAAAACGATTATTAATATTTTATATTTTAACGTTATATTGTGCATTGGAAACACAAACATACTTAAAATGAGTAAATATTATTCATTTTAAACATGTTTATTTTATTCTAAAATAAAAATAAAACATTTTCTTCTTCTCCTGCTCTCTTTACCAGGGGGGGGGGGGGCGGCGCCCTAGCGCCCCCCAGTGGCGGCCGCCACTGGGTCAGGGTCATGGGCACGCCAGTCTGTTTGGTGGCCAAGACTGTCTGTTGTAGGAGATAAGACCCCTTTCCCCCCTCTCATCTTTCTTTCCTATCCACATCCCTACCCCCATTCCTTCCTTGCCCACCTTTCCATATGTCACATTCCTTTGACCCCCACCCATGGTTCAAGATCCAGTGAGGAGGCTCTCATTCCGGGTGTCCTAGCTAAACACTACGTTGAGAGTCATCCAGCCTAACTCTGACTATTTTGTATTGATACTTTGTTTGAGTTAATAAATCGTATTAGCCTCTTCCGCCCGTGCGGTCCGTCGGTGGACCGCAAATGGCATCATGTCATAAATCAATATCCCCAGAATGTTCTACAAAAGTATCGTGTTTTTTTTTCAAACTTATTTAAGTATAAACATCCTAACCATGTCACAACAGCATTTATAATGTATATTATCATCAATACGTTAGTTTAGGAATAGGTTAAAGTGTTATTAGATAGATTTTCCTTTTCGAAATGTCAATGTTATTTCGCGAGAGGCGACCATTCTGGAAAACCTTGAATCATGGGAATTGTAGTTTGTTTGTGGCCATTTTGTAAAGGACATCCATAGCTCCGGATCTGCGTTGGAATTTTTCAAAACTACACTTCCTGAAAGGATCTATGGCAGGGGTGGCCAACCCGCGGCTCGCAAGCCGCATGTGGCTCTTTGCCCGTCAATGTGTGGCTCTTCCATCCATAACAAAAAAATATATATATATTATAATATGTATATTTTTTTTATATAATTTATATTTTTTTGTATGTCACTCATTCCTTAAGGACGTAGAATAAACATTTACAGATTTTTTTTTTAATGGGTTATTTGCATGTTCTTGGTATCTGAATCTGGGACATCTATGGATCTCAGGGAATGTATTCCCAGTGTCTGAAATAGTGTGTCTCTTACTAGGCTTGAGTAAATTGTAATGAACCAAAGGAGAATATCAATTATATTAAAAAAATAAAAATAAAAATTATCTTTGACTGTGAATAACACCATGCAAAAATGTACTAGACCTGAAAAATCTAAGCAAATGAATAAAGGGGAGATGATTAAACAGGTTTTGTAGATACAGTACTGAATTCTGCCATCTTTTTTATAATGTAAATTTCGCCACCATTTTTCATCATATTGCAACACCGTTTTTTGCTAGATGTTCACAGAAAGGTAGAGAAACTAACTGCATTCTGTTTTATGGCAATAACGCTCAGGTTTGTGGGAGATAATCCCAAAAAATAAGAGAAATAAAAAAGTAAATCCAGAAGTCAGATGATTGACGGGGGCTGGCGTGAGCTGGGTAGGGAAATTCGAAAGCCCTGAGTCTCTTCCTTCAAAAGACTACACTCACTTTTGGCTGCTTTCCTCCGATGCATGTGCAGCCTGCCGGCAGGCCAGCCTGGCCGCGCAGATTCTCACCGGGGAGAGTGTAGCGTGTGGGAGGCCGCACTATCTCTCCCTAGATCCTACCCTTGCTGAGCAGGCGCCCCGACCGAACTGTAGGGGTCGCTGTCCACAACGCCCAGGACCCACTCTTCAGCTTTCCCACCCTCTAATACTGCCAATTGTATTAGTGCGAGCGGCCAGCTAAGCTGATAGCAACGCCGGGAGCTGGATTCGAACAGGCGAATCCAGCTTCTCCGGCGTTGGTGACGAACGCAATCTCCGCTACGCCACCTGACCGCTGCTTAAAATTTTTTAAATAAACATTTACAGACTTTTTTTTTTTAAATGGCTAAACATGACTTTTTTATTTTGCAACCGTGGATCTCACAGGGTACTTTTAACCCTGTGAGGCCCAAATAAAAAAGACAACCTGTTAACAGAATTCGGCTATAGGGCGACAATAATGTGGTCAAGAGGCATGGTTTCTATCTTGAGCCTGAACTGGCGTGGTTTCCTTTTATTCACATGGAAAGAGCAGCAGTAACATACACGTTATTCTCTCACTGAGAGACATTGGGGGAGAGAACGAAATGGGAGTATACCTTTGCTTTTATACTCGCCACAAGGTGGAGTACCTGGGTGGCTCCGCCTAGAGCGCCCTCTAGTGGGAACAGATATATATGCAACTAGACAGTCACTGGTGGAGACAATTATATATGCAGCTAAACAGTTACTAGTGTAAACAGCCATATGTACAGTTAGACAGTTACTAACAATCCTACACAGAGCCTCTGATCTCAACAATCACCTAAAAGCATTCATTAAAACACTTATTTCCAAGGTGGTCCTCGATGGAAGACATAAAAACACAGCACATATAGCCTACTCAACTGCAAATGTTTGCTCAACTGCAAAAATGTATGCCTACTTATTTATTAGCCTACAGGGAAAAACACATTCACCACAGGCAGCAAAGTTTATTTTCAGCCAAGTATGGTAATAAGGTAACTATTAGGATATATATGGTATGGATTACTTACTCTTATAACTTATTACTATCTGTGGTAGCTCTAGTCTCCACCTACACAAATTGTTTTTGTGCTGTCCATTGATCATGCACCTTCACGCAGTGTCGGCGCCATGGGGGGGCATGCGCGGGCCATGCCCCCCCAGATGGCGCACTGTGCCCCTCCAAACGTCATGGGCAATTATTATATTTCATACTGTTTAATTTGTGTGTGTGCGCGAGACGCGAGTGTGTTTGTGACGTGAGAAAGAAAGAGCGAGCGAATTGGAGACGAAATCGCGCACGACACTGTCCTGATATGACGCAGCGCGTGTCCGAGTGTGTCTGTGTGTGTGTGTTACCTGGGTTGGAAGCACACGGGGGCAAAGCAGCCTGCGATTCTCAACCAATAAAAAGTGTTTAGGGGCGGGACTCTGCCACGTAATCGCTCAACTAGAGACACAGTGAGCGAATATTTGAGGGGTGAACGACATCGCTGCTCAGTTCACTGTCGCTCGCGGCAGCCGGCAGGTCAGGATTGAAACGAATAAATTTTAATAACTTTTTCTCGCTCGTGTCGCTCTATGTCAGGAAGGGGTGTGCGCACTCATGTTTTGAAATGTGTGTTGGTTTGTGGGAAATTCGTGAAGCCTATATTTTATTTAGGGAATGTATGCCCCCCCGAAATTACCATATGCCCCCCCTCCCCCCCCCGTTAAATGGGTTCTGGCGCCGACTCTGCCTTCACGTGGTAGGCACATTAACTGTAGGTCAAACTCCCCAAACAAACAAGCACACCATTGATTTAATTGCCATATAAATCACGTTACAAAGATCTAACTATTACTCCTCTCTGAACATGAATATAAAACAAGAAGGTAATCTATTAAGTGTGTAAACCTTATGCAATATTCATCATTGATATTTGAATACTTGAAATCTGTATGAACTGAGTAGTTAGTATCAAATGAAATAAGATGGAACAGCTCCATGCATTCATTGAATAAACAACTATTTGCTCATTACGGTATTGTTTAAATTGTAGCCTACAGCTTTTTGCACATCTTTGTCATGGAATTCCAACAATTCTGGAACTGAATGTACCAGTTAATTGTAATCATCTCTCTCTCTCCTTATGTCTAGTCAAGCCAGGTTGTGGAGGAGAGAGACAGGGAGGAACAGGTTATAGACTACTTTGCCCATCCTGAGCCTGCTATGTTGCAGGTGTTTTTACATCACCACCCAAAACAAGATTCAGCCAAGAGCGAGTGAGTACACTGGTCCACTTGCACTGGTCCACTTGTCCATGGCACTTAATACTAGAATAGAATAGAATATAATCTTTATTGTCATTGTTGGTACAACTACATTTAGTTTGGAACATCACCACTGGCATACAAACATAAAATATAGCATGTGCAAAATAATAAGTGAGTCCAGTGAGTTAATGGATGGAGGGGGGGGGGGGGGGGGGGGGCGTTGACTTGCAATGGATGAAATAGTGTATAGTGCAGCAATGCAAGTCCGGTTCACAGTTATTGTTGTAATGTAGAAGTGGGAGTTATGTCACCGGGGGTTGGGGACGGGGGGTTCGAGGGGGGGCGGGGGGAACGGGGGGTGCGGGGCCGCAAGTTGATGTTGATCGTTGAGCAGCCTGACAGCCCGTGGATAGAGGCTGTTGGTCAGTCTGCTAGTTCCGGGCTGGATGGATCTATACCTTCGACCAGAGGGCAGCAGTTGAAAAAGATGGTGTGCTGGGTGGTACTGGTCCTGTAAGATGTTATTCACATGACGTAGGCAGCAGGAGGTGAAGACTGTGGAGATATCTGGGAGGCTAGCTCCAGTGATCCTCCTTGCAGCCTTGACCACTCTGTGGAGGGTTTGTAGTGGTTTGGGGGAATAGTACAGTAGGTATGCATATTTAAGGGGACCGCAAGGATGGTGTACTGTCGGGTGGTGTCCGACCGATTATGGTGGGCCGTCTGGGCCAAAAATGCCAGGGCCGATTTTTGGTCCCAGTCCAGCTCTGGGCTCCCAAGAGAGAGGATACAAGGGACAGTCATTCAACCTGCGACAACACCCAGGTTCTACATTATACACACAGATGACAGACAGGTCAGGAGAAACCGCACACACAGTGTACATCATCACCCCAGACACCACCTGATACACCTGTCACAAGCCCAGAGCCAGGTAACACTGACACATACACTCATGTTACCAGGGACACAGACAATCGTAAACATACCGATGCAATTAACACACCATATGTGGCAACTTCAGGCCGCATGTCACGGCCTGGAAGCGGATACGGACCACTAGCCTAGCTTGAAACTCCATGAGAGGTGTTTTTGGCCATCAGTCAGGCTAGTGGTCCGTATCCGCTTCCAGGCCGTGACACATGGCCTGAAGTTGTCACATATGCTGTGTTAATTGCATCGGTATGTTTACGATTGTCTGTCTTCACCATTAATTTGTGCTAAGCTACTGTAGGCTAGCTTGCAGCCAGATAGCTTTCTACTGAATGTACAGAGAGGACATTGGTATCTATCTTTTTGTCTGACTCTGGAGAAGTCGGTAAGCGCATTTCCCATAATGTTGGCATGTTCATTTAACCCCTTAAGCCTGAGCGGTCCGGTACCGGTACGAGATTGATTCATCTCTACAGAATGTATGAATTAATGTTGCGTTTTTTTCTCCAAATGTAGCCAAGAGTAAAGACCATAACCCTGTCAAAACAGCAGTCAAAGTGTATCAATGATTTTAAGTGTTTATTAGTGAAATATGAGTTTATAGAAATCTCAGCCCATCGTGTCGGAAAAAGGCGCTTATTGACGCAAGGGCTTGGCACAACCTAACTTGAGTGTAGTCTTTTGAGAGAAGAGACCCAGGGCTTTCGATGGACTTTCGAATAAAAAAATATATACACTTCCCAGCTTTGATTTGATTGATTTAGATTTTTGATTTGTCTCGAACATAGAAACATAAAACAAGTTTAAAAAACAAAAAGGTAAATATAGTCAAAGACTATTTCCATACAATAAGTGTTTGAGAAGGAACAGGGGGAAGTAAAAAAATAAAAATAAAACATATCAAGCCCTGCCCCTTCCTTACAATATTTTACATTATAATTTAATACAAATAACAATAATATAACAAATAATGGAAATTTTATAAAAGTACAGTTTTTTATATATCCAATTATCCAAATGAGAAAAAATATGTATTAGGCAGTCACATTACTGCTCAAGCTTCTCTCTATGTGTCCATAAGTGCTTGTTTATAGCTACCTTTACATTTATTAATATTATTGCTTAATTTTATACTCACCTCCAGACCATTCCAGAGTGATACCCCACAAACTGCAATGCACATACTTTTAAGAGTTGTCCCTCTAAAATTATAAACACTCTCTCTAGCCATGAACAGCCCTGTCAATCAAAATCAAGCTTTTTTCTTTCTCTTTTTTTTCGGGATCATATCTCACAGGTGGAACAAACCTGAACGGTATTGCCATAAAATAGAACGCAGTTAGTTTCTCTACCTTTCTGTGAACATTTAGCAATCTGATGAAAAATGGTGGAGCAATTTACATAATAAAAAAGTAACTGTACTTACAGTAGATTTCATTCACGGTTTTTGCTGACCTGTCAGGGGCACCTGATGGTACTAAATATAGATTGAACTCTGCCATTGGAAAGGGGAGATTTGGCCCGATCCATAGATGTGTGATTTGGCCATAATAAGGTCATTTATAGGCCTGATATTCTATATTCTATAATCATATTTCAAATTGCATGTGTCCGGATGGCAGAATTCAGTACTGCATCTACAAAACCTCCTGTTAATCATCTGCCCTTTATTAATTTGCTTAGATTATTATTATATTTTCTTTTACACGTGATCATGTCTGGTCAATTTTAGCATGGTGTTATTCACCGTCAATTACAATTTACTCAAGCCTAGTAACAGACACAATATTTCCGACAATGGGAATACATTCAATGAGATCCATAGATGTCCTAGATACCAAGAACATGCAAATGGACCTTGTAGAAGTGGAGCATTCTTCCATTTACTTAGGTATGTATTTTTAAGCAAATTCTCTGAAAATATGGCTATGGCTTAACAAGGCCACGCTTTAAAAGATAGGAGTGCGTCACCTTGTTTGTAGAGCTATAACCAGTGGCGGACTGGCCAATCGGGACGTTCGGGACGAATCCCGATGGGCCGGAACCAAAGTGGGGGGGCCAGTGTGTGGGCCACTAATGTGGGCCGGTGTGTGGGCCACTAATGTGGGCCGGTGTGTGGGCCAGTGTGTGGGCCACTAATGTGGGCCAGTGTGTGGGCCGGTGTGTGAGTCGGTTGTGTGGGCCACTAATGTGGGCCAGTGTGTGGGCCAGTGTGTGGGCCAGTGTGTGGGCCAGTGTGTGGGCCGGTGTGTGGGCCAGTATGTGGGCCGGTGTGTGGGCCGGTGTGTGGGCCAGTATGTGGGCCAGTGTGTGGGCCAGTGTGTGGGCCACTAATGTGGGCCAGTGTGTGGGCCGGTGTGTGAGTCGGTGTGTGGGCCACTAATGTGGGGCCAGTGTGTGGGCCAGTGTGTGGGCCAGTGTGTGGGCCAGTATGTGGGCCGGTGTGTGGGGCCGGTGTGTGGGCCAGTATGTGGGCCAGTGTGTGGGCCGGTGTGTGGGCCAGTGTGTGAGTCGGTGTGTGGGCCACTAATGTGGGCCAGTGTGTGGGCCGGTGTGTGGGCCAGTATGTGGGGCCGGTGTGTGGGCCGGTGTGTGGGCCAGTATGTGGGCCATTGTGTGGGCCGGCAATAAAACAATAAACAAGTTGCATAAACTAAATCAGATTAAAAATGATCACAGTTCTGGTTTGCCTTAAGATGCAGTTTAAGATGGGTCTTGAACATGGAGTATGTAGGGCAACTCTCTAATCACAACTGGTAGGCTATTCCAGTAGTTACCACCTTTACAGAGAACACAGTTTTTGCAAAGGTAGTATACCGAAAAGGCACCTTACAGTCCCCTCTACTGATGGCCCTGGTGGTAATGCCAGTGTCTGCTTTCTGTTGGATGAACTCATTCAATGGGGGAGGGGCAAGTCCATGCAGAACCTTGTTGCATGTTATGTTTTTCTAAAACATTACAGTGATGAAATGAAATTGGTTTCCTATCAAATACTTTTATGGCTTTTTTGTAGAGTAATTCTATTGGTGTAAGAGTAGTGACATATGAAAGAGACCAGTTGATAAAACAGTACTCGATGTGTGATAAAATCATTGAATGCAGAAACATCCTTGCAGCATTAACTGGCAGGCAGGGCCTGATCTGCCTGAAGTTTTCGATGTTAAACTTGACTGTTTGTCACTTTCTTCACATGACTTTTTGAAGGTCAATGTAGAGTCCAATGTGACCCCAAGATACTTGAATTAATGGGATCATCCTTATGTTCCCCGGGTCCCTATGTTCCCCGGGTCCTATGTTCCCCGCTTGATTGATTAATAGATTGACATTTTTATTAATTTCTATTATTTTATTAATTATGAATGTCCGCCTTGTTTTCGAACTGGTTAAGCTTAGGCCCTCTTTCGAACTGGTTACGGTTAGAGTTTGGAATCAGGGCTGGTGGTCTAAAAATGTCAATCAATCAAAGCGGAGAACATAGAACCCGGGGAACATAGGACCCGGGGAACATAGGACCCGGGGAACATAGACATGCTCCCGAATTAATGTACAATGTCCAGCTCCGCCTCTCCCAGAAACACATTAGAGTGAGTGACCTCTACTGGTGACTTTGTGAACATCATAGACACTGTTTTCTTGGTGGTTAAGTGAAAGACATGCTTTTGTTTTTGTCTTGAATGAGACATGAGACATCAGTGAATGAGATTCACGTTTCCTCCCAACCCGCGAGTAGGCCTAGAAGCGCAGAAATGGAGAACGAAAGAAAGAAAAAAAAGTGGAGCTGAAAAAGCTAGAATAAAAAAACAAAAATTGCTAGTAAAAGACGCAGAACAATGTTCTAAAATTACAGACATGTTTAGTAGAGGAAGGGCTCTCGTTAGAGTAGCTGCTGCTGCTAATAATGATGAAGTTCAAGTGGAAGGAACCAACAGTAACATGACAGGTGCGTGCAGTAGCCTAGTGCATATTCTACTGTTGGTGTCTGCCGGTTCATGAGGGCTAGCTAGCCTATACTAGCTCTTGCAGTGATTTCAGTCATTCTATTACAAGACAATGTGCTTTCCGTATTCCTGATTCCTTACAGCACGTGGACATAAATAGTCGTGACTCGTGAAGTTTTTTCTCTGACTAAAAGTTTAGTTAGCAATGTTAGGACTAGTGCCCACCACAGCATCAGAAGCTAAAGTGCTAACCTAGAGAGCCAATCAGAACCTAGGACGGGCTGCAAATTAATCGGCTACTAATATTATAATAGTAAATACTAAAATAAAATTCTATTATGTTCCCTTCCAAATTTTCATGTTGATATAATATTGGTAATCTAATTGATTGAATTGATTAGTTGCCATTTTACATGCTTAAATAAGATGTACCTTAGAATTCCCAACTGTTAGCCATGTTCTCGATATGATTAGTCTCATCTACATGTTTGTAAATAACCACAGCTAACTAGCTTAAGCTAACAACTCGGTCAACTACTACCCCGTAGTTAAACAAATGTGATTGCATATAACAGCTAACTGCTACAGCTAAGTTGGTAGTTAGCCTATTCCATTAATGTTGAATGTATTTATGAAGGTTGTTGATGGTGGTTGGCGCTGAATAGCAGACATGATTCCGTCAGTCTGCCACAGGGCAGCTGTGTTTGCTGATGCTGCTCATGACCACCAGTAGCGTGTGTGAGTGTGAATAGAGAGAGAGAGAGAGAGAGAGAGAGAGAGAGAGAGAGAGAGAGAGAGAGAGAGAGAGAGAGAGAGAGAGAGAGAGAGAGAGAGAGAGAGATGGCAAGCAGCCATGATGAAGTTGAGCTTCATCCAGTAGAATGAAAACGTTTATAAAAGACACCTAGATCATGACATTACTTTTCAAATTGTGTATTATAATGTGTATATTTTAGTGATGTCCGATATTATCGGCCTACCGATATTGGCATTAAAATGTGATATCGGAAATTATCGGTATCTGTTTTCAAAAAAAGAAAAATTAAATATTTTTATTTTTTATATTTATTTAACCTTTATTTACCCAGGCAAGCAAGTAAGAACAAATTCTGATTTTATTTATTGTCAAAAGTATGCATAATGTTGTGTTAATTCCACAACAAGAGATATGTAATGTTAATTACCTGAAATTATTCGGTTGATATCGGTATCGGAAATTTAAGTGTTGGACTATATCGGATATCGGTAAAAAAGCCAATATCGAACATCCCTAGTATATTTGTATCTTCTTCCTTACTGCCCCCACTACTGGGTCCATCACTACTAGCACAGATTTCAACTTTATTTTCAATTCTAGTGAAGATAACATGTTTTTCTCTATTGGATGAAATGGTGCAGCGATAAAAACATTGTATTCAAACATTTTATTCAATAAAGCCTCAACAAAGAGTTGGAACAGCATACAGAATATAGATGTGATGTCAGTCTGAATCAGAGCATTCTCTGCCTCATTGAATTCTGAAGAAAATCAGATTCCAATGAACCCTCAAATTCTGAAAATGGGAGTAGTCACCACTCACCAACTTCCCCATCTTCTCTAGTCACCCCCCACACCTTCTATTTGACCCATGACTTCTCAGCAGAGCCCAGACAAAACTTCCCTTTTCCTATCAACTCTGCTAATACTGAGTCACTATTGAGAGAGAGAGAGAGAGAGAGAGAGAGAGAGAGAGAGAGAGAGAGAGAGAGAGAGAGAGAGAGAGAGAGAGAGAGAGAGAGAGAGAGAGAGAGAGAGAGAGAGAGACTGAGAGAGACTGAGAGACTGAGAGAGACTGAGAGACTGAGAGAGACTGAGAGAGACTGAGAGAGACTGAGAGACTGAGAGACTGAGAGACTGAGAGAGACTGAGAGAGACTGAGAGAGACTGAGAGAGACTGAGAGAGACTGAGACTCTTGGAATGGGTGTCTGGGAGGAAGTGGGGGGTCTTTCGATGTTGATTAAACGGCAAGCAACTAATGTCATGAGTGCCAAATTAAAGGACAATAAATCCAATCTAACTGAAATTGTGTAGCACAGACCTTTCTATGGATCAAAACCTCAATATTATTATGGTGTAGTTAATACTTCATGTATCCTTAATCCCTAGGCTAATGAGGCACTAAGATGTTACTAAAAAGTAAAAAGCCAAAGTAACGGTATATGTATGTGTGTGTGTGTGTGTGTGTGTGTGTGTGTGTGTGTGTGTGTGTGTGTGTGTGTGTGTGTGTGTGTGTGTGTGTGTGTGCACTGTGCACGAGTGCACATCTAGGGGCGGGGTGTAGATTTGGTCTCCCTGATGTTGACTCCTTAGCCACAGCCTTGGGTTGTTTAATACTGGACAAGTGTTTCATAACGGCCGTTGTGTGGGCCGGTTTCGGGGCCGGTGCGTGGGCCGGTGTGTGGGCTGGTGCGTCTGAATGTCCCGGGCTGAATTTGTGTCCCAGTCCGCCACTGTCTGGACAGTGTCGTCATATATCGCTTGGAACTTTGTGGTACTTCTTATAGCCTTCAAAGCATCTTGTGTACTCTCCACTCGTACACAGGCATTTCTCACATCCAGAGACTTGCTCTGTAGAGCCTGAAACAGTGGTTCTGTTATGCCAAAAATGGCCTGGAAAACCCCAAGTAAAAAAATAAACATAAACTCATTCAGTTTTTGTTTAACTCTTCTGCCCCCTTAGCGACTATTTTGTGTTTTTTGCCTATATTTTTTTGTGTTTCTGTGTACAACGATGGCTGTGTTGATTATGTCATGAAATTGTGTCCGTTTGCTTATTTTCCATATATTCACAGAATTTGAAAAGATTAGATTTTGAAACCCTCTAACACAAAAGTTAACAATATTAGCTTTCAAACCGTCCATAGTGGTTTATTTCTTGCCATTAGGGGGTTAGGGTTAGGGTTACCCAGACAGAAAGATTAGGAGAAGGTAAAATCTCATCCCTGTGCCCGTGCCCACCCCAACACTTGCTCAACAGTCCCCTAACCTAACCCTAACCCCAACCCCAACCCTAACCCCCAACCCTAACCCTAACCCCAACCCTAACCCTAACCCTAACCCCAACCCTAACCCTAACTGTAACTGAGGGGTACAATTCCCTGACTGTATGGTTAGATATGATACTTACTACCACTACCTCTTGTACTTTAGACTCTGGCCACCCAGTACTAGGTATGAATATGTTGAACACTCCCACCTGATAAACGGATCCAACACAAATGTACCAAATCGAAAGTTTGAGTTTTAATACATAGCAAAAGGTATGTACAACGATCACTTAATTACATTTATGATTTGAAATAGTATGCACTTTTATGGCAAATGAGTATTCGTAGGTAGATCAATATCGAATGTCCAATCTCTGATTGCGCAGGAAGCAAATATACAACCTGGAATATTTAGGGAACAATAGCGATGATACTTGAATGATTATATAGATGGATACACTAGGGGAAGGTTCCGACTGCTTGTAGGACAGCTGGAGGGGGGGGGGGGGGGTTAGAGAGTCACTGGCTGGATCCCGTCTGGCCGAGGGTATCTTGGGAGAGTCCACAGTTGTGCGACACGGTGCCCAACGATCCTCGATCCACAGATGAATGCAGTTGGACCCTCTGTGGCCGGCGTCCTCCGGTCCACGACGGAGAGACGTGAGGCGACCTCACTGTGCAGAGCGCCGTCTCACCTGTCGTCCTCTCCGGGGGGGGGGTATTTCCAACACACCGCCGTGTTGGCCTTTATCCATAGAATAATCAAAGTACTCAAAGCATAATCCAAGCCGGGGAAGGCTAGCCGTCGTCGGTAGAATAATCCAATATACAGGTCCACTCGCTCTTTGGCCTGGAGCTCCTCGGGTGCAGCTTCACGTGGGGTCAACCACCCTGGATAAGCGTCCAGCTGATGCCCGAAACGATGGGGGTGCTGATTACTATAGAACTCTTACCGCACGAGGCACTATATATGAATAGACTATTATTAGCTTAATAGAATACGTCCAACTCGACGATATAGTGCCAAATATGACTATTCAAATATTAATATACACGATGTCTCAATGCCGATACTGGGCCGAATTGGCCTTACTGCCCACACGTGGTTCGCGGGGAGGCTTTTGCGTCTGTCACTCTGTTGGAGGGTAAGGAACTGGACTAAAAGAAAGTTCTACTTTAATAGCGCAGTATATATACGCACTATGAATAAATAGTACCATTAGTGGTGCGGTAGACATATTCCTACGCGGAACTAGGACTTGTCCATACATGTTGAGCGGTACGATTGAACTTGGTCTGAGGGGTATGGCGACCTGGCACCAAGGTCTCGTCCAATGGTCTATTATGGGATGTTCAGTAGACTAGAAGGGATATTCAATGCATATTGTACAAGGAATATACAAGGGATATCAGGGGATATACAAATACAATTAAATATATATATATAAATAAATATATATATTCGGTTTAATCTGATCCTTCAGAACAGCCGCCCCCTAATTGGTCCCAACCTAATTAGTTAAGCAGAGACAGATTAACCGCACTGTCTACCACTCAAGGGTTCGCTGTAAGGGTCAGTCAACTCACAAAGTCATAGGGTCATGGTCATCATCGATTGTGTCTGGGAGTCGGGGCAGTTCTATGAGCCTCGCCACAGGACGGGTGTAAGTGCGCCCTTGGACGAGTACTTCAGCTGCTCGGACCTTGCCATCGGCACCGGTGATCACTTTGCTTACGCGGCCAGCCGGCCACATAGCTCTGGGTAGTGACTGGTCAATAATCATGACGACTGTTCCTTCCGTCAAATTGTCTCTCTCTTTTACCCACTTCTGGCGGGTCTGTAGAGACGGTAGGTAGTGCAGTAGGAAACTGCTCCAAAACTTGTCGGCTAATACTTGGCTGTACCTCCACATTCGTCGGCCGTTCGCTTCTTCAGGCCGGTACATTGTCTGGGGTAACGCGGGATCTAGCCGCCCCATTAGGAGGGTGTTGGGGGTGACTGGGTCGACATCTGCTACATCACTGGAGACGTAACCGAGGGGCTTTGAGTTCAATACTCCCTCAATCTCCGTGAGGACTGTCATTAGGACTTCTTCCGCCACAGTCTGGGCCCCAAGTACTGCGTACAGGGCTGTCTTTATAGAACGTACTTCTCGTTCCCAAGTTCCACCGAAGTGGGGTGCGTTTGGGGGGTTGAATTGGAAGTCAATCTGGGCTGGAGCGAGGTGGGTCTTAAGTTCTGGGCCCATAGCTTGGAAGCTCTCCCTCAGCTCTCTTTCTCCGCCTTTGAAGTTTGTCCCGTGATCGGACAATAATGTAGACGGTTTTCCTTTCCGTGATGTGAATCTTCGGAAGGCCATAAGGAATGAGTCTGTGCTCATGGTCGGAAGGAGCTCGATATGTATCGCTCTGGTGGTCATGCATTTGAATACAATACCCCACCGCTTCTCGGTGCCTCTTCCTTTCTTTATGTACAGCGGGCCAAAACAGTCCATGCCTGTTGAGTGGAATGGCTTGTCGCCGAGTCGGAGGCGACATGGAGGTAGGTCAGCCATCCGTGGTATGCTGGGCTGCGCGCGCCACTTTCGGCAGTCTAGACAGGTTCGCTGGAAGCGTCGCACCGCCTCTCTTCCTTGAAGTATCCAGTAACGACGTCTGATCTCCGTGAAGACTCTCTCTGCTCCTGCGTGGTGTACATCCTCGTCGTATTTCTTTATAATCAGCTCTGTGACCTTGTGTCGGCTGTTCAATACGATCGGGTACTTAATGTCATCCGGTAAATTGGGGGCTCTCCGCAGGCGACCACCCACTCTGATGAGGGTATGTGTGTCACTCTCGGGGGCCAGATGAATCAATCTGCTGTCTGATGGGACGGGCTTTCCTCCCTGTAGACAGTCTAGTTCATCGGGGAACGAGTCTCTCTGGGCTCGTTGCAGTAGAAGCAGTTCTGCTTCCTCGTAGTCAGCTGCTGACATATCAGCGGGGGACTGAATCTCTGGGTGGTGCCGCAGGAATGTCCGTTGCTGCGCACTCTCTATGGTAATGCAATCGTCTATGTTGGGGTCTGCGGAGACAACAGTGCTCAATCCACAGAACATAGGTTTCTTATTCTCAGCCTCCTCGTCACTTGCTTCCCTCGGGGTGGGCGTGGGCCAATCTCCTTCCGGGAGCTTGAGGAATGCTGGTCCGTCACTGTAGATGTTACGACGGGTTAAGTCATCTAGGGACATTCCCCGGGTGATGACGTCAGCTGGGTTGTGTTTTGTATCAACATAGCGCCAGTTTGCTTCTCCGGTTAACTCTCCGGTTAACTCTTGAATCTCAATGACTCTGACTCCCACGAAGACTTTGTATTTGCATGAATCCGATTTGATCCAGGCGAGTACTGTCGTGGAATCTGACCACAGGATTGTTCTATGCACCGGAATGGTGAGCTCACGTTGGATGAGCGTGGCTAGATGCGCTCCTGCGAGGGCTGCGCAGAGCTCTAGACGTGGGATAGACTGTTGCTTGCGTGGGGCTATTCTCGAGCGGGCGAGGATGAATGCTGTGTAGATCTCTCCCCCCTCTTCTTGGGCCCGCAAGTAGGCTACTGATCCGTAGGCGACCTCGGAGGCGTCACTGAAGACGTGTATATCCATTTTACATGTCTCTGGCCTCACCGTGGGTGGGAAGTAGCTTCGGCGTATATTAACGCCTGGGAGTGAGTGGAGTTCCATCTCCCACTCTCTCCAGGTGGATGCAAGGTGTGCGGGAATGGGGTCATCCCAGCCCTGGTCCTTGTCCCACAATGCTCGTACAATCATCTTTGCCCTGGTGGTGTACGGTAGTATACATCCTAACGGGTCATATTGTCGGGCGAGTGTTCTGTACACACTCCGTCTGGTGGTCGGTATTGCCGTCGACCTTCCCTGCTCCGTGGTCAGGGGTTTGTGTCTATAGTGGAGCGAATCTGTTTTGAAGCGCCACACTAGTCCTAGTGTCATCTCTTGGGCTTCTCCTGGGATTGTGGCCATCCAGGTCTCGCTGCTCGCTGCCTTGTCCTCGGAGGAGAGGCTGCGCAGTACATGCGGATCGCTGCTGGCCCACTGCCTGAGATCAAAGCCGCCTTTGATCAGAGAGGCGCGGAGTTTAAGTAGGAGAGCCTCGGCTTCTTCCTGGGTCGAAACGCTTTGTAGACAGTTATCTACGTAGAAGCTGTTCTTCGCACTGTGTCGGACCTCTTCGTCCGCTGCTGGGTCCTCTGCGACATGTCTCTGTAGTGCAAATGTAGCACAGCATGGGCTGCATGTAGTTCCGAAAGGGAGGACTTCCCATTGGTAGATGGCTGGGTGCTCATCTCCTGGCCTCTCTCTCCATAGGAACCGCAACAGGGGCTTGTCCTCCTCTACTAATCTCACCTGCAGGAACATCCCTTTGATATCCACGCTGATAGCCACCTTGTCCTGGCGGAAGCGGAGTAGTACGCCTAGTAGGGAGGGGCCGAGTGTAGGACCGGGCAATAGCTCTTTATTCAGATTTTGGGATCCGATCTGGTAGCTGCAGTTAAACACGATGCGGTCTTTGCCGTTGTGATGAACCTTGTGGTGGGGCACGTACCACGATTCAGTCGTCTGGTCGGCCTCTTTAATGTCAATCTTTGTGACGTGTCCCGCTGTGATGAGCTTCTCAATCTCAGCGCGGTATACACTTTCTTGGGCGGGGTCCTTGGCTAAGCGCCGCTCTGTGTTCAGTAGGTACCGCTCTGTGGCGTCTTTCTTTGCGTGAAAGGTAGGCATCCCTTCCCGCCGCAGGAGTGGCGTGGCGTATCTCAACGCGCCGCTGACTGGGACTCTCTTTGTTCCCGTCTCGAGGAGGTTAATGGCGTAGATGTCGTCTTTAGAGCGAATGTCTTTCTTTTCGTTCTTAAAGGGCATTTGTTCTAAGGTCCATAGCCTCTCTACATGCTGCAGGAGTGCGGTGTCTCCCTCTGTGACTCGGGAGTGGAGACAGCTAGTGGCTGTGGTTCGGTTGAGAGATTTGGCGAGTGGGCCTTGGAGAGTCCATCCTAGGCGGGTCTCGACTGCTGCAGGACAGCCTCTGGGTCCGGTATGAACCCGGTGCATGACAGTCACCGATCTTCTTCCATCATTTAGTCTCCTGGTTCCTTCTCTGGAGCCAGGGGTGCTCCGTCCGAATGTATCTAGCCGTAAGCTGCTGACTTCTCTCGCCAGGAAGTCGGCTAGATCGAGGAGGTTCGGTTCGGGGCCATTAGGGTCTCAGTGGTCTCTCTGCCGCCTAAAGCGCTCCTGTCGGGCGGGCGGTAGCTTCTCCAAGATCCTCTCTACATTTGAGTTGGCGTATAGTTCATGCCTACCCTTTTCCCTCTGCGCTCCCAGCATCCCTACCAGGGACTGCACTCTGATGGACAGGTCGTCCAGTGCTCGATTGTCTGTTGCTGGGGGTAGGCGGTCGATGTGCCTGATCTCCTGGATCACGTAATCCCATATACGTCCATATCTCTGGTCCAACGCTACCAGCGCTGCGGTGTATGGGGTCGTGGAAGTGGCGTAGGCGAGCGCTATGTTGTGCGCGCGGGGTACCTTTAAATGCTTCAGTAGTATCGCGTATTTATGGCGTTCATCAATGACATCCACCAACATTGTCTCCAGACACATGCGGAGCTCCGTATACTGGGCCCGGTTCTCCTGGGTGAAGTCTGGTACCATAGGTGTGCCAATGTATGACGCGGATTGTTTATACATCGGCGAGTGTTGGGGGAGAGGCCTCCTAGGCGAGTCTCCTCCTGCTCCTTGGTGTGGGCTGGTACCGGCTGTGTACCATGGCCCGCTGGTCCAGGTGCTGTTCCTCGGTGCGGGTCGTGCGTCGTGCTCACCCGTGAATAGCGTCGGGGGTCTGTAGCGCAGCTCCGCGGGGGTATAGCCTGGGCTGTACTGGACCTCCTGGTCCGGTAGAGCAGTGGTTCCCAAAGTCGGGGTCGCGACCCAAAGGTGGGCCGCGAGCAGCCACGGGAGGGCCGCGAGATGATTAATTTTTTATTTTATTTTTTTTGTCATGCCACTGAACTTAGAAGCAGGCCAGGACAGTGTTTCTAGTTGTATTCTAAAATTCTATTCTATTGTATTCTAAAATGTGACTATATGGTTTTATATTAACTTAATAAATAAACAAAAACGAAAAATCTACTTATTTCAACGAACATTTCAAACTAAATAACAGATTATGCACATAAAACGCTGAAAACAACCGAAGCAATAATAGTATTTTAATAAGGCTATTATTATTATCATTATTATTTTTCAACAAGTTAGCCCTCTCATAAATAGCACATATAAATGAATAACTAACTTGAACCAACTTAATAGGATCGAAGTGATATTTGGCTTAAAAAATCGGTCGCCTGGCAAAAAAAAAAAAAAAAAAAAGCCTGACGATGTGCATTGGGCCGCGGCTCTCTGACGCCTTATTTTCTGGGTCCCGGCCTGAAAAGTTTGGGAACCCCTGCGGTAGAGTACTGTGCTGTCGTCGGGCGTGGTTCTCCTCCTCTTCCTCTTCGTCTTCCGTTAGGTCATCCAGGGCTTGTAGTCTCTGATTTAGCCTCTCCGCAGTGTATGCTGCTCCTTCCCGGTGGCTGGGTCTCGCTTGGACCGGTTGGGGAAGGGGGTCTGCGGGGGGTATAGACCTCGTCTGTTGGTCAAGTTCAGGGTCGCTTACTCGGCTAGGGGATGCCGCCCTGGAGTGATGTCTAGACGAGTTCCTGGAGCCTCTGGTGGAGGGAGGGGGTGTTGTCCTTCTGATCAGCTGTTCTATTAGTTGCGCTTGTGCTCTGTCGCGCTCGGCTTCGCGCTTGGTGAGATCCGATTCTCTCTGGGCACCGGTGGCGGCGCGCTGGGCGTCGGCCCGGTCTCTTGCCATATTCTCTTCCATCTGAATGCGTCTTATTTCCAGGCGTATGTGCTCTTCTTCGCTCCGTTGCTGTATCTGCAATCGATCGCGTTCACCCTGGAGTCTATCGCGTTCAGTAGAGGCTTTCAGGCTGACGAGGAATGCCTGCTGTAGTGTCCTCTCTGCCTCGCTGGGAGAAGACGGTTGTATAGGGGAGCCGTCCCTTGGGGTACTCCGTGCGGAGTCTTGGAGCTCTATCTCCACGGTGCTCTCCTCATCTTCTTCCGTGCCGAGTTCTCTCTCGGTAGTGTTGTCTTCCTCCCGGGACTCGTCGGGGACTACTTCTTCGGTATTGGCGGGGTGTAAAGTCATGTCTGGTTCCCCCTGGTCCCCACCGTGAGCTTGGTCAGTTACATTAGAACCCATAGGGGCCTCTATGGTCGGGGTAGCCTGGTCGTTAGGGTTAGACATAATTTTACTTTCTAGTTTTACCGCGTTTACTGTTGGTAGAAGACTAGGTTGTTGACTGACAGCGTAAGCCTCTAGGTACTGAGGGAGCTGTCGTTTGCGCCGCGGGCGTTGTTGGTTAGGAGGATCGTTTCGTGGAGTGTTCATCATAGGCCATTTTAATATTAATAACACTATATTAATATTACACTGATTACCATCCGGCTCGAAGGACCAATTGTAACTGAGGGGTACAATTCCCTGACTGTATGGTTAGATATGATACTTACTACCACTACCTCTTGTACTTTAGACTCTGGCCACCCAGTACTAGGTATGAATATGTTGAACACTCCCACCTGATAAACGGATCCAACACAAATGTACCAAATCGAAAGTTTGAGTTTTAATACATAGCAAAAGGTATGTACAACGATCACTTAATTACATTTATGATTTGAAATAGTATGCACTTTTATGGCAAATGAGTATTCGTAGGTAGATCAATATCGAATGTCCAATCTCTGATTGCGCAGGAAGCAAATATACAACCTGGAATATTTAGGGAACAATAGCGATGATACTTGAATGATTATATAGATGGATACACTAGGGGAAGGTTCCGACTGCTTGTAGGACAGCTGGAGGGGGGGGGGGGGGGGTTAGAGAGTCACTGGCTGGATCCCGTCTGGCCGAGGGTATCTTGGGAGAGTCCACAGTTGTGCGACACGGTGCCCAACGATCCTCGATCCACAGATGAATGCAGTTGGACCCTCTGTGGCCGGCGTCCTCCGGTCCACGACGGAGAGACGTGAGGCGACCTCACTGTGCAGAGCGCCGTCTCACCTGTCGTCCTCTCCGGGGGGGGGGGTATTTCCAACACACCGCCGTGTTGGCCTTTATCCATAGAATAATCAAAGTACTCAAAGCATAATCCAAGCCGGGGAAGGCTAGCCGTCGTCGGTAGAATAATCCAATATACAGGTCCACTCGCTCTTTGGCCTGGAGCTCCTCGGGTGCAGCTTCACGTGGGGTCAACCACCCTGGATAAGCGTCCAGCTGATGCCCGAAACGATGGGGGTGCTGATTACTATAGAACTCTTACCGCACGAGGCACTATATATGAATAGACTATTATTAGCTTAATAGAATACGTCCAACTCGACGATATAGTGCCAAATATGACTATTCAAATATTAATATACACGATGTCTCAATGCCGATACTGGGCCGAATTGGCCTTACTGCCCACACGTGGTTCGCGGGGAGGCTTTTGCGTCTGTCACTCTGTTGGAGGGTAAGGAACTGGACTAAAAGAAAGTTCTACTTTAATAGCGCAGTATATATACGCACTATGAATAAATAGTACCATTAGTGGTGCGGTAGACATATTCCTACGCGGAACTAGGACTTGTCCATACATGTTGAGCGGTACGATTGAACTTGGTCTGAGGGGTATGGCGACCTGGCACCAAGGTCTCGTCCAATGGTAGAATGGAGACTATTATGGGATGTTCAGTAGACTAGAAGGGATATTCAATGCATATTGTACAAGGAATATACAAGGGATATCAGGGGATATACAAATACAATTAAATATATATATATAAATAAATATATATATTCGGTTTAATCTGATCCTTCAGAACAGCCGCCCCCTAATTGGTCCCAACCTAATTAGTTAAGCAGAGACAGATTAACCGCACTGTCTACCACTCAAGGGTTCGCTGTAAGGGTCAGTCAACTCACAAAGTCATAGGGTCATGGTCATCATCGATTGTGTCTGGGAGTCGGGGCAGTTCTATGAGCCTCGCCACAGGACGGGTGTAAGTGCGCCCTTGGACGAGTACTTCAGCTGCTCGGACCTTGCCATCGGCACCGGTGATCACTTTGCTTACGCGGCCAGCCGGCCACATAGCTCTGGGTAGTGACTGGTCAATAATCATGACGACTGTTCCTTCCGTCAAATTGTCTCTCTCTTTTACCCACTTCTGGCGGGTCTGTAGAGACGGTAGGTAGTGCAGTAGGAAACTGCTCCAAAACTTGTCGGCTAATACTTGGCTGTACCTCCACATTCGTCGGCCGTTCGCTTCTTCAGGCCGGTACATTGTCTGGGGTAACGCGGGATCTAGCCGCCCCATTAGGAGGGTGTTGGGGGTGACTGGGTCGACATCTGCTACATCACTGGAGACGTAACCGAGGGGCTTTGAGTTCAATACTCCCTCAATCTCCGTGAGGACTGTCATTAGGACTTCTTCCGCCACAGTCTGGGCCCCAAGTACTGCGTACAGGGCTGTCTTTATAGAACGTACTTCTCGTTCCCAAGTTCCACCAAAGTGGGGTGCGTTTGGGGGGTTGAATTGGAAGTCAATCTGGGCTGGAGCGAGGTGGGTCTTAAGTTCTGGGCCCATAGCTTGGAAGCTCTCCCTCAGCTCTCTTTCTCCGCCTTTGAAGTTTGTCCCGTGATCGGACAATAATGTAGACGGTTTTCCTTTCCGTGATGTGAATCTTCGGAAGGCCATAAGGAATGAGTCTGTGCTCATGGTCGGAAGGAGCTCGATATGTATCGCTCTGGTGGTCATGCATTTGAATACAATACCCCACCGCTTCTCGGTGCCTCTTCCTTTCTTTATGTACAGCGGGCCAAAACAGTCCATGCCTGTTGAGTGGAATGGCTTGTCGCCGAGTCGGAGGCGACATGGAGGTAGGTCAGCCATCCGTGGTATGCTGGGCTGCGCGCGCCACTTTCGGCAGTCTAGACAGGTTCGCTGGAAGCGTCGCACCGCCTCTCTTCCTTGAAGTATCCAGTAACGACGTCTGATCTCCGTGAAGACTCTCTCTGCTCCTGCGTGGTGTACATCCTCGTCGTATTTCTTTATAATCAGCTCTGTGACCTTGTGTCGGCTGTTCAATACGATCGGGTACTTAATGTCATCCGGTAAATTGGGGGCTCTCCGCAGGCGACCACCCACTCTGATGAGGGTATGTGTGTCACTCTCGGGGGCCAGATGAATCAATCTGCTGTCTGATGGGACGGGCTTTCCTCCCTGTAGACAGTCTAGTTCATCGGGGAACGAGTCTCTCTGGGCTCGTTGCAGTAGAAGCAGTTCTGCTTCCTCGTAGTCAGCTGCTGACATATCAGCGGGGGACTGAATCTCTGGGTGGTGCCGCAGGAATGTCCGTTGCTGCGCACTCTCTATGGTAATGCAATCGTCTATGTTGGGGTCTGCGGAGACAACAGTGCTCAATCCACAGAACATAGGTTTCTTATTCTCAGCCTCCTCGTCACTTGCTTCCCTCGGGGTGGGCGTGGGCCAATCTCCTTCCGGGAGCTTGAGGAATGCTGGTCCGTCACTGTAGATGTTACGACGGGTTAAGTCATCTAGGGACATTCCCCGGGTGATGACGTCAGCTGGGTTGTGTTTTGTATCAACATAGCGCCAGTTTGCTTCTCCGGTTAACTCTCCGGTTAACTCTTGAATCTCAATGACTCTGACTCCCACGAAGACTTTGTATTTGCATGAATCCGATTTGATCCAGGCGAGTACTGTCGTGGAATCTGACCACAGGATTGTTCTATGCACCGGAATGGTGAGCTCACGTTGGATGAGCGTGGCTAGATGCGCTCCTGCGAGGGCTGCGCAGAGCTCTAGACGTGGGATAGACTGTTGCTTGCGTGGGGCTATTCTCGAGCGGGCGAGGATGAATGCTGTGTAGATCTCTCCCCCCTCTTCTTGGGCCCGCAAGTAGGCTACTGATCCGTAGGCGACCTCGGAGGCGTCACTGAAGACGTGTATATCCATTTTACATGTCTCTGGCCTCACCGTGGGTGGGAAGTAGCTTCGGCGTATATTAACGCCTGGGAGTGAGTGGAGTTCCATCTCCCACTCTCTCCAGGTGGATGCAAGGTGTGCGGGAATGGGGTCATCCCAGCCCTGGTCCTTGTCCCACAATGCTCGTACAATCATCTTTGCCCTGGTGGTGTACGGTAGTATACATCCTAACGGGTCATATTGTCGGGCGAGTGTTCTGTACACACTCCGTCTGGTGGTCGGTATTGCCGTCGACCTTCCCTGCTCCGTGGTCAGGGGTTTGTGTCTATAGTGGAGCGAATCTGTTTTGAAGCGCCACACTAGTCCTAGTGTCATCTCTTGGGCTTCTCCTGGGATTGTGGCCATCCAGGTCTCGCTGCTCGCTGCCTTGTCCTCGGAGGAGAGGCTGCGCAGTACATGCGGATCGCTGCTGGCCCACTGCCTGAGATCAAAGCCGCCTTTGATCAGAGAGGCGCGGAGTTTAAGTAGGAGAGCCTCGGCTTCTTCCTGGGTCGAAACGCTTTGTAGACAGTTATCTACGTAGAAGCTGTTCTTCGCACTGTGTCGGACCTCTTCGTCCGCTGCTGGGTCCTCTGCGACATGTCTCTGTAGTGCAAATGTAGCACAGCATGGGCTGCATGTAGTTCCGAAAGGGAGGACTTCCCATTGGTAGATGGCTGGGTGCTCATCTCCTGGCCTCTCTCTCCATAGGAACCGCAACAGGGGCTTGTCCTCCTCTACTAATCTCACCTGCAGGAACATCCCTTTGATATCCACGCTGATAGCCACCTTGTCCTGGCGGAAGCGGAGTAGTACGCCTAGTAGGGAGGGGCCGAGTGTAGGACCGGGCAATAGCTCTTTATTCAGATTTTGGGATCCGATCTGGTAGCTGCAGTTAAACACGATGCGGTCTTTGCCGTTGTGATGAACCTTGTGGTGGGGCACGTACCACGATTCAGTCGTCTGGTCGGCCTCTTTAATGTCAATCTTTGTGACGTGTCCCGCTGTGATGAGCTTCTCAATCTCAGCGCGGTATACACTTTCTTGGGCGGGGTCCTTGGCTAAGCGCCGCTCTGTGTTCAGTAGGTACCGCTCTGTGGCGTCTTTCTTTGCGTGAAAGGTAGGCATCCCTTCCCGCCGCAGGAGTGGCGTGGCGTATCTCAACGCGCCGCTGACTGGGACTCTCTTTGTTCCCGTCTCGAGGAGGTTAATGGCGTAGATGTCGTCTTTAGAGCGAATGTCTTTCTTTTCGTTCTTAAAGGGCATTTGTTCTAAGGTCCATAGCCTCTCTACATGCTGCAGGAGTGCGGTGTCTCCCTCTGTGACTCGGGAGTGGAGACAGCTAGTGGCTGTGGTTCGGTTGAGAGATTTGGCGAGTGGGCCTTGGAGAGTCCATCCTAGGCGGGTCTCGACTGCTGCAGGACAGCCTCTGGGTCCGGTATGAACCCGGTGCATGACAGTCACCGATCTTCTTCCATCATTTAGTCTCCTGGTTCCTTCTCTGGAGCCAGGGGTGCTCCGTCCGAATGTATCTAGCCGTAAGCTGCTGACTTCTCTCGCCAGGAAGTCGGCTAGATCGAGGAGGTTCGGTTCGGGGCCATTAGGGTCTCAGTGGTCTCTCTGCCGCCTAAAGCGCTCCTGTCGGGCGGGCGGTAGCTTCTCCAAGATCCTCTCTACATTTGAGTTGGCGTATAGTTCATGCCTACCCTTTTCCCTCTGCGCTCCCAGCATCCCTACCAGGGACTGCACTCTGATGGACAGGTCATCCAGTGCTCGATTGTCTGTTGCTGGGGGTAGGCGGTCGATGTGCCTGATCTCCTGGATCACGTAATCCCATATACGTCCATATCTCTGGTCCAACGCTACCAGCGCTGCGGTGTATGGGGTCGTGGAAGTGGCGTAGGCGAGCGCTATGTTGTGCGCGCGGGGTACCTTTAAATGCTTCAGTAGTATCGCGTATTTATGGCGTTCATCAATGACATCCACCAACATTGTCTCCAGACACATGCGGAGCTCCGTATACTGGGCCCGGTTCTCCTGGGTGAAGTCTGGTACCATAGGTGTGCCAATGTATGACGCGGATTGTTTATACATCGGCGAGTGTTGGGGGAGAGGCCTCCTAGGCGAGTCTCCTCCTGCTCCTTGGTGTGGGCTGGTACCGGCTGTGTACCATGGCCCGCTGGTCCAGGTGCTGTTCCTCGGTGCGGGTCGTGCGTCGTGCTCACCCGTGAATAGCGTCGGGGGTCTGTAGCGCAGCTCCGCGGGGGTATAGCCTGGGCTGTACTGGACCTCCTGGTCCGGTAGAGCAGTGGTTCCCAAAGTCGGGGTCGCGACCCAAAGGTGGGCCGCGAGCAGCCACGGGAGGGCCGCGAGATGATTAATTTTTTATTTTATTTTTTTTGTCATGCCACTGAACTTAGAAGCAGGCCAGGACAGTGTTTCTAGTTGTATTCTAAAATTCTATTCTATTGTATTCTAAAATGTGACTATATGGTTTTATATTAACTTAATAAATAAACAAAAACGAAAAATCTACTTATTTCAACGAACATTTCAAACTAAATAACAGATTATGCACATAAAACGCTGAAAACAACCGAAGCAATAATAGTATTTTAATAAGGCTATTATTATTATCATTATTATTTTTCAACAAGTTAGCCCTCTCATAAATAGCACATATAAATGAATAACTAACTTGAACTAACTTAATAGGATCGAAGTGATATTTGGCTTAAAAAATCGGTCGCCTGGCAAAAAAAAAAAAAAAAAAAGCCTGACGATGTGCATTGGGCCGCGGCTCTCTGACGCCTTATTTTCTGGGTCCCGGCCTGAAAAGTTTGGGAACCCCTGCGGTAGAGTACTGTGCTGTCGTCGGGCGTGGTTCTCCTCCTCTTCCTCTTCGTCTTCCGTTAGGTCATCCAGGGCTTGTAGTCTCTGATTTAGCCTCTCCGCAGTGTATGCTGCTCCTTCCCGGTGGCTGGGTCTCGCTTGGACCGGTTGGGGAAGGGGGTCTGCGGGGGGTATAGACCTCGTCTGTTGGTCAAGTTCAGGGTCGCTTACTCGGCTAGGGGATGCCGCCCTGGAGTGATGTCTAGACGAGTTCCTGGAGCCTCTGGTGGAGGGAGGGGGTGTTGTCCTTCTGATCAGCTGTTCTATTAGTTGCGCTTGTGCTCTGTCGCGCTCGGCTTCGCGCTTGGTGAGATCCGATTCTCTCTGGGCACCGGTGGCGGCGCGCTGGGCGTCGGCCCGGTCTCTTGCCATATTCTCTTCCATCTGAATGCGTCTTATTTCCAGGCGTATGTGCTCTTCTTCGCTCCGTTGCTGTATCTGCAATCGATCGCGTTCACCCTGGAGTCTATCGCGTTCAGTAGAGGCTTTCAGGCTGACGAGGAATGCCTGCTGTAGTGTCCTCTCTGCCTCGCTGGGAGAAGACGGTTGTATAGGGGAGCCGTCCCTTGGGGTACTCCGTGCGGAGTCTTGGAGCTCTATCTCCACGGTGCTCTCCTCATCTTCTTCCGTGCCGAGTTCTCTCTCGGTAGTGTTGTCTTCCTCCCGGGACTCGTCGGGGACTACTTCTTCGGTATTGGCGGGGTGTAAAGTCATGTCTGGTTCCCCCTGGTCCCCACCGTGAGCTTGGTCAGTTACATTAGAACCCATAGGGGCCTCTATGGTCGGGGTAGCCTGGTCGTTAGGGTTAGACATAATTTTACTTTCTAGTTTTACCGCGTTTACTGTTGGTAGAAGACTAGGTTGTTGACTGACAGCGTAAGCCTCTAGGTACTGAGGGAGCTGTCGTTTGCGCCGCGGGCGTTGTTGGTTAGGAGGATCGTTTCGTGGAGTGTTCATCATAGGCCATTTTAATATTAATAACACTATATTAATATTACACTGATTACCATCCGGCTCGAAGGACCAATTGTAACTGAGGGGTACAATTCCCTGACTGTATGGTTAGATATGATACTTACTACCACTACCTCTTGTACTTTAGACTCTGGCCACCCAGTACTAGGTATGAATATGTTGAACACTCCCACCTGATAAACGGATCCAACACAAATGTACCAAATCGAAAGTTTGAGTTTTAATACATAGCAAAAGGTATGTACAACGATCACTTAATTACATTTATGATTTGAAATAGTATGCACTTTTATGGCAAATGAGTATTCGTAGGTAGATCAATATCGAATGTCCAATCTCTGATTGCGCAGGAAGCAAATATACAACCTGGAATATTTAGGGAACAATAGCGATGATACTTGAATGATTATATAGATGGATACACTAGGGGAAGGTTCCGACTGCTTGTAGGACAGCTGGAGGGGGGGGGGGGGGGTTAGAGAGTCACTGGCTGGATCCCGTCTGGCCGAGGGTATCTTGGGAGAGTCCACAGTTGTGCGACACGGTGCCCAACGATCCTCGATCCACAGATGAATGCAGTTGGACCCTCTGTGGCCGGCGTCCTCCGGTCCACGACAGAGAGACGTGAGGCGACCTCACTGTGCAGAGCGCCGTCTCACCTGTCGTCCTCTCCGGGGGGGGGGGATTTCCAACACACCGCCGTGTTGGCCTTTATCCATAGAATAATCAAAGTACTCAAAGCATAATCCAAGCCGGGGAAGGCTAGCCGTCGTCGGTAGAATAATCCAATATACAGGTCCACTCGCTCTTTGGCCTGGAGCTCCTCGGGTGCAGCTTCACGTGGGGTCAACCACCCTGGATAAGCGTCCAGCTGATGCCCGAAACGATGGGGGTGCTGATTACTATAGAACTCTTACCGCACGAGGCACTATATATGAATAGACTATTATTAGCTTAATAGAATACGTCCAACTCGACGATATAGTGCCAAATATGACTATTCAAATATTAATATACACAATGTCTCAATGCCGATACTGGGCCGAATTGGCCTTACTGCCCACACGTGGTTCGCGGGGAGGCTTTTGCGTCTGTCACTCTGTTGGAGGGTAAGGAACTGGACTAAAAGAAAGTTCTACTTTAATAGCGCAGTATATATACGCACTATGAATAAATAGTACCATTAGTGGTGCGGTAGACATATTCCTACGCGGAACTAGGACTTGTCCATACATGTTGAGCGGTACGATTGAACTTGGTCTGAGGGGTATGGCGACCTGGCACCAAGGTCTCGTCCAATGGTAGAATGGAGACTATTATGGGATGTTCAGTAGACTAGAAGGGATATTCAATGCATATTGTACAAGGAATATACAAGGGATATCAGGGGATATACAAATACAATTAAATATATATATATAAATAAATATATATATTCGGTTTAATCTGATCCGTCAGAACACTAACCATAACCCTAACCATAACCCTACAAACGGAAATATTTTGAATCAAATCAAATCAAATTTATTTATAAGGCCCGACAACACACGTTAATGTCCCCATGGGCCGTACAGGTCTTCTTTAAACAAGTCAAGAAGAAAACATAACAATAAGTCAAGAACAGAACAAGAACACCATAAGGTCCAAAAATGTTTTGATGAATGCAAATAAATGAAAGAATGCAAGCACTCCCAGACATACCCCACGCGAAGGTAAGGAAAAACTCACTAAAACCTAACAATAGGGAAAAAAGCTCCACAGGCAGTGTGGAGGAGAGAAACCTTAGAAGGGCCATTCAAGGGGGGATCTCCCTTCTTAGATGTTGGTGATAGTAGTGTTGCAGACTGACAGTTGGTAAACATGCACTCATGTGTGTAGTGAAACACAGATGAGTGCATGCAATAGCAACTGAACATTTTGAAAGATTAAAGATAGAGCTAATAGCGATAGCAACTGAACATTTTGAAAGATTAAAGATAGAGCTGATAGCGGATCTATTTGAGGCACAGGGGCGGCGCAAAGAGGGTCACGTCCTCCCCGTCTTAGTCACGGGACATTCAACACTCCGGTCATTGCTCAGGGACAGCCGGAGACAGGGAGATAGGGGGCGGCGCAGAGAGGGTCGCGAACTCCCCGACATCATCGCGGGACGTCCGGCACTCCGGTCACCACTACGAGACCTCCGGAGACAGGGGGGCACGCAGAGGGGGTCGCAACCTCCCGGCCTTCATTACGGGACGTCCGACACTCCGGTCAGCACTCCAGGACAGCAAGTCATAGGGGGACAGGGAGACGGGACAGGCGTTAGACAGCTCATGTGATTGTAGTGGGCGGACATAGCAATAGATACAAGTGGTAAGCATATATGTGAATGGAGTAGATATGAAGTAAGCATATTATGTGAATAGAATAGAAGTACTTAACCCAGCAATGAAACCGCGTTGACTGTTAATCTGTTAACAGTCTGTTAATACTGTTAATCAGTTGACAGGACCACGGACAGATGACGGTAAATAACTGATCCAAGGCCTCGGAGGTGCATGTAGAGCAGTCACTACAATCTTGGCCAAGACCCCGAGGCATCCATCACCTTAGTCAGCGCCAGGAGACGGGCACTCAGAGAGATGGGGGAGGGAAGGGGGGGGGGGGGAAGGGGGAAGAGTTAGAGAGTTCCCATTAGGGCTGACCTTCGATTTTTTTTTGGCAATCGAAGCTTCGAATAAAAAAAAAATTAATTAATTTTTTTTTTTTTTATATCTTATGTTGTGGGACTTGTACAGCACTTTGGTAAACTTTGTTGTTTTTAAATGTGCTCTATAAATAAAGTGGATTGGATTAATGAATTAAGTAGCCCCTTTCGTGACTGTGACGCAGCCAACACGGCTGTGTGATTTAATTCAAGGTGGATCGCTGTTGTCGTTTGAACAACTTCAGATTTCATGGGAACTACCAATCCCCCAAATCAAGAATGTTTAAGATGAATGAAGTAAGATTTTGATTATTTGAAATATGGCCTGTGTAGACTAAACTATGCACAGAATTATGTCAGTCTACAAGGTCCGGATTCTACATGGTCCGGCAATGTAGACCTTGTAGACTCCACTACAGACCAATTATCAGTGAATGTTCATGCATTTTTAAGACGGGCTACTTCCACAAAAAAACAAAGAACTCACCAAAACATCTCAGTAGCACCTTATCTAAATGTTCTATTTCATATATGGAGATTCATATTTATTTATGTATTGCATGCATTTCTACATTTTATTTCCTATTTTGTTTATTCATCCCAGTATCTTTCTTTCTTATGTGTGGAATTCTACAAGGCATTTACATTCACATTTACATTTAGTCATTTAGCTGACACTTTTATCCAAAGCGACTTACAAGTTCTGTACGACAGGTCATCAGGAAGGATACAACTCTATCAGCTGAGTAACAATATTCATCAAAGTGTTGCGTGTTACAGTGTAGGTTAGTTTATTAGGACAAGTGCATGACAGACAGTAAGGTTAGTTAGGGTTAGATTTATTTTATTTTATTTTATTTATTTTATTTCAGATAATGGTTGAAGAAGTGCGTCTTTAGTCGACGGCGAAAGATTGGACGGGATTCGGCTGTCCTAACTGGGGTGGGTAGTTCATTAGCAAGGACTGAGAATAGGCGTGTAGGTGGTGTATATGTGTTTGAGGATGATATCCTTCAAACAGGCAATAGTGATGATATAATTTGGGCAGTGCTGAGCTGGGTTCCTTTCCTCCAGTGTATTTGTCCCCCGGCCCCACCCAATGGCCCCATGCACACACACACACACACACACACACACACACACACACACACACACACACACACACACACACACACACACACACACACAGAAGTAAAAATAAAAATAATTTTTTTGAAAAAAAAATATTTTTGAAAAAAAAAATCTTTTATTTTTATTTTTTTTTAAACTTCGATTTTTTTTTTAATGTTCGAAGCTTGTGCCATCGAAAGAAGCTTCGAAGTATTTAAGACAGCCCTAGTTCCCATATTTGTGGTGCTGCAAAAGAGCAGACATGTAGTACCCTGTAGTGCCATGTAGAATCTTTGATAGATATGTTGAGTTAGGTTCATAGTGGTATTCATGAAAAATGAATGAAATTCCACCGTGTGGCACAACCACCTGGTACTCGAATGCTGTTGTCAACCTCGGTCAGCATAGCTGTTTTTTTGCATGACCGGGTTAAAAAGTTATGAAAGCTGTCAACGGCTGCAAAAAACACCTTTACATCTTGGATATTGCTAACCCCCTGAGCTAAAACCAAATTTAATTTATGGGCATAACAATGAAAAGTGGCATATGGACAATGGGTTTTCACAAGAGCCTGGACACCACCTCGCTGCCCACTCATACAGCTTGCCCCATCATATGTCTGGCAGATAAGTTTGGCTGATGAGTTGTATCTGCCTATGGTTTCCATGACAACAGCAGTGATTGCCGCTGCGTTTCTCTCGGCGCTCACGTCGATAAACCCCAAGAACCTCTCGCAGATAACACCCTTATCATTTACATAGCGTACTATGACCGACAGCTGGTATTTGCATGAAATGTCTGTGGTGTCATCCACTTGGACAGATATAAATGGTGCAGAACTGATTTCACCATCTATCTCTCTTTGTATGACGTCTGCGATGCTTTTAATAATTTCACTATTAATTAAAGTTAAAACACTAGTCAGTATGTCCAATGTGCTGGGTCGCACCGTCTGCGGGTGACCACCAGAGGGTGGTAGGAGACTATTGTTCACCTCCTGTCTGTGGTCTTGATTCTCCCAGGCCTGACCTGACCTGGGCGTGTGACAATTTTGGATGGTAGATGACATACACGTAAACACCGTTGAGGACCCGAGATGTTCTGCCATGGCAGTGTCAAACTCCGCAAAGGCATTGATTAGCTCGACAAAATTCCCTCTGTTGAGGCTTGTTGCTGACTCGTCGTGTCCTCTGAACGCCTGTTCCTGCCTCCCCAAATATGTAACAGCCGTAATGAGCTTCCTCAAAATGTCCCTGTTTTTTGTCACTTGGGCGTTGTGTTTGTCGATCCTGACTTTACCAAAAAGTTGTAGTTTCAGGTTCGCAGTGATGTGCAATTTAGATTTTCCGTGCCGGTCAATGGACCTGTACAGATTGCTGAGGTCTGAATATCCTGTGGTGGACCAGGGATTGTTCAGTCCAGCAGGACCAGCAGTTGGCGCTTTGTCAAAGAGGCAGCTCCAGCAGAACAACTGTCCCCTGGTTAGCCACTCGGTTCGCATATAGTTCTGTGCATTGAATGAGCGTTGTCCCTTCACAACCCTTGGCTGAATAATACACAGCTGTGGTGTAGGCCTTCCTTTACGTTTGATGTCTAACTGTTTTTCAAAAGGCAATTTTGTGAAGTCATGAGTGACTAAATAATCGACTATATCTAGATCTGCCATTATGGTGGTAGTTGTTTTCTTACAATGGCACTGACAGACAGTTTGATTGACAGTTTGATAATACTACTAGAGGATTCGAACGTGCCCATGAGGGGATGACGTTCAGACGTTGTTGTTGTCAGGTTAGGTGGACGTCAGGTGGAAACATTCTGGACTGGCCCGCCCCCAGGGCGGCAAATTTGAAGACGCTAGACTACTTGCCAGCCAGACGGCCCTGTGTTAAGGCGTGGGGCCATTAACCCAACCCCTTTATTAAGCTTGAATGAATCTTATTGGCTAATAATTGGTTGTGGAGTCCACAACCAACCACAATGTGGACGCTAGAAAAAGACACCGCCCCCTCTGCATATTTTCTCTATTCTTTCTCAATGTCAATCAAAATAATGCTGCCTGAGCTGCAGTGAGCACAGAGTGACTGCCAGGCCCTGCCTCAGTGAGTCTGACAGAGTGTTAGAGAGAGTGAGAAGGAGAAGAGGGAGAAAATTAGAGATGAAAAAGAATGATTTCTTATTATTATTGTAAACTATATAAATTATATATATATTTTTTTTTACTGTTTATATTTTTGGGGAAGCTTGGCTTCCCTTGGCTCCCATGAATATTCGCCACTAGAGGAGGATTAATTGTGTGCGTGGCATAGACTGAGGTCAAAGGGTCATATTCTTGATGCCTTTGATATGTTGGTTGTGAGTGATGGTATCTTTTTACGCACAGATTCATGTTCTGTCATAAGATAAGATAAGATAAGATATTCCTTTATTGATCCCCTTGGGGAAATTCCAGTGACACACACATACAGCTCATCGTCTCATTAACAACATCATATCACAATCATTACATTTTTACAGTACTCCAGACAATTCTGCTTTTCTTCTGGAGGATCCGTTTCACAGGAGACGGAGATGAGCGGGGTGGGGGGGTGCTGCTCAAACACTGCTCCAATTTAGTAGTTCCATGTGTCGCTCTTTCCACTGGTTCCTTGTGAGTTGGCCTTGATCTGGTTGGAACATCATCCATGTTGGTGCTGTCCAAACCAGCTGTCCATGACAGCTTTTCTGGTTGTTGTTTCATTTTCTCTTGAATGTATGCTTCCAAGTATTAATTCATTCCATCAAATTGTTCATATCCTTTGGTAATGCTTAACTTTGCTTTGTTAGCAGCCATCTGAGTTTTCATCTCAATCTCTTCCTTCTCGGCTTGGCGCTCGGCTGCTTCTCTATCAAGCTGTTGCTTCCTTTTAAGGGGAGACCACCCACCTAGATAGGGGAAAAAAATAATAAAGGATGAAATCATTTGCAAACATCTTAATTGTTTAGAATAGTCAAAAAAAGAAAAAAAATTATTAATTATTTTGGTTGCATAATTGTATTACCCAAAAAGGGGCGTGGTCTATTACAAATAGCCCATTTTTGCATGTTACCCCAAACAAAATTTTGAAAGAATTTATGATATATAGATATTTTCTCATGGTTTTTCATGTTATTACATTAAATACCGAACTTTTTGCTAGAGAATTTTTTGATATGCCACCCAAACAGGAATTTATTACCTTTTATGACCCCCTAGTCATAAAAAAATCTATTTTTTGCATACATTTTTTGTATAAAATGTTAAAAAAATCTGGATGAGTGATATATCAAAAAATCCTCTAGCAAAAAGTTGTGGTATATGGATAGGAGGAAACGTGCCCAGTTTGGTGTGTGGAGGTACTAGAGAGATTTTTTGTTTTATGTGTAATACAAACTCATAAAATCTTGTTTTGAGAAAAACGCCTTTAAAGTTTTGTATTGTCTGTAAATCAGGCTATGTATGACATATCAACAAACCCTTTGGCACAAAGAAGCAGGATATGGATATGAATAAAGGTGGAAAGTTTGGTGTGTGTAGATCCTAGGGAATCCTTTGAAACCGCTATTTACAAACACAACACCCAATCAAACCATTAGTAATAGACAACCTAAACACATGCCTGATAGTAACAGTGTAGTAACAAACAACACAACCGATTACTGTACCCCCTAATAGGCAAAAGACATATTTGAATAGATATCACTATGAAACTTTCCCAGTTTGTTATGTACATATAAACTAAGAGAAAATGTATTGCAAGTTTTCGGAATTTTATGTTTATATATGCAAATGAGGCACTTCTCCATTCAATATGTGCACATTTATGGATGCAATCATGCAAAATGAAGCAAAATAAGCAACTAAATGTGTTTTTTGTTTGTTTTATTGTCACTAGTTTGAAAGAAGACATGTAAAGGGGCAACATTATACAAAAATCTTAAAATTGCCCCAAAATCAGGAAAATGGTATTTTAGGTGGGTGGTCTCCCCTTAAGCCCTTCAGCCTTGACTGCTAGTTCAGCTTGTTCACTTTCCAGTTGCATTTTAAGAGATGCTATGGATGATCTTGAGGATTTTGATGGAAACACTGTCCTTTGGAGCAATATCATCCACTGTAATTGCAATATTCATTGTAGCATCATTATCAGTCACCTTTTCATTTAGATCAATCCATTGTAACACACCATCGTTGAATTAATCCACTGGTATTATTTTAGGTAGGGGTGGACTGGACGGTATAAACGGTATACGGTATAAACGGTATGAATTTGCGCTACGGTATGGATTTTGACTATACCTTCATACCTTGTGACCGGTAGACTAGAGCAGCTAGTCACAGCAGTAGCAATGACATTAACGTTACTTGACGATTCACTCGACGTTTGCAGTGGTCGTTGCATAGTGTTTAATTGTACTGAGTTTTTCTCCACTTGTTCACGGACCTTGCCATAATAGTTTTGGCATTTCAATTTGGCTAAGGAGGCTGAGAGACTTGCTTTAGCACAGCAACAGGCTAACGTTAGCCGCTAAGCTAACAGGCTAACGTTAGCCGCTAAGCTAACGTTCTAACGTGACTCTGTGGCACCAGTTCCATTAGTGAGGAAAGGGGGGGGGGGGTATATTGACGAGGCTTAACAACAGATGTTCAAAGATAACTTCACATTTATTTGGCTATTAGTTTCTTTATATCGCTTTATTCATCGGGGCTGCTCCCGTTTCCAACTGTGTGTTGACAATCCGGGTGTGACATCATCACCTACGGCATCTTAGGCCCCGTTTAGACGGAAACGCTAGCAGGTGAATCCGCAAAAATATTTTTTCGGATGTGCCTTTCGTTTATACGGAAACGGCGTTTTTACGGGGTGAAACCGCAAAAAAGTGAGACTACCTTCCAGGGTGGAATTCCTAGAAACGCTAAACCTTTGCGCTCTCATCTAAACTGTCAAACCGCATAAAACGATGACGAAAGGGTTGTCACGGCTCTGGTCGCGCGTACTGCTTACATCACAGGCATGCGCCAGCGCCGCCAGTAGCCTAGAAGCGTAAACAAAGCATGTCTGATTCTATCCATGGCGATCACCTGAAGGCTACATTGGCAGTACTTTTAACCCTTTCACTGCCACACGACAGAAGGTTAACCCTTTACTATCACACAACCGGCTGTCGTGTGGCAGTGAAAGGGTTAAATACACAAGAATCTGTCCCGCGGCGTGACTGGACCCAATGTCTGTGAGTGACTCTGCTTTGGTCCAATCACATTCCCCATCCACAGTCTGCGAATCAGAGGCAGAGTAGGGCGGGTCTTCACAGCACGTCATGTGACATATGCGCCAATCGTGTGACAGCGGGGCTCCGTCGTTACAGCCTCGTCTGCACGGAGAATTCCACCCCAAAACGCTCATCTAAACGTAGCCTTAGAAAGCTCAAACCTCAAACTCAACCCTATTACATATCTCTCTCTCTCTCTCTCTCTCTCTCTCTCTCTCTCTCTCTCTCTCTCTCTCTCTCTCTCTCTCTCTCTCTCTCTCTCTCTCTCTCTCTCTCTCTCTCTCTCTCTCTCTCTCTGTGTGTGTGTGTGTGTGTGTGTGTGTGTGTGTGTGTGTGTGTGTGTGTGTGTGTGTGTGTGTGTGTGTGTGTGTGTGAATGAACTACCCACCCCAGTTAGGACAGCCGAATCCCATCCAATCTTTTGCCGTCGACTTATCTGAAATGATAGGAGAAAGAAGGAAATGTACCAACAGACTGGAAGGACGGGCTCATTGCTATTATACCCAAGAAAGGAGACCTTAAGAACTGCAACAACTATCGTGGGATTATGTTGCTCTCAACACCAGGCAAAGTTTTCAACCGCATTATCTTGGACAGACTGCGAAAAGGGGTCGATGATGAACTGAGAGAAAACCAAGCCGGTTTCAGGAACGGTAGATCGTGCACTGACCAAATTGCCACCCTCAGGATCATCATCGAGCAATCCATAGAATGGCACGCACCTGTCTATGTCAATTTCATAGATTTTGAAAAGGCATTCGATAGTGTAGACCACGAGCTGCTTTGGAAACTCATGGCACACTATGGAATCCCTAAAAAATACATCAGCATAATCAAGAACATGTATCAGGACATGAAATGCCAAGTGTTACATAACGGATGTGCACAAGAACACTTCAAAGTGCTCACCGGCGTGAAACAGGGCTGCCTACTTTCCCCCTTCCTCTTCCTCCTATGCATCGACTGGATCATGAGGCAAACCACAACCAATAAAAAGACTGGCATCCAGTGGAGTCTAACGGAGCACCTCGAAGACCTGGACTTTGCGGATGACATCGCACTACTCTCACACAACCATCAACAGATGCAAGACAAAACCCAGCTGCTAGAAACAACTGCAGCTGGACTTGGGCTCAAAATAAATGGACAAAAAACTCAAGTAATCAGAGTCAATAATAAAAGCACAAACCCCATAACCATCGGGGGCCAGACACTGGAAGAGGTTGACAAATTCACATACTTGGGTAGTGTTATAGCTGTTGATGGCGGGACTGAGGAAGACGTAAGGGCAAGAATAGGAAAAGCAAGAGCAACATTCAACATGTTAAACAAGATATGGAAAACCCGAAACATCAAACTCAACACCAAGCTCAAAATCTTCAACTCCAATGTCAAATCCATTCTGCTATATGGCTCTGAAACCTGGAAAACCACCACTAACATCAACAATAAACGTTAGGTTATGTAGATAACCAAGTTCTGTTAGTTATGGTGCGCTCAGCACCAGTTGCATATATCTCGCTTCAGCATATATACACTGAATAATTTCACAAATGTACCTTTAAATGCCAGCATTCATCTGGCCACACCCCCATCCGCTTACCTATATAAGCAGGGATGGTGCCACACACTCATCTCCTTCCCAACAAATTTCATCACAATGAAAAATCAAGGGCCGCAGCGGCGTCCTGGTGCTGAGCGCACCATAACTAACAGAACTTGGTTATCTACATAACCTAACGTTCTGTTCCGTTATGGCTTCGCTCAGCACCAGTTGCATAACAGGAGCTGAGCGGGAGCCATAGCTCGACAAATACACCCCGCTGAGGCCCCCCACAGCCATCAGATCAGGGAGGGCCGAGCCCCCCCGACCCACCCTAATGGAGGGCACCCCCCCTATTGGTGGCTTCACGGGAGGGCAACGGACCCGACCGTGCGAAGAGGCACTCAAGCAACTCAACGCACAGGGTGAGCAGAGCGTGGCTTGACCCCACGACTACACACACGCACAACCCGCATGCCACCCGGGAACGAACGGAGGAAACAACCACGTTACTGCCCCCAGAATCACGGGGTCAAGGGCAAACCCAACCCCGTGGCAAGGCCGTAGCAGCGGAGCGCGAAGGAAGACCCAGACCCACCAAAAGGGCTGGACTCCCTGGAATGGGGGCCCGGAGAAGTCCATGATGCCAGCATCAAGACCCCACCAGGTGGGCACGTAGTGCCCCGCCCCCCACATCGCCAGCGTATTCGGACAAAGGCCCCTCAGCCGAGCGGGCCCTGTCCCCCCAATAGTACACCGCCTGGCACACTGACCCTGCAGAACAGGCAGTCAGCATGGCCGTAAGCACACAAAAAAGGTTAACCAACGGAAGCAGGCAGCGCACCGGGGAAAAACCAGGCAACAGGCTGTTAACCCTAGCCTGGAGACTGCGGACGAGACAGGCGCCAGAGGGGACAGCTGAACACAGCCGCCCCGGCGGAAGGGGCGTATGCTGGCGTTGTTGCATGACCAAGCCTCCATTTAAAAACCCCCACCCAGAGGGGTTGAGGCAGAGAAGGCTGACACGACTGGCAGACGTCATGAACGTGCAGGGGCACCCTCAACCGGTGTACCCGAGAGTTGACACTGCTCCAACACACCAGGGAATCAACCACCTTGGCGTTCACCCAATGCGGTGGTTGTTCCTATAACCCCTCAAGAAAAAACTCCAAAACACACCTGCGGGTATACACCGGCTATACCGCAGTACAAGTGTTTCAGTTTTCAAAAAAGGGTTAACCCAGGCCTACGGGTCGACGAAACATTACTTCGGACCGGGCCTGGCGGTACGGGAAGCACAGGGCCACCAGAGGAAGTCAAAAACCACCCCCACAGGCCCCTCTTCGCCATGCGTGAGAGAGGAGCGAAAAAGAATGGAGAACCAGCCCCTAAGCACACCGTACTTGGTATTCCCAGGCGGTCTCCCAACCAAGTACTAACCAGGACCAACCTGTGTAGCGGCCGAGATCCGCCGAGATCGAGCGTGCACAGGATGGCATGGCCGTAAGCCATTACGACAGTGCTGAGTAAAAACGTACCCAACCAGGGTCTCCATAGCGCTTAACCCTGTGACACCCGGACCGACCTGGCATTTTTCCCCCTGAAAAAAGCCCAAGTCCCTCAGGGTACCAGAACAGCAGATCTGCATCCCCGGCGGACAACGGGTTCAACTGATCCGGACCAGCGTGACCAGAACCAGTCCCGTGCCCTAACCACGCCGACATGCCTACTCCAGGAGAAAGGGCAGATATGCGTGTCGATCTTGACATGAAAAGAAGGCGCCACCCAGACGATCGGGCGAACCGCGCCTGGTGGCCCACCCCAAGGGCGTGAGACCCCTCTACATATGTTCAGATCCATTCCGTCATCATCCCCCAGACATGAACGAGAATCCGTCGAAAACCAACCCAGGTCGTGGGATTTGGTCGTCGGAAGAGGAAAAACCCCCATCTCAGTTGCTTTATAAAAACGCCGTTTTAACCACAAGCAACCAAGGCGCGCCAGTCAGTCGCCTGTTTACAGCAAGCTAGCACTATACGTGCGTCGGGACACACCCCCATCAATGAACAGGCTATTTAGACCTGTCATTGAATCCCCAAGGCGCCCAGGGGAACGACAAGAGGGGTGTGACACTCCCTAACTCCAACACTTTTTGAATAGAAAAGAAGGAAGCATCAACAGTATGTATCCCAGTCTACACAGCCGGGGGTAAAAATGTTTCACATTTTTACATCCCACCACCCTCCCATAGGAAGGAGATGGGGATCCCCAGAGAGACTTCCCACGCGAGCTGTACAGATTGAAAAGAATATATTGCACCTTGAGCCATGTAAAAAATTGGTCTTAGGGCTCTCCGGGGAAGAGGCACTGAACCCATACACACTCAATAATCGAATTGAATCGAATACATATACAATAGAATAGGACCCTTCTAGAGGGTCCACTCACTTTGACAATCTGAGGAGGAAGGCTCTGTACTCTGATGGAGGCTCCCTCACATGGAAGAAGGAGTCCGAACTCACAGAAGGCCCGAATAGGCGCTTGGTGAGGAGGAGCCCTGACCACCCCCCTGAAACAGATCCATCACATGGACCTGAACAGCACACGGAAGTCCTACCAACAGAGACGCGCACGGTGACGTACTCTATGGCGGGGGAATTCCTGCTGTGCACACGCCCAATATACCAAGCCGTGGGACCAGGAAACTCCCTCCCCCCCCCCCCCCCCCGTAACGTGCCGAACCGCCACGTGACGGGAACCTTGAAGGACAGGGGGTGTACCCCTGACCGACAAAAACGAGGAGGAGAGGAAAGGTTACCAGTTCACCCCTTTACGACCCCACACCCATGATACGATGTAATGACAAAAAGAGAATATGACACAGTCATAGTCAGCTCTATGAAGCGTTTGACAGCTCCACACAGCGCATGAGCTAACCTGCTATCTGATTTTTACTAAGGAAAAAACACAGAATAGAGAGGGCTCTAAGAGCCCCGGTCCAACATACACATGTGCTTCTGTGGCCAGTCCAACCCAGTTGTAGGTCACATGACACACACAACCCATCATCACCTACAAAAAATGGCAAAAACACTCTACAGAGGAACGCCGTTTTTCATAATGAGAGAATACATAATTCTCGATTAGTATCGGCCACAGGCCTTGCTAAGCACACACGAGAGCGACCAAACAATCTTTTCTTCTAGGAAAATAAAGTTTCTCCAGCAGTTTTAGCACAACCTCAGCAATCAAGCTAAGGGTTACATCGCATCCCTACCACACAAAAGACACAATTTAGTGCACAACATGTCTGATAGGAGGATGAAAAAGTCCCCAGGGAACCGGGGGGAAACACAATCCTCTTATTTTACCCTTAATACGGCCAGTTAAAACAGGAAAACCTGTTAATATGTGAACACACTGTTCATTGTCATCACAGGCTGAGAAAAGAACATTCTTTTACTCACTTGTCACTAAGCATAGCTTTATAGGTTAGTTACCTTAGTTGTGAGTACACGGTACATAACAACACACATGATGTTTCTCACACAACAACCAGATAATTTTCACATCTGTAACAACCCGATTTGCACGGAGAAGCTAACTGCCAGTGACAAGACAGTTCACACATAACTCGCGTCGTATCCTAAATGCATTGCAGCAACACACGTTTTGGGAAAACATCGTCATTCACAAAACATTTAGAAAAGTAAAACCAGAAGACGTGTTATAAGGTCTGGTCAACCTTGTCCTACCCGGAACGTAGATCAGCGAAGTGCAGACTCAAGAAAGACCCCGTAGACAACACAGCCGATCCTGTGTTGCTCGAACTGGGCAGCGTCGTCGCTCCAACCAGTCGCTACAGTCCTCTTTGTTGACGCAATCCCCGTCCAGGCTCAGGGCAGGGTCGACGAACATCCCCTGTCAAGGATGACGTCGTAGTCAAGAGTGTAAAACATGTTAAAATCAAAGCACGTTCAACAGAGTAGCATTAAGCTAACGGCCGCTCCAACCGTTCGGGCGCTACTGCCCCTGCTCGCGAGACGGCGAGCTAACGGCGCACGCGACCAGAAGCGAGCTCGCGGCGGCGCGCGAGGAGCTAAAGCTACCCCGCGCCAGGCCTAGGCCTATAGCAGCAAGCTAACGTTACCTAGTGATCACGACATGCTAGCGCCGCAGCTGACAGGCTAACAGTAGGCCCAACCTAAGTAGGCCATGCAGCGATCCCAGCAGGCTAACGCAGCAGCTAACAGCTGACTGGCTAACCGTAAGCTAAGCAGCTATCACCTGAACATGTATACAATGACATAACACTCACCCAGACAGGCCGCCGTTCTGAACCTCTCCTCACTTTTTAAGAGAAAAGAGAAACAAGATGTCAACACTGCTTTACAACGGTGATTTTACCAACACCCGACGGAATCAGCACAATACCAAACTGGCCTGTGTAGCTGACTTGAACATGGATCTGCCGCTATCGCACATCCATGCACATATCTCCTCGTGAAGGAATACTCTCATTTGGATATGAAAGAAGGGGCTTAACACGGGACAGAGAGAAATCCACTAGTCCAGAAAACACAGGGATCACCAGTGTTAATGGTCGCGGCCCACTAGTTAAACTAAAATGGCTTCAGACCAAGGTCTTCCGTCGTCTAGGAGACTGAACAAAGGACCCTAGCCTGGGCCCGGTTTCCATAAACATTGTCAATTAGTCCCCATAGCACTAACAGACAAGTGGAGCCTGCCAGCAAAACACTACTCACCCAACCTGGAACGCACCGCTTCTCACAAGAGCGGCACGCCACTACAGTCCCTGCACCGCCGGAGGGTTTCACTCCGTCCAGCCGCATCCAAGAAGACTGTAGCTGGGAGGTATGTAGCGGCGTGAACCCCCAATACGAAACCGGTGGAGTTTGTGGAATGATCACCATCTTCCAGACACTCCAGTACGAAGACAATATCGCCGTATTTTCTCGTTTTAAAATAGTGAGAGTGTAGTGAAGCTCTTGGTGGTTAGGAAATGTAGTCAACAACACGGGGTGTCTAGTCAGGACACGGGAGGCAGGAACGTTCTTTGATGAGTTTTATTATCAATGGTCAGACAGATGCACAGGCGATTTCTACTTCTATTTCCCATTAACATGGTGGGAGTATGTGTGTGTGTGTGTGTGTGGTTCTAAATGGGGAGGAAACAGAGACATCAGCGTTACTAGTACTCATTAATCAGTCTGTTATATACTATACAATATACTGTTGCTGCAAGTAACATAAACCTCACGAGTGGAACTACCAATGGGGATAAGCAGTGCTTTACCTATACTAGTTACAGGGATAAACTGTGCTAAACAGATACTAGATACTATAATCAACAACATAGATTATACCCAATAGGCTAGATTATCACTATAAGCATACTGGTAAATTGCTTCCTAAACAGCTGGTAGAATTATAACATTAGTATAGGCCTTAACCATATAAATCACCAACAATAACTAAGCATCCTCATCATACACATATTTAACACTTACTTGTGATCAGGGACGCACACATGAACTGAAGGAATCTCTAAGCCCACTAGTATATATGGATGCTGGCTATCGACGGACATGTCTAGACATGTCTGAGGCATCCTGCTGCAGAACAGCAGAGCAGCCCCCCACAGCCTTTATGTCTGACTGAGAGGCGTCCCGCTGCAGAACAGCAGAACAGCAGCACAGCACCCCACAGTCCTTATGTCTGCCCAGTCCTTGGGCCTTTTGTACAGCCGCCCCCTAATCCACGGTGTGGATTAGTTCATGGAAAGGCTCAACTGTCTTCCGGGGTCGTTGTCGGGGCGTCCTCTGGGATGGCTGGTAACTCAATAAGCTTGGCCACTGGTCTGGTGTAGGTCCTATCGTCCACCTGCACCTCTGCAGACCGCACCTTCCCGTCGGCACTCCTGATGGTCTTCGTGACCCGTCCTACAGGCCACAGTGCTCTAGGTAGCCTCTGGTCAATCACCATCACCACCGTGCCGACAGTGAGGTTCTCTGTGTCCTTCACCCATTTCTGCCTGGACTGCAAGGAGGGTAAGTAGTTATGCAGGAAGTGGGTCCAGAACTGGTCGGCTAACACCTGACTGTGTCGCCATCTTCTCCGGCTGAGGATTTCGGATTCAGGGTACACCACTGGAGGGAGTGAGGAGTCGGGCCGCCCCATGAGGAGGTAGTTGGGGGTCACCGCGTCCACGTCGGCTACATCTGTCGACACATATCCCAGCGGCTTGGAGTTGAGGATTCCTTCTACCTCAGTCAGTACTGTCCGCAGGACTTCTTCGGTCACTGTCTGTGCTCCAAGAGAAACGTAGAGTGCAGCCTTGATGGACTTGACTTCCCGCTCCCAGGCCCCGCCAAAGTGGGGTGCATTTGGGGGGTTGAACTGGAAGCGGATCTGGCGCTTTGCCAGTTGGGTCTGCAGCTCTTTACCCATGTTCTGGAAACTTGCTCTGAGCTCCGATTCTCCTCCACGGAAGTTGGTCCCACGGTCGGAGAGGAGTTCGAAGGGGTTTCCTCGTCGTGCCACAAACCTTCTGAGCGACATAAGGAATGAGTCGGTATCCATGTTGTGTAGCACGTCTAGGTGGACACACCTAGTGGTCATACACTTGAAAACTATTCCCCATCTTTTCTCAGTACCCCGACCTCGCTTGACCTGAAACGGGCCGAAGCAATCCACTCCTGTTGAGTAGAATGGAGGCTTCATGAGGCGGAGACGGCATGGGGGCAGATCTGCCATCTTGGGAATAGACGGCTTTGCCCTCCACTTTTGGCACTCCGGGCAGAATCGCTGATGGCGGCGCACTGCTTCACGCCCTCTGAGGATCCAGAACTTGCGCCGGAGTTCAGCAAAGACCCTCTCGGCTCCAGGATGGAGTAGCTTGTTGTCGTACTGTCGTATGATGAGCTTAGTGACAGGATGCTTGGGTTCTAGCAGGATCGGGTGCACAGTGTCTTCCTCCAGGCTGGTGGAACGGCGCAACCTACCGCCTACGCGGATAAGGCCTTTAGGTACGTCGTACTCTGGGGCAAGTGCCAGGAGCCTACTGTTTGGTGGAATCACTTTCCCGGTTTGTAGGCACTTGATTTCTTCTGAGAAGCTATCACCTTGTGCTCTCTGAAGGATTCTGAGTTCTGCCTCGGCATAGTCGTCCGCACTGGGGGCACTTGACGGAGACGCCGCCCCGTGCAGTGATCTACTTGTGGCCTCAAGGAGGTCTTCGAAGGTGGAATGGTCTTCTGTGGTTGGGGTCTTTGGAGCTGAAAGGGTTGAAGTGAGGCCACAGAACACAGGCTTCCTTGTCTCCGTCTCATCCAGAACTTCTGTGACCGAGGGTCTGAGTGGCCAACCGGTGCGTGGTTGTTGGAGGAAGGCGGGACCATGACTAAACTGATTTGGCTTGGCTAGGTCAGACACTGTCATTCCTCTGGTGATAGTGTCTGCTGGGTTATTCTTTGTGTCCACGTACCTCCATGACCGGTGGTCGGTCAGTTCTTGTATCTCAGATACGCGGGTCCCGACGAACACCTTGTATCGGCATGACTCGGACTGTATCCAGGTAAGCACTGTGGTGGAGTCGGACCACAACACCGCCTCTTTCAACTTAAGAGTGAGCTCTCTCTGGATCAGTTGGGCAAGTTGGGCTCCTGTCAGAGCGGCACAAAGCTCGAGGCGGGGTATTGACTGTTGTTTTTTCGGTGCTACTCTAGAGCGAGCTAGCATGAAGGATACGTGGACCTGGCCTTGGAGGTCTTCGCCACGCAGGTAGGCGACTGACCCATAGGCGGACTCGGAAGCATCACAGAAGACGTGGAGCTCGAGGGTGAGCGCACTTACGTCGACGTCTGGTGGGAAGTAGCACCGGGAGAGGCTGACTGTTGGGAGCTGTGGGAGCTCTTCTTCCCATGTGGTCCAGGCTTGCAGGATATCGGCCGGTAAGTGTGGGTCATCCCAGTCGCGGTCTTTGGCCCATAGTTTCTGGACCAAGACTTTGGCCCTTGTGGTGAAGGGCAGGATGCGACCTAGGGGGTCATACTGGCTTGCTAGTATCTTGTAGATATTTCTCATAGTCGTCTGGCTTGGGGAGACCGGGCGATGTTTGTAGTGGAGCGTGTCCTCCATGAAGTGCCAACTGAGTCCTAGTGTCATTTCTTGAGCTTCCCCGTGGGTCTGGGAGACCCATCTCTCACTGCTATCTGCCTTGGCCTCTTTGGGCAGGTTGCCGATCACCTCTGGCTGGTTGCTGGCCCACTGGCGGATCTCGAAGCCGCCTGTGGCTAGGAGGGCTCTCAGCTTGTTCACGAGGCTGCTTGCCTCTTCTTTGGTGGGCAGACTCTGCAGACAGTTATCCACATAGAAACACTGTTCTACACTGTGGCGAACATCCTCTTGGCTAGACTCGATGACGTGTTTCTGGAGGGCAAAGGTTGCACAGCAGGGGCTGCATGTTGTCCCGAAGGGCAGGACCTCCCACTGGTACACTGATGGAGGTTCGTCTGTCTTTAGGTTCCTCCAGAGGAACCTCAGTAGGGGCTTGTCTCTGTCCAACAGGCGAACCTGATGGAACATTCCCTTGATGTCCCCACTTATGGCGACTCGATGCTCTCTGAATCGCAGGAGGACTCCAAGGAGTGAGGGTCCCAGTGTTGGGCCTGGAAGGAGGTAGTTGTTCAGGTTCTGCCCGCCGTACTGGAAACTGCAGTTGAAGACAATCCGGTCTTTGCCGTTGTGCCTGACCATGTGATGGGGCAGGAACCATGACTCTTCAGATGCGTCGGCCTGGCTGGGGTTAATCTTGGTGATGTACCCAGCTATCTCTAGCTTATTGATCTCCTCTTGGTAGGTAGATGCACGCTGTGGATCTTGAGTTAGCCTCTTCTCTGTGTTCCGCAGGTTCTTCATTACAACTTCCTTTGAAACTTGCAGCTTGGGCATGGTTTGGACTCGCAGGAGGGGGGTGGCATACCGCTGCACTCCGTTGACCTCTACACGGGTGGTCTCGGCCTCCAACAGCTCCGCTGAGTACTTGTCCTGTTTGGATCTGTTCACTAACCTCTCGCTCTTGAAAGGCAGTGTATCCAGCTGCCACAGCCGTTCGACCTGGCTGAATAGCTCGGCAGCCGGGGAGGAAGCAGCAGTGAAGAAGCACTGTGTGGTCTGAAGCTGTTGCTGCATGTATTTTGCTGGGCCTTGGAGTGTCCAGCCGAGGTTAGTCTTGACTGCCGCAGGGCCACCGTGGGGCCCCAGATGCACCGGCTCGATCGGTACGATCAGGTTGGCGTGATCAGATCCAATCAGGAGGGTTGGCTGAGCTCCGTCGATTGGTGGAATCACCAAGCCTCGCAGATGGCGATACTTCTCCTGGAGCTGGGTGACTGGGTAGCTGTACTGAGACAGACCTAGCTGTTCACCGGTGAAGGCACCTTGAATAGGGAACCTTTTCCTTGGTTCGGATACTGGGGCGATGGCGAAGGAGACACGTGAGCCTGACAGGGTCTTGACGTCTTGGCGGATAGTGCGAAGGGTCAAGTCTTCCGCTTGACCCTGTATTCCCAGGTGGCGTGCTGCTGAAGCGAGCAGGATGGTTCTCTCTGAGCCATCATCCAGCACTGCGTAGGTGTTGAAGACTCTGTCCATGTAGTGCAGGTTGACTCTGACGATCTTCAGGAGCACTCGGTTGTATCCGTTTGGCTGATCCAGGTAGTGAGTCTCTGCTGTTGAGGTGATGGTGGGCTCGTTCCCACTTCTCTGGTTAACCTCATGCAGGACGGAGAGGTGTTTGGACTTACAGAGTCGACATGGCTTCTTCAGGTCGCAGGCAGAGGCTAGGTGAGGACGACCGCATCTCCAACACCTTCTCTTGGCTTTGATCCAGTCCACTATCTCCCCTCTGGTCAGCTTAGCGAAGCGTTCGCATTGGCTGAGGTAGTGTTCTGACTCGCAGTAGGGGCAGTATATCCTTCCCTTCCCTTGGGTCTGGACAGGTTGATATACCTTGGAGGGCCTTTCGGGGTGGAGGATCTTGGGGGTTGTCTGTACCATGCATCACCGTAGTGACCTTTATCTTGGGCTGATACTTGGGGTCTCTCCTGTCATTCTCACTGTGAGCATGAAGGGAGGGCTCAATGTCCAGGCATCTGACTTCTACCCTCAGCCACTCTGCGAAGTCAGTGAGGGACAGCTTCGTCTTGTCTGGGTTCTCCCTGTACTGTTGACGACGGAACCTCTCAGGTTGGTGTTTGGGAAGCCTGTTGAGGAGGCGCTTCACGTTTGAGCCACAATGGAGTTCCTCGTGACCTTCGCCTTGAAGGGACCTCAGCATCCCGACTAGCGACTGCACTCTGATGGCGAATTCGTCGAGGGCTCTATCGTCTCGAATGGGTGGTAAGCGTTCCATGTCCTCTATCTCCTTCAGAGCAAACTGGTATGGGCGTCCGTATCGCTCGTCCAGTGCCCTCAGAGCTTCCGAGTAGGGCATACTTGACTCTGCGTAAGCCAGCACCAGGCGGTGGGCACGCGGCACCTTTATATGCTTCAGCAGAATGGCATACTTGTAGTGCTCGGAATGAGAAGGATTGAGGAGTGTACTGAGGGAAAGGCGTAGTTCCACGTATTGGGCTCTATCCTCCTTGTTAAAGTCCGGGAATGTTGGACCTTCTATATTGGGGGGTGCATGCTGGTATACTGTGGAGGGATACGGTCTCGCTATGACTGGGTTCCCTTGGTAGGCGAGGTAGGGCACATACGGAGCTTGATGTGCTGACTGGTGTGCAGGCTGAGGCAGGTGCTGATGCATGGGCTGCTGCATGACCTGAGGTGTCGCCCAGGTTGGTGGCGGGTAACTCTGCTGAGGCTCGTTCCTTTCCTTGTACTTGCGGCTAGGCGGAGCCACATTGGATGTGCTTCATGGGTTCGGGTAGGAGGTCGGTGGCCAGTATGGGGGTCCGCTTCTTGCCGGGCCCTCTGATTGCGGCAGGTTCTGGGTTGGCCTATTGGGCTGGCTGGGCTGACGAGAGGAGCCTTGGTTCTGTTGGTTCTCCTGCTTGCAAGCCTGAAGGCCGTGGGGTACTTCAATTGCGCGTTGGAGGGGGTGAGTGGCTCGGCTGAGAGGTGGGGGAAGTGTCCACTCTGGCTCGTGGATACTCAAATCTTCTAGCTGGTCGGTTAGTTCTGCAGCCATACTTAGGTGATCCTCGGCTGGGGAGTAGTGAGGTGCACGGGCAGGGGAGAACTGCGGTTCGCCTACTCTTTCTGGGTGGAGTTGGTGGACTGGAGTCTGTTGCCGTGATGACCTCCTTGACGACTGAGCTGAGGGTCGGGGGGAATGGAGCTGCAGAACAAGCTCCACTGCAGCTATACTTGGGTGATCCTCGGCTGGGGAGTAGTGAGGTGCACGGGCAGGGGAGACCTGCGTTTCGCCTACTCTTTCTGGGTGGAGTTGGCGAACTGGAGTCTGATGCCGTGATGACCTCCTTGATGACTGAGCTGAGGATCGGGAGGAATGGTGCTGCAGAACAAGCTCCAAAAGCTCGGTTTGCTTCTGAGCCGTCTCACTCTGTTGCCGCGCACTGCGTGCATTCTCCAGAGCCGTCTCACTCTGTTGCCGCGCAGTCTCCAGAACTTGGTGCATTATTGTTTCGTGCACATTCTGCATTGGTGGCATGGGGGATGTGCCTCTAGCGGGACTGGGCTGTGCTTTATCCTCTTCATGCCTGCGCAGCTGCTCTATGTCACGCTGGCGTGTACTGTCCACTAGGTAGTCGTCTAGCCATCTCGGGCGCTGCACGGTGCGTCTGGGGCGCACGGATGGTGAAGCGGGGAGGCTCATCCCTCCTTGACTGGTTGCCATATCGTTGACTCTATCCGGTTCAAAGGACCATTTTGTAGTGAAGCTCTTGGTGGTTAGGAAATGTAGTCAACAACACGGGGTGTCTAGTCAGGACACGGGAGGCAGGAACGTTCTTTGATGAGTTTTATTATCAATGGTCAGACAGATGCACAGGCGATTTCTACTTCTATTTCCCATTAACACGGTGGGAGTATGTGTGTGTGTGTGTGTGTGGTTCTAAATGGGGAGGAAACAGAGACATCAGCGTTACTAGTACTCATTAATCAGTCTGTTATATACTATACAATATACTGTTGCTGCAAGTAACATAAACCTCACGAGTGGAACTACCAATGGGGATAAGCAGTGCTTTACCTATACTAGTTACAGGGATAAACTGTGCTAAACAGATACTAGATACTATAATCAACAACATAGATTATACCCAATAGGCTAGATTATCACTATAAGCATACTGGTAAATTGCTTCCTAAACAGCTGGTAGAATTATAACATTAGTATAGGCCTTAACCATATAAATCACCAACAATAACTAAGCGTCCTCATCATACACATATTTAACACTTACTTGTGATCAGGGACGCACACATGAACTGAAGGAATCTCTAAGCCCACTAGTATATATGGATGCTGGCTATCGACGGACATGTCTAGACATGTCTGAGGCATCCTGCTGCAGAACAGCAGAGCAGCCCCCCACAGCCTTTATGTCTGACTGAGAGGCGTCCCGCTGCAGAACAGCAGAACAGCAGCACAGCACCCCACAGTCCTTATGTCTGCCCAGTCCTTGGGCCTTTTGTACAGAGAGAGAAAATAAAGATATGATGTCAACGTATTCTCCTTATTCTTCCTTTCCTTAGAGCAATATTTTTCTCCACGTCAAGTGGGCATATGAGCAACATGTTGCTTGTGATGAAATTTGAGAAGGAGATGAGTGTGTGGCACCATCCCTGCTTATATAGGTAAGCGGATGGGGGTGTGGCCAGATGAATGCTGGCATTTAAAGGTACATTTGTGAAATTATTCAGTGTATATATGCTGAAGCGAGATATATGCAACTGGTGCTGAGCGAAGCCATAACGGAACAGAACTGCAGACCTTCATCAACCATTGTCTGAGACGTATCCTCAGGATCTTCTGGCCAAACACAATCACCAACATCAAGCTGTGGGAATGCACCAAGCAAGAATCAGTGGAGGTCCAGCTGACCAGGAGAAAATGGAGCTGGATTGGGCACACACTTCGAAGACACAAAACCGCAATAACCAAACAGGCATTAACCTGGAACCCACAAGGCAAGCGAGGCAGAGGAAGACCCAAAAACACCTGGAGAAGAGACACTGAGCAGGAACTCAAGACAAGGGGACTGACGTGGAAACAGCTGGAGAGGATGGCGCAAGACAGACGGGGGTGGAAACTTTTCATCAATGGCCTATGTTCCGAAAGGAATAAAAAGGCCTAAGTAAAAAGTAAGTAAGTATCTGAAATGATAATAATAATTAAAAAAAATTAAATAAAAAAATCTAACCCTGACTAACCTTACTGTCATGCACTTGTCCTAATAAACTAACCTACACTGTAACACGCAACACTTTGATAAACATTGTTACTCAGCTGTCTTGTCGTACAGAACTTGTAAGTCGCTTTGGATAAAAGTGTCAGCTAAATGACTAAATGTAAATGTACACTAAAGTTAAGTTATGTTGGAGTTGTATTGTGTTTGAGTTGTTTGAGGGAAAGAAACCTCCTGTCATGCTGTAGTTTTTATTTTCAGTTTTTCAGAGATGGAAGTAACTTGAGAAAAGGTTTTGCATTTTTCTATTGCAGTTTTGCACAATAAATGTTCTTAAAATACCTCTGTACTATGTGAAATATGCCCTAGTAATACAAGAGTACAGTAATAGCTGCCATACCAGTGTTTTACCCCTTCAGAAGAATTTATAGACATTTTAAGATAAATTAATATACCGTGATATATACCGTTACCGTCTATGCTTCAAATGATACCGTGATATAAATTTTAGACCATACCGTCCAGCCCTAATTTTAGGGATGTACCACTCACTTTGATCAAGTTTAACATCATCCTCTGACATTACTGACAATAAAGTTTTGACACAATCATTTACATCATTCAGTTCTTGATATGCTTTGTTGAACTCGTTTTCCACCTTTGATTTAACAATTTCCACCTGGCATGTATGCTTCATTAAATCAAAGATTTCATTTTTCCTTCTGGTTAAAACTAAAGGTTATCCTATAACCTAGTTATATGAATACTGGCTGAGCGTCTCGCTCTTTGCCATTATGAGATATCTCTTATCTCCTAGCACTTACTGTGCTCACGAACAAACAATTGCACTCACATGCACGTGACCAGGCCATGCCCCCGCGTCCTGCTATAAGACGCCGGACATGGTCACACTCTACCTTCCTCGGAAAACGTTTCCAACACTGAAAACCCAACCAAGGGACCTCAGGGCGCTAAGAGCGAGACGCTCAGCCAGTATTCATATAACTAGGTTATAGGATAACCTTTCGTTATATATCATACTGGCCATCGCGTCTCGCTCTTTGCCATTATGAGATATGGGACAGAGCAGACGCGTGGCCCGACAAGTGTACCCCCTGAGGGCCCGTAAGCCCCAACCAGGGAGGAGGGGAGTCCCGTCCACCCACCCGTCCTAACGAAGGGGGGGAGGCAGTCAACTCCACCAAAGTGCGAAAAAAGGGGGAACCAGAGACCCCTGAAAACGCACAGCACAGGCGGGACCACGTGTGATACAGCACCCCGTGGCACACACCCACACACCCGTGCTAGCCCACCAAATGGTGGGACGCAGGAGAGGTCCCAGACCACAGAACCGCCTGGGAGACAGAACCCCCAGTCATGTCCATGAGGTAAAACTTAACGAAGGGACCCGGGGAGGACCAGGAGGCCGCAGCACAGATGTCCTCCACCGAGGCCCCCCCTAACAGGGCAGCAGCCCGAGGGGGGACCTGTCCAGCCAACGTGCAGCAAAAGGCAACGCCCCAGCACAACCAATGTGACAGGTGCTGCTTGGACAGCGCCTCACCCGCGCAAGGGCCACCGTAACAAACAAACAGTTGAACGGAAGCCCTGAGAGCCCGAGTCCTGAGGTAAAACCCCCCAGTGCACGGACAGGACACGACAGGTGAAGGCCCGCCTCCAACTCACTGGCGTGAGGAGGCGGACGAACGCCTGAACCACAATATCCCTGGAGCGAAAGAGCTCCGGACATTCTTTGGCACGAAGACTGGATTAGGCCTCAGAGTCGCACCGCTATCGGCCGAATAGACAGGCACTCAGGCTGCACCGAGAGAGCACACAGCTCACCCACGCGTTTAGCGGAGGTGATGGCCAAAAACAACGCAGTCTTCAAGACAGCAGATCCGATGGCGCCTGCCTAAGAGGCTCAAACAAGGCCTCCGACAACCGGCCCAGGACCAGTTGGAGGTCCCACTCGGAGACAGAGAACGTTCCACAGGCTTGAGACGCCGAGCGCCAAGCAGGAATGTTCCACGAGAGGGTGGCTGAACAATGTTCCGCCCCCACACTCGACCATACGCCACTCCCCAGCGTAAGCCGCGGTAGAGGACGGAGCGCGCACGTCCACAGAATAGTCAAGACGCATCCCCACCAGATTCACACTGTCAGCAGCCAAGCCTAGAGGCAGCCCTAGAACAGGAGGCAGAACAGAGTTCCGCGTGCCTGAGAGAGGGCCCGCGGTGACCACGGAACAGGCCACGGCGGGGCCACCAAGAGCTGAATCAGAGCCGGGGACGACACAGCCGAGCCCCGGCCCGGCACGACCAGGACCAAGTCCCGCGCTCCCGACGTACCCACCCCAACAGCTGAGCTATCAGGTGTAAGGGGGGGAATGCGTACAGAATCCCGGACGGCCACGGAATCGGTCCCAGACCTGCCCGACTATGTCTGGACATAGTCCCCACTCGTCAGGGTGAGGACCGCCCCGCGACATCACACCTGCACCCACATTCTCCCTGCCGGGGATGTGGAGAGCCCTCAGGCAGAGCAGATGGAGAACGCCCATAGCCAGAACCCGACCGCCGCCCGGTGCAGACGGGGTGAGCGCACTCCTCCCTGTCTGACAATATACGATGCTGACGTCGAGTTGTCCGTCCTGACCAAAACATGCTTGCCCACCACAAGGTGGTCGAGCCGTTTGAGGACCAGAAGGACTGCCTTCAATTCCAACACATTGAATGTAGCGCAGACCGGGCAGCATGGTCTTGCCAGCTGCCCCCTACTGCGTTGGCCCGACACGTCCCCCTCCCCATCCCATGAGGGAGGCGTCGGTGAAGACCGTGACGTGTGACAGCCTGCTGCCCACGGGGACCCCGCAGGTGAGGGCACCAGGCCCTCCCCAGAAGACGAGGTCCCCCAGTACTGACATGGGAACCTTCAGCCACTTCCACATGTCTCACACCGGGTCCATTTCCATACTGGAAAAAACCACCTCTGTATCCTCCTCATGAAGAGGAGGCCAAGAGGGACCCCAGCAGCAGGTGCATCACGGGCAGCGCCGTAACCGTCCTAGGACAGAACCTCCCGAGCGCGCCGAGAACCAACCACTCGCCGCCACTCCGAGAGGGATGCCCATATAGACCTTGAGCTTAGAAAAAGCCCAAGTACTCCACCCGTTGACTGGGAAGAGGAGAACTCTACTTCCATTCTACAGCAAGACCCAGGCTGGTGAGACACCACCTGCCTGGTATGAGACCTGGCGATCTACCCTGACCGGCCAAGGACCAGAACGTCGTCCAGGGCAGAATACAATTCGTAATCCCCGACGACGCAGAGGCCCCAGCGCGGTCTCCATGCACTCGGTGAAGATGCGGGGACCCAGCGAGTAGCCGAACGGCAGCCTCTGGTACCAGTACGCTAATCCCTGCAAAGGAAGCGTAGGTAAGCCCTAGGATGGAAGATCGGGATGCGAATAGGTGCGAGACGGTCAACATTCTGAACCTTCCATGGGACAGGTCCAGTATGGGTCGCTGGTGTTGGGGGAGGGAGTGACCGGAGAGCGAGCTAGACACAGCTAGACGGCAATGGTTTTTTAGGGCGTGCTCATCTAATGTAGCCGATCCCTCGGCCGCCAAGGCTGTCGGCCTTGTAATCACCTGTTGTCTTTGTGTCCAGGGTACCTCAGGCGGGGGAAACATGGCCGCTGGTTGGGGGCCTCGCCACAGCCGCTGGCGAGGCCGCGCCCTCACCTCTGGCTGTGCAGTGTGAGGCGGTGTGGGGCCTAGATCAAATACCGCCCGCGCTCCTGCGGAAAGACCAAAGTCCCTCTGCGGAGAGGGGAGCCCTGAGGAGGGAAAACCCTTCTCTCCTCCTCAAGGGGAGACTGATCCAACAAAAGATGTCTGTAAACAAGCGTTGACAGCATCCTAGCCCTCCCTGCGGTTACAGCTTGCGGCTAGGTCAAAAGCTAATAACCTGAAAACCTTGCGCAATGTTTCGACGTCGGCTGGCCCTAAGGCCCCACCACCCGACACCATTTTTGACAGAAAAAACAGCAATTCGAACAATGTTGCTAGTCGCTGCTAATTCTATACCGCGGCGGTATAGGCTTTAACAGCCCACCAGCCACCTGCCGGGCCGAGTCGCCTCATGGCGTCGGCCGGGCGGGACACCGTTCCACCATGTCAGAGGCAAAGGACTGATGCCACCTGCTTCACAAGCACGGAGCACCAGTGGTGGCTGCAGACAAATGACTACTACTAGTGAAGCACTGCCTCACCAGTAGGCATGCAGTACAGGAACCCCAGGACAGGCCCGATGCGCTGTTAGGATGTGCCGAGAAGATTCCAGGGGCTGGTGAACCTCCGGCGAAAACCCAACATTGTGTAATTTCTAGGGATGGGTACCGAATTCGGTACTTTTGAGGTACCGAACCGAAACACGTCGGTACTACCGAGTATCGAATCAAGTGAGAAACCGAAAAATAAATAATTTTTTTTTTTTTTTTTTTTTTTTTTTTATGTCAACGTTCACACGCACAATATATGCTTACCTAGGATTTGACTTGATTCAACAACAAAGCAGTCGGAGCAATGACAAGCCGAAAACTGTCGAAATTGTAGTTATTTGAAGTTTGGATTTTTTTTTTACGACTGAGGTAGGTAAATTAAATTTCTTGAGACTAAAGTACAGAAAAAAGGTACCGTTGGGTACCGGTATCGATTCACAGGTACCGGTACCGGTACCGGTATCGGTTCAAATGTGAAAGGTACCCATCCCTAGTAATTTCTCCCTGCGTTTCATAACAACTAGTTCACGGAGTGCACTGCAACGTCCGTGTTGAAAAAAGAAAAAAAAGAGGAAGGTAGAGTGTGACCATGTCCGGCGTCTTATAGCAGGACACGGGGGCGTGGCCTGGTCACGTGCATGTGAGTGCAATTGTCTGTTCGTGAGCACAGTAGGTGCTAGGAGATAAGAGATATCTCATAATGGCAAAGAGCGAGACGCGATGGCCAGTATGATATATAACACCCAATTTGGCGCTTCTAGATGCTTTCAATTCTTGTAATCTATTGGAATGTGCAGCGTCGATTTCGTCCACCAAACGTTCCATTTTCCTTGTTGTTCCTTTAATGTTTGATTTGGTTCCAACAAATAACTGAAATGGTGCACTTATTGCACATGCTTTTCAATTAAATTCAAACATCGTCGTCGACTGATACTTCGACTTGATTCCATACAATTTGTTTCTTGATTATTATCTGACGACGGATAACACTTTATCAGTGCTTCACAGACGCGCATCCAATGAGCGGCGTATATTCCATTCATGAACTCCGTCCATAGTAGTAACGTGGAAAGTTCTATACACAATCTTCAAAGCAAACAAACGTAACGTTATTTCCAGCAATCAATTTCAGTGATGTTCCTAACACATTGGGCGCCATGCATTGTGCCCATCATTATGCCCTCTCTGCCACCGCTGTAAGCCTATGGAGATGTTTACCTTCTTTGCAGGGCTATAACTTTTTAAATATTAGATTTGCATTACTATGGCCCATTCAACATCGGGTATCTATCGTTCCGGATGTGGGAACGTTATATTTTTTCTAAACGGCTTTATTTAGTATGGGTTGATATATTGATCAGACGGATTGCAAACAAAGAAATGGACAATCAAGCTGAAAGTAACGTTAGTTTCCGCTTACCGTTCGCCGATGAGACCGGAGTTGTTGGCGTTCAACGCATGGCGTGCAATAACGATTTACGCCGTTCTTGGCGCACAATGTGTTAAACAAAGGCGCAAGTATTGCATGCCTGGTTTTTGACAATGTGGAATCCACAGCCTTGGTTGACGCGCGCATGCGCTTTTCCGTAAGAAAACAGCAGAGATTAATTGTTTGGTTTATAGAAAAGAGTATTTATTGTCATTTACTTGAAGCTTTGTTTAGCGTGGATGGGTTCTTACCAGACGACGTGGAGGTGTGCTGGCTTATTCCCGTTGCATGGTGTCCTGTTTCCAATTTCTAAAGTTCCAAATCCATAGCGCTTGCGACGGTCAAAAACCGTCTGGGCTGCGTGCCTTGCATTCCAGTGTCGTGTTTTACTAGCGCACAAGTCCCATTGATAAAATGAGTTCACAACTCAGGTGCTGTAATCACCGGTTCAAAATGGGCTGGACCAGACACGCCTCCACGTTGTCGAAGCAACACGCATCCAAATCATAACAAATAAAAGATGTTATCAATCAAGTAAATTTCCAATCGTTTTCCAAACAATATTGCTTCATATATTTAACTAAATAAATAATAAGGACTGAATCTGGCTCCAACATCCCCTTTAAATCAACTTTCCAGCCCCCTGTCAACTGTCAAATGATGTCAACCTGAATTAACATTCAGTATTCAATATGGTCTGATATTAACGTTCAGTATTCAATATTGTCTGATTCAATATTAATAAAGCATTACATCACGCGCAGGAGTGGGTTGTGAGAATTAGACCATGCCTAGGGGTGGTCGTTAGGCCCGAGGCGCAGCCAAGGGTTGTTAGACCCCCTAGGCATGGTCTAATTCTCACAACCCACGCCTGCACGTGGTGTAATGGCTTTTATACAACTGGCGCATTCATCCAACCTTATTGCTATACAATAAACACACATTAATTGAAGAATTATTGAAAAAACCATCCGCCAGAAAAAGTAGTTCCCAAAACAAACAAAAAGAGAAGTTGCCTCCATGTGGAAGCAGCTCGGAAGTGCATCCAACTGTTCTCAGTAAGACATCCAACAAACTAAGACATCCAACTGTCTCTCAACTAAGACATCCAACAAACTAAGACATCCAACTGTCTTTCAAATAGGCATCCAACAAACTAAGACATCCAACTGTCTTTCACCTAGACATCCAACAAACTAACACATCCAACTTTTCTTTAGTTTTTAACCTACTTTCTATAGAACTTCATTCTTAGATGCTTCTATAGAAAGTAGATAAAACAAATTAAAAAAAAGTTTTCTTTGCCCTATAGGATCTTTTTTTCTTTGCCCTATATAGGGGGGGGGGGGTTCTTTGCCCTATAAGATTTTTATTTTGTTCCACAATGACTCATGACACATCAATTACATCATCCAACATTGTTTAAGCAACTAAGACATTCGCCGTGACAGAATCGTTTTCCATTTAGTCTTTATGACCCTATCACCATTATCCTTTCGTAATGTTTCCTGTCCGGTTTGTCCGCCATCTTGCTTTAATTCCTAAAACCACGAACGGCGGAGTGATTGTAATTCGGTTGTAGGGGCGGGTTCTGGGACCACGAGCGTTGGTTATAAGTAGAGCTGGGCCGTTAACGGTGTAAACGTGCTGCGTTAACGCGATACTAGTATCGCGCGATAATATAATTAACGCATTAATCTAAATTTTTTTTTTTTACCTTTATTTACCCAGGGTAGGTTCTCTGAGCACAGATGCTCTTTTTCAGGAACGCCCTGCTTGACATTCACACAGTTCCATTCACACCTGGGAGCTGCCCAGTACAACCACAGTTGACACCATTGGCCACTGAGCAACTCCACTGGAGCAGTTGATTTGCATTGGCAGGGTTTGGCCCTGTCTGGCACCCAACGGGAAAAATATTATAGGCACTATAAGTAGACACCGCTACATAAAACAAGCTGATCTGCCTGAGTGACTGGTGGAATAAGGAGAAATAGAGATTGGACTGATTGAGTCAAGCCATGTCACATAGTTCAAGTTTGAAATGCTTCTTTCTGTTTTGCTCCTGAGAGTGTGCTAGATACTGTACTGTACTGGTAATATTATTTATTTGTGTTAACTTCTGAATAAAACTACTTATTAAACACAAGTACATCTTATTGAACATTATTTTGATATTTCATTACCAATTATCATAGCAAAACAGCTTTTTCAAACAGTCTGTAATGCATTTTGGAAACGGGAGATGGGCTCATGGTGTAATGGGCCACCTGGCCTGAGAAACATAAGGAGGAAATAAAAAGTAAGGACTTACTTCTGGTCATTATTTGGGTAGAACACACATATTTTGAATGCCTTCGGCAGGGTTTTTTTTCTTTTCTTTTTGAGACATTTTAATCTAGATTAAATCTCCAGGATTGCAGATAGATTAATCTAGATTAAAAAAATTAATCTATGCCCACCTCGTGTAATATGACTGTTTCAGCCAATCAGAATCGAGAAATTTGCATGCCGTTGTATAATTTATTTTTGTAAACCGACTTTCTATAGAAGCAGCTGGGAGGTGCGCTGTTTTAAGTGAGCGTGGATTATTGAATTGATTGATTGATTGCTAATTTTATTACTGTCCGCCTTGTTTCCAACTGGTTAAGTTTAGGCCCTCTTTCGAAGTTGGTTAAGGTTAGAGTTTGGAATCAGGGCTGGTGGTCTATCGCCCTGCTCTAAAGACAAACTCTAACCTTAACCAACTTCGAAAGAGGGCCTAAACTTAACCAGTTGGAAACAAGGCGGACAGTAATAAAATTAGCTGTTTCCAACTGGTTAAGTTTAGGCCCTCTTTCGAAGTTGGTTAAGGTTAGAGTTTGGAATCAGGGCTGGTGGTCTATCGCCCTGCTCTAAAGACAAACTCTAACCTTAACCAACTTCGAAAGAGGGCCTAAACTTAACCAGCTGGAAACAAGGCGGACAGTAATAAAATTAGCTGTTTCCAACTGGTTAAGTTTAGGCCCTCTTTCGAAGTTGGTTAAAGGAAAACGCCAACATTTTGGGAAATTCGCTTATTTGCCATCTTCCCTGGAGTTAGACAAGAAGATACATACCTTTGTTGTCTCTGTGCGTGCGTTAGGCTTAGGGAACGCCCGCTCCGTTAGCTTAGCTTAGCTTCATCACTGGAAGTGGGTCAGACCTGTACCCTGAAGTTCCCTACAGTTCCCTACAGTCACGAAATACACTCCAAGTACAACTCCAAAACGTTCTTGTAAACATGTTGTGACCTGTGTATTTACCACCTGGAGAAATAAAAAATAATTGAATTCGACAATTACGTTTTCTAAGCAAATATACTCGAAAAAAAAATTGCCGACCCACTCCTCTCGGGGCGCAGTCAGTGATTTCACGCAACGCAGTGATACTTACTAACGTGATGCCGTATTTGTTTACATTCTCATTTCATTCAAAGGATCCGAACCGATTGAAGTTTATGGATACCATGACTTAAAATCCTCTTACTTTGACGATTAAAAGCCTCCCCAATTTAGAAAACAGTATTCCCATGGCTGGTGTTGATATACTGCTACTGTAGCTAACGAAAACCAACAACCGGACACTCAAGCAAATAACGAGGGTAATAACTTCCGGTCGGGGGATTTCAAAATAAAAGAGTGACGTCTAAAGCACCGGAAATACGTTTATTTTGTACATTATCTAACGTTAACACAAACCTAAACTAAAGTTACAACTAACCTAAAGTTAGTTGGTTGTTGCGCACTTACCTCTACTGTTGGTCCGAGAGGCCGGAGACTGTCACATGCTTTCCTCCGACGCCAGCCTGGCCGCGCAGATTCTCACTGGGAGAGTGTAGCGTGTGGGAGGCACTACCTCTCTCCAGATCCTACCCTTGCTGAGCAGGCGCCCCGACCGAACTGTAGGGGTCGCTGTCCACAACGCCCAGGACCCACCCGCCAGCTTTCCCACCCTCTAATACTGCAAATTGTATTAGTGTGAACGGCCAGCCAAGCTGGTGACAACGCCGGGAGCTGGATTCGAACATGCCGAACCTTCGTTTTTAATTTAAAAAATGTTAATTAAAAAAATTATTCTCATTTCTTTTTATAAATTTCTTTTTTCTTTTTCTTTTTTATCCTCAAACTAAATCCGCAATTTGAATAAAGTGATTAATCTGATTAAATGAGTCTTTTTTCTTTTATTAAATCAACTTGCCAGCCCCCTGTCAACTGTCAAATGATGTCAACTGTCAACCTGAATTAACATTCAGTATTCAATATTGTCTGATTCAATATTAACATTCAGTATTCAAGTAGAACAGCTAGCTAGCCGTTGTGGACACTCACCTTTAGGCACGGCACCTTGGTTGAGAAATGCAGCCTTCATGTTGTTTAGTCTATCTGTTCAGTACTGCTCAGTACTGTTTCAAGATGCACAATGAGATTTTCTTCTTCTTCTTCTTCTTATTTGAATTTCCGGCAGAGTAGACGCATCGTGGCGTATTACTGCCCTCCGCAATTCTTTTTATGGGCTCTTCTTCCTCTCCTTCTTCTCCTTCTTCACCTTCTTTTTCTTCTTCTACTGGACCCCGTCATCAACTACATTGTCCATTGGAGTGCAGCTACTGCTGCTACTTCCTGCCTGAGCCCCCCTCCGCGGGACCCTCCTTGCCCCCTGCTATCTTATCCTGGGCTGCTTTGTCCCTCGCAGCCTTGTCCCTCGCAGCCCCCTCAGCCAATTCATTACACACCTCCTTCCAGTCCAGACCTTCCAATCCCAGATGTTGAACCGCTATCCTAACAATCATCTTCACCATCTCTGTTCTACCCTTAGCCTCTGCCATACCAGTAACTACCCCTGCCACGAAGGCCACAATGCCTAATTTCTCCTCCCTTCCCCTCTCTCTTTCCACCTGCTCTACCCTCACTGCCAAATGCCCTCCTTCAACCCCCTGCACCCTTTCTTGGCTACCCTGTCCTGCCCTGCTAACCGCCCCAGCATTACGTCAACTTACCCTCCCTTCTCTCTCTCCGATCCGCGACCTCCTTCATCATCACCTCGCACCCCCGAAACGCTACACTATGCTCCCCACCACAACTACAGCACTTCGGCTTCACTCCCTCTCCACATTTCCCATATTCATGTTCCCCGCCACACCTAGCGCACCTCATCCCCTTCATACACGTGGTAGCTATATGGCCAAACCCCTGGCACCTATAGCACCTAAGAGGATTATGAACAAATTCCCTAACCCTATACATCCTACGCCCTACAAACACCTCCCTAGGAACAACCCCACCCTCAAACGTAATCACTACCGTCCCCGTCACTGCCCTCTCCGCTCCCCTCTTCATCCTTGCTGCACTCTTAACTATGCCATTACGCCCGTCCTCCTTTAGCTCTTCCACCAGCTGCTCTACTGTAACCTCGACCGGTACCCCAGCTATCACCCCCTTACATCCCCCCTCCCTCTTCTCCCCTACTCTCACCACCTTACTTATACCCACCCCCCCAATGCTCCTCATCTTCCTAGCCTTCTCCACCTGCCCCTCACTACCACACCCTACGGCCAGGTTCCCATCCCACAAAACTCTCGCGTACTTTACCTCTCCTAATTGCTCGGCAATGAGTTTGGGCAACTCTTCTTCTTCTTCTTCTTTAGAATTCGAGAGAGAGAGAGAGAATTGTTGAATATATATACACAAATGTTCTAGAATGTTTGATTATGACATCATACTCTGATATCACAAATGTTCTAGAATGTTCTATTATGACATTATACTGTGACATCACAAATGGTCTAGAATGTTTGATTATGACATCATTAGGGCTGACCTTCGATTTTTTTGGCAATCGAAGCTTCGGGGCCGAGCTTCGATTTTAAGCTTTTTTTTTATCTTATGTTGTGGGACTTGTACAGCACTTTGGTAAACTTTGTTGTTTTTAAATGTGCTCTATAAATAAAGTGGATTGGATTAATGAATTAAGTAGCCCCTTTCGTGACTGTGACGCAAGGTGGATCGCTGTTGTCGTTTGAACAACTTTAGATTTCATGGGAACTACCAATCCCCCAAATCAAGAATGTTTAAGACGAATGAAGTAAGATTTTGATTATTTGAAATATGGCCTGTGTAGACTAAACTATGCACAGAATTATGTCAGTCTACAAGGTCCGGATTCTACATGGTCCGGCAATGTAGACCTTGTAGACTCCACTACAGACCAATTATCAGTGAATGTTCATGCATTTCTAAGAAGGGCTACTTCCACAAAAAAACAAAGAACTCACCAAAACATCTCAGTAGCACCTTATCTAAATGTTCTATTTCATATATGGAGATTCATATTTATTTATGTATTGCATGCATTTCTACATTTTATTTCCTATTTTGTTTATTCATCCCAGTATCTTTCTTTCTTATGTGTGGAATTCTACAAGGCATTTACATTCACATTTACATTTAGTCATTTAGCTGACACTTTTATCCAAAGCGACTTACAAGTTCTGTACGACAGGTCATCAGGAAGGATACAACTCTATCAGCTGAGTAACAATATTCATCAAAGTGTTGCGTGTTACAGTGTAGGTTAGTTTATTAGGACAAGTGCATGACAGTAAGGTTAGTTACTAGGGTTAGATTTATTTTATTTTATTTTATTTATTTTATTTCAGATAATGGTTGAAGAAGTGCGTCTTTAGTCGACGGCGAAAGATTGGATGGGATTCGGCTGTCCCAACTGGGGTGGGTAGTTCATTCCACCATTGTGGGGCAAGGACTGAGAATAGGCGTGTAGGTGGTGTATATGTGTTTGAGGATGATATCCTTCAAACAGGCAATAGTGATGATATAATTTGGGCAGTGCTGAGCTGGGTTCCTTTCCTCCAGTGTATTTGTCCCCCGGCCCCACCCAATGGCCCCATGCACACACACACACACACACACACACACACACACACACACACACACACACACACACACACACACACACACACAGAAGTAAAAATAAAAAAATAAATTGAATTTTTTTTATATATATATATATATATATATATATATATATTTTTAAACTTCGATTTTTTTTTTAATGTTCGAAGCTTGTGCCATCGAACGAAGCTTCGAAGTATTTAAGACAGCCCTAGACATCATACTGTGACATCACAAATGTTCTAGCATGTTGTATTATGACATCATACTGTGACATCACAAATGTTCTAGAATGTTCTCTTATGACTAGGGATGGGTATCGTTAGGATTTTATCGATACTACTACTCTTATCGATACTGCTTAACGGTTCGGTACTTTATCGATACTCTTATCGGTTCTTTTTGATTCTTTTTTTTGCAAGAAAAAAAGACAATTAATTAAGAACAGAATCGACATTGCTTTATTATTTATACAACTTAATACTTTATAAATAAGTATTATAAATAAATATAATTTCTTCAGCAACAGCAGCAGCAATGTTCTTTTATATAACTTTATAAATCAATATAATAAATGAATATAATTTCTTCAGCAACAGCAGCAACAATGTTTTACTTTTAAATGTGTCTGACTCTGAATTATAGACTTTTTATAATAAACAACAAATGCAAAAGGCTAACAGAAGTTCAAACAAACAAGATTAAAGAACCTAGAAAATGATCCTAACAGTTCTTATGCAGAAAGATCAACATATCTGCCTTCTCCGGCAGGAGTCGGGATCTCTCCTGACTTATAGTGTCCCCGGCTGTAGAAAAGACCCTCTCACTGGGGGTGGAGGAGGCTTGGACACAGAGGTAGGTGGTTGCAAGCTGTGTCAGCAGGGGCAGAGTACCTCTCTTTTCCCACCACCACATAGCAGGGGCTTCTGACATGGGGATGGAAAGCAGGCCTTTGTAGAGTTGGAGTTCGTGATCAACTCGCTCACTGACAGACAAGGTGTTCTGCTGCATGGTGGTCCTGAGCTCCATGTCTTCATCAGCAAACAGCTCCTCCAAGGCATTCCTTGGTTTGTAGAGTGGGGTGGCTGTCTCCTCCTCTCCTTCTTCTGACTCCTGTTGCTGCTGGTCTGTGTGGCCCTGCTCCTCTGTGTGGCCCTCCTCCTCTGCTACAGCTGCCTCCCTCAACCGGCCCCAGGTGGCATCACTATCCATCTTTCCTTTGAACCTGGGGTCCATCGATGTCGCCTCGAGTAGGAAGGCCTGGATTGTCTTGTCCTTGTAACGTCCAGACAGATCCCCCCAAATCTTCTCTTTAATGCTTGACACAAACAGGGTGTCTTCCTCCTGCACTGTGAAATGGGCTTCAAGTTTCCTGAGGATCGGGAGGATTTGGCCACAGGTGGGAGTTTGTTCACTGGAGACGCACAGGGTGGATGTATACATCACACGCATGAGTTGTACAAACTCCTCAGCCTTCTGGAAATCCTGATCTTTCAGCCGGCCCAGTTTGTCCTTTTCCATCTGTTTCCTGAGTCGTGGGTCCATGGTTGCAGCTTGGATTGCTGGGTACTGCTCCATGAATCTTTCTACCATAAGAAAGAGAGAATTCCACCTTGTTTTGACGTCAAGGATCATTGTGTGCTGGGGAAGGTCTGAAACAAACACAATTTTTATCACAGCACACACTTGAATATATAATTAAATTAATCAAAATTTGATTGGGAATAAAAAAATATATATGCTTGAATTTGAAATGGCTTCTTACCTAGGAGCTGCTGCTTTTCTTTCAGGACTGTTTTAGCCATGGATGACCTCTTTATCCAGACAACCACTGCCCTGATTCCTCCTGCCCACCTGTCAATGGCAGTGATTTGATATATCTTCTGCGCTGCTATATTCAGTGTGTGAGCAAAGCATCGTATTTTCAGGACATGGAGTTTCTTTATGGCAACATCCATGTTAGCAGCATTGTCGACGGTCACTGCTACAATCTTGCTGCCAACCTCTATGCCAAACTCTTCAAGAATATCTGTGATCTCCTCTGCCACTACATCCCCTGTTTGTGCCCGGTAAACAGCTTTGGTTTTAAGCACCTTTTGTTTCACACTGCCTTGGCTTGTGTAATGTGCTGTAACCGTGAGGTAGTGGTCCTGAGTTAAGCTGGTCCACCCATCTGATGTAAAGGCTAACTTTGGCACATCTTTAAGCTCTGTGATAACATTGGCTTTTTCAACATTATACCAGGCAGGAATCAGTGTGTTACTGAGGGCATTCCTGCAGGGAGGGGTATATTTGCAGTTGAGAGCATTGGTCATCTCCCTACAGTAAAGATTAGAAATGATTGAATTATTGTAAATTTGTGTAGAGTGGTGGGAATAGCTGCTTCAATAATAACTTATATTATAACAACAACAACAAACAAGTTCGACAACTATGTATACAAAAAAAACGATATACACTGAATGATTAGTTGTTACCTAAAGCCCTTGGACTCCACTGTAGAGAAGGGGTGCAGGCCTTTGACAACAAACTTTGTCACAGCCCTGTGACACTCGTTCACCCTATCCTCTGTCATCCTTCCTCTAGCTGCTAGGGTGAAAGGACTTTGGGTGGTGGAGGTAGAGGGAGGATGTGTGGTGGGCTCACTGGCCTGGGACACATTGGTGGCTGACGCCTCAGCTTGACGATCTATAAAAAGTTTTTAGATTGTAGTATTTGTAGCTAAACAATTATTTTGTTTATTAGACTATTTGTAATAATTCGTTATTAGCCTAGGAAACTCCGTATCTTGGCTTACCGGCTGCAGTGGACGTGGATGCAGATGGACCACTGCGCGCAAGGCAGTCGAATACGGCGCATTTCTGCACGCTAATATCATGTTTTGATAGGTTGCTCGTATTGCCACCCTTACTGGCAAATGTTTTGTTGCACTTGTGGCAACGCGCATTGTCGGCATTGACCCTTGTAAAGTATATCCATACTTTAGAACGCTTCGCTCTATCCGCCATGATCACGACTCAGTGCATGCAGAGCTGCTGTCTGTGTGCAGCGCACTTCAGCACGGGGCGTCGGGGACAGCACTTTCATTAAAGAGTACCCGTATGTAGTACCCGTATGTCTATGTGTAGCACTAGCGAGCGACTCGCGAGGAGTGTGTGTAATAATTGACTCGCTGGCTGCGGCTCGCTTCTCGTGCAGAGACAGAGAGAGGATCGTTCGCAACTTTTAAATAATAATAATAATAATAATTTCTCTAGAGTATCGATAGCAGTACCGAGGACGTCGGAGCTTATAAATACTCCGGTATATTCTAATATAGTACCGGTTCCCGTTTAGAACCGGGGTCCGGGGGGCATCCCTACTTATGACATCATCTGTGCCATCACAAATGTTCTAGAATATTCTATTATGACATCATACTGTGACCACAAATGTTCTAGAATGTTCTATTATGACATCATACTGTGACGTCACAACGGAACATGTTTGAGAACTATTTGAATAATATAAATAATATGTTTAGTAAGGCTGTCCCCGAAGCCTTTTTTTGGGATTCAAACTTTGTCAGGGTTCTTCGAACGGACGTTTGAACCTTCCTTTTTAATAAAAAAAAATAAAATATCCTCAAACTAAATCCTCAATTTGAATAAAGTGATTCATCTGATTAAATTGGTATTTTTTCTTTTATTAAATCAACTTGCCAGCCCCCTGTCAACTGTCAAATTATGTCAACTGTCAACCTGAATTAACATTCAGTATGCAATATTGTCTGATTCAATATTAACATTCAGTATTCAAGTAGAACAGCTAGCTAGCCGTTGTGGACACTCACCTTTAGGCAAGGCACCTTGGTTGAGACATGCAGCCTTCATGTTGTTTAGTCGATCTGTTCAGTACTGCTCAGTACTGTTTCAAGATGCACAATGAGATTTTCTTCTTCTTCTTCTTCTTCTTATTTGAATTTCCGGCAGTGTAGACGCATCGTGGCGTATTACTGCCCTCCACAATTCTTGCTTCGCCCACACTTGAGAAAGTTTACACTCTTCTTCTTCTTCTCATCTTCAAAACACATTTCTATCGTCTCTGTCTCCTTCTTCTCTGCTCCTCTTGTCATACAATCACAATACAAACATCATCTCCTCTCTTGGAGGGCCCCCCCAAGAGGGGGAACCCTCTGAATATGTTCTGCCAATGAGAGAATTGTTGAATATATAGATACACAAATGTTCTAGAATGTTTGATTATCACATCATACCCTGACATCACAAATGTTCTAGAATGTTCTATTATATCATACTGTGACATCACAAATGTTCTAGAATGTTTGATTATGACATCATACTGTGCCGTCACAAATGTTCTAGCATGTTCTATTATGACATCATACTGTGCCATCACACATGTTCTAGAATGTTCTATTATGACAAGATGCCTAAGAAGCTGAGGGGGAGTGAGCGGTGGTGGAAGGCGAGCCATGCAGCTTATGGAGAGCGGGGAGAGTGGATTCCTCGTAAATGGCCCCGGCCGGTGCAAGAATGTCCAGGGTTTTGGGTGAATCGAGATGGGAGCGAGTGGAATGAGGGCTTGCGTCAGGAGGGACGCGAGTCACCGGGTGCGAGCCCAGTGTCCCCTCGGGGTGTGACGTGTGGAGAGGGAAGTGAGAAGGAGGTCTCGGAGATGGTGGAAGACAAAGGGAAGGAGTCGGATGGTGTAAAGAAGAAGAAGAAGGAAGAGGAAGAACGGCAAATGGAGCTAACGACCGATAACGGAGAGGGAAGTGAGAAGGAGGTCTCGGAGATGGTGGAAGACAAAGGGAAGGAGTCGGATGGTGTAAAGAAGAAGAAGAAGGAAGAGGAAGAACAGCAAATGGAGCTAACGACCGATATTCGCGATCAGTCGGAGTACAGTGGGGAGGAGAGGGAGAAAGAAGAGAGGGAGGAGGAGGGGTGGGATACGGTGAGGAAGAAGAGGAAGAAGCGGACGGAGAGGAACGACAGCGATGGGGATAGTGAGAGTAGGGGGGAGGAGAGGGGGGGAGAAGGGGGGAAGAGGAAGAAAGGGGGGGACGATAGCTCAAGTGGGCCGGGAGACGAGGGTGCAGGAAAAGATGTGGCAAAAGCGGAAGTGATCCATATAGTGGTCAGGCTTGAGGGGGAGAGGGATGAGAGGAAAGTAGGTAGGCTCGAGTGGCCCAAACTCATTGCCGAGCGATTAGGAGAGGTAAAGTACGTGAACGTTTTGTGGGATGGGAATCTGGCCGTAGGGTGTGGTAGTGAGGGGCAGGTGGAGGTGGCTAGGAAGATGCAGAGCATTGGGGGGGTGGGTATAAGTAAGGTGGCGAGAGTAGGGGAGAAGAGGGGGGGGGATGTAAGGGGGTGATAGTTGGGGTACCGGTCGAGGTTACAGTAGAGCAGCTGGTGGAAGAGCTAAAGGAGGACGGGCGTAATGGCATAGTTAAGAGTGCAGCAAGGATGAAGAGGGGAGCGGAGAGGGCAGTGACGGGGACGGTAGTGATTACGTTTGAGGGTGGGGTTGTTCCTAGGGAGGTGTTAGTAGGGCGTAGGATGTATAGGGTTAGGGAATTTGTTCATAATCCTCTTAGGTGCTATAGGTGCCAGGGGTTTGGCCATATAGCTACCACGTGTATGAAGGGGATGAGGTGCGCTAGGTGTGGCGGGGAACATGAATATGGGAAATGTGGAGAGGGAGTGAAGCCGAAGTGCTGTAGTTGTGGTGGGGAGCATAGTGTAGCGTTTCGGGGGTGCGAGGTGATGATGAAGGAGGTCGCGGATCGGAGAGAGAGAAGGGAGGGTAAGTTGACGTATGCTGGGGCGGTTAGCAGGGCAGGACAGGGTAGCCAAGAAAGGGTGCAGGGGGTTGAAGGAGGGCATTTGGCAGTGAGGGTAGAGCAGGTGGAAAGAGAGAGGGGAAGGGAGGAGAAATTAGGTATTGTGGCCTTCGTGGCAGGGGTAGTTACTGGTATGGCAGAGGTTACGGGTAGAACAGAGATGGTGAAGATGATTGTTAGGATAGCGGTTCAACATCTGGGATTGGAAGGTCTGGACTGGAAGGAGGTGTGTAAAGAATTGGCTGAGGGGGCTGCGAGGGACAAGGCTGCGAGGGACAAAGCAGCCCAGGATAAGATAGCAGGGGGCAAGGAGGGTCCCGCGGAGGGGGGCTCAGGCAGGAAGTAGCAGCAGTAGCTGCACTCCAATGGACAATGTAGTTGATGACGGGGTCCAGTAGAAGAAGAAAAAGAAGGTGAAGAAGGAGAAGAAGGAGAAGAAGAAGAGCCCATAAAAAGAATTGCGGAGGGCAGTAATACGCCACGATGCGTCTACTCTGCCGGAAATTCAAATAAGAAGAAGAAGAAGAAGACATCATACTGTGACGTCACAACGGAACATGTTTGAGAACTATTTGAATAATATAAATAATATGTTTAGTAAGGCTGTCCCCAAAGCCTTTTTTTGGGATTCAAACTTTGTCAGGGTTCTTCGAACGGACGTTTGAACCTTCCTTTTTAATAAAAAAATTAAAAAAAATGAAATTTTATAAATTCTTTTATTTTTTATCCTCAAACTAAATCCTCAATTTGAATAAAGTGATTCATCTGATTAAATTAGTATTTTTTCTTTTATTAAATCAACTTGCCAGCCCCCTGTCAACTGTCAAATTATGTCAACTGTCAACCTGAATTAACATTCAGTATGCAATATTGTCTGATTCAATATTAACATTCAGTATTCAAGTAGAACAGCTAGCTAGCTATTGTGGACACTCACCTTTAGGCAAGGCACATTGGTTGAGACATGCAGCCTTCATGTTGTTTAGTCTATCTGTTCAGTACTGCTCAGTACTGTTTCAAGATGCACAATGAGATTTTCTTCTTCTTCTTCTTATTTGAATTTCCGGCAGAGTAGACGCATCGTGGCGTATTACTGCCCTCCGCAATTCTTTTTATGGGCTCTTCTTCTTCTCCTTCTTCTCCTTCTTCACCTTCTTTTTCTTCTTCTACTGGACCCCGTCATCAACTACATTGTCCATTGGAGTGCAGCTACTGCTGCTACTTCCTGCCTGAGCCCCCCTCCGCGGGACCCTGCTTGCCCCCTGCTATCTTATCCTGGGCTGCTTTGTCCCTCGCAGCCTTGTCCCTCGCAGCCCCCTCAGCCAATTCTTTACACACCTCCTTCCAGTCCAGACCTTCCAATCCCAGATGTTGAACCGCTATCCTAACAATCATCTTCACCATCTCTGTTCTACCCGTAACCTCTGCCATACCAGTAACTACCCCTGCCACGAAGGCCACAATACCTAATTTCTCCTCCCTTCCCCTGTCTCTTTCCACCTGCTCTACCCTCACTGCCAAATGCCCTCCTTCAACCCCCTGCACCCTTTCTTGGCTACCCTGTCCTGCCCTGCTAACCGCCCCAGCATACGTCAACTTACCCTCCCTTCTCTCTCTCCGATCCGCGACCTGCTTCATCATCACCTCGCACCCCCGAAACGCTACACTATGCTCCCCACCACAACTACAGCACTTCGGCTTCACTCCCTCTCCACATTTCCCATATTCATGTTCCCCGCCACACCTAGCGCACCTCATCCCCTTCATACACGTGGTAGCTATATGGCCAAACCCCTGGCACCTATAGCACCTAAGAGGATTATGAACAAATTCCCTAACCCTATACATCCTACGCCCTACTAACACCTCCCTAGGAACAACCCCACCCTCAAACGTAATCACTACCGTCCCCGTCACTGCCCTCTCCGCTCCCCTCTTCATCCTTGCTGCACTCTTAACTATGCCATTACGCCTGTCCTCCTTTAGCTCTTCCACCAGCTGCTCTACTGTAACCTCGACCGGTACCCCAACTATCACCCCCTTACATCCCCCCCCCCTCTTCTCCCCTACTCTCGCCACCTTACTTATACCCACCCCCCCAATGCTCTGCATCTTCCTAGCCACCTCCACATGCCCCTCACTACCACACCCTACGGCCAGATTCCCATCCCACAAAACGTTCACGTACTTTACCTCTCCTAATCGCTCGGCAATGAGTTTGGGCCACTCGAGCCTACCTACTTTCCTCTCATCCCTCTCCCCCTCAAGCCTGACCCACTATATGGATCACTTCCGCTTTTGCCACATCTTTTCCTGCACCCTCGTCTCCCGGCCCACTTGAGCTATCGTCCCCCCCTTTCTTCCTCTTCCCCCCTTCTCCCCCCCTCTCCTCCCCCCTACTCTCACTATCCCCATCGCTGTCGTTCCTCTCCGTCCGCTTCTTCCTCTTCTTCCTCACCGTATCCCACCCCTCCTCCTCCCTCTCTTCTTTCTCCCTCTCCTCCCCTCTGTACTCCGACTGATCGCGAATATCGGTCGTTAGCTCCATTTGCCGTTCTTCCTCTTCCTTCTTCTTCTTCTTTACACCATCCGACTCCTTCCCTTTGTCTTCCACCATCTCCGAGGCCTCCTTCTCACTTCCCTCTCCGTTATCGGTCGTTAGCTCCATTTGCCGTTCTTCCTCTTCCTTCTTCTTCTTCTTTACACCATCCGACTCCTTCCCTTTGTCTTCCACCATCTCCGAGACCTCCTTCTCACTTCCCTCTCCACACGTCACACCCCGAGGGGACACTGGGCTCGCACCCGGTGACTCGCGTCCCTCCTGACGAAAGCCCTCATTCCACTCGCTCCCATCTCGATTCACCCAAAACCCTGGACTGTCTTGCTCCGGCCGGGGCCATTCACGAGGAATCCACTCTCCCCGCTCTCCATAAGCTGCAGCGCTCGCCTTCCACCACCGCTCACTCCCCCTCATGTTAGTATTCCATCTTTCCATAGCTAGACCTTCACCATCTCCCCTCTCCCCTCTGAGAGAATTGTTGAATATATAGATAGTTAGATACACAAATGTTCTAGAATGTTTGATTATCACATCATACCCTGACATCACAAATGTTCTAGAATGTTCTATTATATCATACTGTGACATCACAAATGTTCTAGAATGTTTGATTATGACATCATACTGTGACATCACAAATGTTCTAGCATGTTCTATTATGACATCATACTGTGACATCACAAATGTTCTAGATTGTTCTCTTATGATGACATCATACTGTGACATCACAAATGTTCTCGAATATTCTATTATGACATCATACTGTGACATCACAAATGTTCTAGAATGTCTTATTATGACATCATACTGTGACATCACAACGGAACATGTTTGAGAACTATTTGAATAATATAAATAATATGTTTGGTAAGGCTGTCCCCGAAGCCTGTTTTTGGGATTCAAACTTCGTCAGGGTTCTTTGAACGGACGTTCGAACCTTCCTTTTTAATAAAAAAATTAAAAAAAAAGAAAAATGTTTTATAAATTATTTTATATTTTTTTCTCAAACTAAATCCTCAATTTGAATAAAGTGATTCAAACTTCGTCAGGGGTTCGAACCTTAGTTTTTAATTAAAAAATGTAAATAAAAAAAATTATTCTAATTTTTTTTAATAATTTTTTCTTTATTTTGTTAGTGATGTAATAAAAAATAACAATTGGAACAAAAAAAAAAGATAATATACGATTGGTAAACACTGATTAACCAAAACACTTAAAAGAAAACTGGATGAATTATTATAATAATATGTGGTTGGCACTTCTTTATCGTTGCTATTGTAGACAACTGTGGAAATTCTAGAGTTAATACATGTAAAAAATTGTATTCATTGATAACCCAAAAAAAACATTATCTACTTGAGGAGAGAATGTGTATATCTGTGTTTTAACTTTGTGTACACACTTACCGCCCATAATGGGAGTAGGTATGCGTTACTCATAAATTGTTTCTGCTTGGGGAGAAGTCTTGGTTTTGGGGAGAGTATTACTTAGGGTTTCCAACCTGCTCTACTTCTAGAAACAAAACAGTGAACAAAATGTGTATTTTAGCAGCTTTAGGGGCTACAGGCATGTAGTTCACCAGTTTGATAAGAATCTATTATTTGGGAAACAGAAAATACTCTGTTATAGGGTTGCAACTAATGACTATTTTGGTAGTCGTCTAATCTGTCGATTATTTTTTCGATTAGTCGACTAATCGAAAAACAATTATATAAAAAAGATTTTTTTTTTTTTTTTTTTTTTTTTTTTTTGCACTACCTATCTTTGTGAAAGTGGCTTCTCAGCTCTGGTCCAGCTGAAGACAGAGCAGAGGAACAGATTGGACATTGAGCATGACCTCAGAGTTGCTTTGAGACTCTTGTCAGGACCAAACAACATCCCCAGTTATCCCATTAGTTCCCCCAAACTTACTGTCGGTCTGTTATGTTAAGCTAAGAAGTCTTCAGCTGGCTGGACCAGAGCTGAGAAGCCACTTTCACAAAGATAGGTAGTGCAAAAAAAAAAAAAAAAAAAAAATATAATATTTTTATTTTTTATTCTTTTTATGACTCATCGACGCAACAATTTCTCGTCAACGATTTTTCATAATCGACATCGTCGATTATGTCGACTAATCGTTGCAGCCCTACTCTGTTACACTATAACCACTTGTAGGGCTGGGCGATATGGCCAAAAATGATATTGCGATAACGATATCGATAATAATATCATATCACGCGATATCCATATTGTTATAAGTATTACAAAATATATATATATATATTTTTTTTAAACAACAGATGTATGTTTATTTTGCAGCAATTCTTTGTCATTGCCGCCATCTTTAGTGTTACAGCCCCTCACACTCCAGTTCCCAGGCTGCAGCTGGTTTGAAAGCGAAAGTAAACAGGTGAAGTGGATTCCCAAGCTGTTTCGGTTCTGCTCTGCTTCAGAACCGGGTTGTTAGTACTCTGCGTTGTGATTCAATACCTTAAAGCTCTGGGAATCACTTCTGTTCAAACTGAGCGGTCAGGCAGAAGGAATTAGGAGGAAAGGTAGTTTAACAGTTGTTTAATCAAAGTTTAAGAGTGTATACAAATTACAATAAGAAAATGCTATAGTTGTTATCAAAGACACTATGCCGTCTTGATAACAACCAGACTAATATTACAGTATAAAGAATGATAGTTGATAAGTTGTTGCTGGTCTTTGTAAAACAAAGAGTTGATTTTCCCTCCAAGAAGTTATATTTCGTATGGCATCGCTCCCGCTCTGAGCCTTACGAGATACTCTATATCGCCTGTGATACCTAATGTATCTCCCACGAACAAAAACACATGCACCCCACCTGTATGGGGCCCCGCCCCTTATGGTGGCACCACCCATATAATCATGACTCTGGTCATGACACACCCTTCCTCTATTTTCGTCCCAGCGCACTGGATGCTTGCACCATGCGAGCTAGCGGAATGTAAAAGATTAAGGAAGATTAATAATGTTGGAAGCTTACCGGAGGTTGCTGGCCCCTGGCATCTTCGACGCATGTTTTCGGCGACACGACGGGCCTGTGATGTTCCTCGGTTGATGACTGCACATCGAGGTTCAGCTGTACAAGGCTGGCTGTCGGGCCAGCTTGTACTCAGGTAGGCCCTGTGTCTTCAGGCATGGGTATTAGTGTTAGTAATGCTGGTTTGTGTTGTTAACACAACCTTGTTGTGTGTTGGCGCCAGGGGCAAGATGGTTTGGTGAACGTTCTCTGCAGGGAACGGTTTCCAAGCTGTCTTGGGCGTGCTGCTAAAACATCTAAAGCTATGCTAACATGCTATCGCTACTGCCGCATGCTATCACTACTGCTAATTGCTATGCTGTTTTAATGTCTCCGCCGTGAGATGTTGTCACTCTCCCGCCTCTTGCCCGGTTCATCAATGAAGGTCAGTCGGTAGCTGTTGTGGGGTTTTGAGTTCTATTTACCTTTTTCGGGTAAATGGGTTGACAACGGGGTAGGTCGTGGCTAGGTTCTAGCCAGGTATTACCTTGTGTTCCGGCGGGGTTTGTTGAACGGTGTTCCCATCTGGGTTGGCGTCGGGTAGTGGGGCTATGGGTCCAGCCGACATGGTAAACATGTTGCGTGTCTGTGCACAGGCAATTGTTGTCTTGGGTTCCACATTGCCTGGCGTTAGGCTGCAGTAGTATAAGGGCAGGGCCGCTTGGGAGAAATGTGAGGCCCTGTGCGTTTTTAGACGCGAGGCCCCCCATCTCCTGGGGCGGCCCTGTGTAGAGAGAGAAAAGGGGGCTATTGTTTCATTTTGTCACTCTGCTATGAGAAGGTCTGTCTTGCTACAGCTTTCTCTCCTCTCAAACCATTCATACTGACGGTCAATCGGTATACTGGGGGAGTAGTGCGGGGGGGGGGCTTTGTTTACCTTTTTTGGTAAATGGGCTAAACTAGGGCTGGTGTTCTGTTGTGAATATTTTGAATGAAGACGGGTCTGGTCCGTCTCCCCTTAAACTTTGTGTGTATGGGTTTGCTCATTCTACAGTTTTTGTGGTTTAGCTCTTTTTATTCATTTAACCTTTTCATGGTCCACACCACAGTGGAGGGTGCTGTTTGCAATCACCACTGGTGCTCCATGTTAACGTCAGTCCTTTGTTTTTGATATATTGAAACAATGCCCCGCCCGGCCGACACCATGGGTCGGCCTGGCGAGATGGTGTCTGGTGGAGGGGCCTTGAGGGCCGGCCGACGTCGACACATCGCGCACGGTGTTGGTAAACCACTCCGTCGAGGATGTTGACGTTATTAGCTTTGACCCAGCCGCAAGCTATAACCGCTCAGGGTTCCCCTCTCCGCAGGGGATTTTGGTCTTCTGCTGGAGCGCGGGCGGTATTGTCCTAGGCCCTACACCGCCTCACACCGCGCAGCCAGAAGAAGAGAGAGCACGGCCTCGTCAGCGGCGATGACGGGGCCCTCGACAGGCGGCCATGTTTCCCCCGCCAGTGGTGCCCTGGTTGGAGAATCGACAGGGTATCGCGAGGCCGACAGTCTTGGCGGCCGAGGGATCGGCCATTTTGGGTGATTTCGGTGTTGGTAAACCACTCCGTCGTCATTTTGCCGCGAGCAGCCCGCTCCCCGTTCAATCCTCTCTCTGGTATCCCCAGAGGCGGGGCTCTGAGCATTCTCCTTTGGCTGCGGGCCGCGAACCTTCATTGAAGCGTATGCGGCCCCATTCTTCGCTTCTCATGGAGACAGGGGCTGACACCCAGTTGATGGCTGAGCCTGGGTCTGTCCGTGAGAATGTTGTGCTGTCAAGCGGCTCCCACACCTTGAACTGTGTTGGTTGAGCCTGGTGTTACGTCTGTCAACTTAAGTGTTGTCAGCAGGGGGGCTCGAAACCTTTTGAGGCACACAGTGCGGGCTTCCCCGGCCTCGCCTTCGCCAGGCCAGGTATCGTGTTGGTGCTCCCACTCCTGGAATATTGGCAAGTGGTCGCAGCTCACATGGTTTGGGGTGGTAGTGATATCACTGCAGGGCTACGGTGTGTAGGAACCCATGGGGGCCTTACACCTTGCATGTCCGGCTGCGGAACAACTCCTTCAGCATGTTCTGGAGGGGTGTTCAGTGGGGGGGCTTTTTTGATCGGAAGCCCCCCGTATCAGACAGGCCCTTTTCTGTCGGGGTTCCCCCTTGGGTGCGATTGCCTCGTGGGTGGTGTCAGGGTCAGGTGTTCCGGCACGGAACGCGCTCCTCGCACGATTCCAGGGTTGTCTTCGCACAGCGGGGGGGACCGGGCCAACTATCTACAGTTCCTGGCGGACCTGCGCCACGTGACGGCGGGTGCGTTGGGAGTGTCGTCACATATGACTACGGCAGTACCATATGTCGAGGTAGATGGAGAGAATGGTGAGGCGGGGACTTGTGTTTACACAACCCCACCCGTTTTCAGGTTTGGTACAGACCCTGTTGTCGGGGTCTCCAGCAGGGACAGCTCTGGTCGACGAGATCCAATCTCTGTGGACGAAGCAAGCCATCGTCGTGGCGTTCTCCTCCCGGTGTTCTCTGCCCGAGAAGTCGGGAGGGAGGGGTGTAAGACCCAGGCTGGACCTGTCCCATGGGAAGGTTCAGCATTTTTTGGATCGTCTCCTACCTGTTGAACACTGTCAGGTGGGGGTCTGGTTCTCCTCCATAGACCTGTAGGATGCGTATGCGCATCCCCGATCTTCCATCCTAGGGCTTACCTACGCTTCCTTTGCAGGGTTAGCGTATGAGTACCAGAGGCTGCCGTTCGGTTTTCTCTGGCTCCCCGCATCTTCACCAAGTGCGTGGAGGCCGCACTGGGGCCTCTGCGTCATCCGGGGTTACGGAGTGTTCTGCCCTGATGACGTTCTGGTCCTTCGCGGTCAAGGTGGATCGTCAGGTCTCGTACCAGGCAGGTCTCTACCAGCCTGGGGTTGCTGTAGACTGGATGTAGAGTATTCCTCTTCCCAGTCAACGGTTGGAGGGCTATGGGCATCCATCTCGGAGCGTGTTGTCAACACGCTCGGGAGGTTCCGTCCTAGGACGGTTACGGCGCTGTCTCACGTCGCGTTTTCACCGACGCCTCCCTCGCTGGTGATGCGTCGGGCCAACGCAGTAGGGGGCAGCTGGCAAACCATGCTGCCCGATCTGCGCTACGTTCAATGTGTTGGTGTTGAAAGCGGTCCTTCTGGTCCACAAATGGTGTTGATCAGGACGGACGATACGACGTCAGTGTCGTGTATCGACAGACAGGGAGGAGTACGCTCCCCCTGTCTGCACCAGGCGGCGGGCGGCTGGCTATGGGCGTCCTCCATCTGCGCGGCCTAAGGGCTCCCCACATCCCCGGCAGGGAGAATGTGGGTGCAGGTGTACTGTCGCGGGGCGGCCCTCATCCTGACGGGTGAGGATTGCGTCTGGACATGGCCAGGCAGGTCTGGGACCGATGCCGTGCCGCCAGGGATTCTTCCCCATACATCTGTTAGGTCAGTTGTTGGGACGGGTACGTTGAGGGGTGCAGGTTCTTGATCCTGATGGTGTTACCATCTGGAATGCGCATGCTCCCTCCACTGTCGCGCTTACGGCGTTAAGCCGGTGCAACGCTCCTTGGCTCCGACTTGGGATCTTCAATTGGTCCTCGGTCGGTTGTCCTTGGCCCCGTTTGAGCCGCTCGAGCGGGCGCCGTTGGGACAGCTGTCCTTCAGGACCGCGTTCCTTCTGGCTGTCACTTCCGCTAAACGCGTAGGTGAGCTCTGTGCTCTCTCGGTACGTCCAGAGTGCCTGTCTTTTCGGACCGATTGCGGTGTCACTCTGCGACCTAATCCTGCTTTCGTGCCTGAGAATATCCGGAGTTCCTTCCGCTCCCGGGATATTGTGGTTCAGGCGTTTCGTCCTCCTCCTCACACTGGTGAGTTAGATGCGGGCCTTCACCTGTCATGTCCAGTCCGTGCTTGGGGATTTACCTCAGCCGTACTCAGGATTTCAGGGTTACCGACCAGCTTTTTGTCTGTTACGGTGGGGCTCGTGCTGGTAAGGCACTGTCGGAGCAGCGCCTGTCCCATTGGTTGTGCGAGGGTGTTACCCTCTGCTACACGCTGGCTGGGCAGGATCCCCCTGGGGGCGTCAGGGCGCACTCCACTCGTGGGGTGGCTGCCTCTGCCGCTCTCCTGGGTGGGGCCTCGGTGGAGGACATCTGTGCTGCAGCTTCATGGTCCTCCCCGGGCTCCTTTGTAAGGTTTTACCTCATGGACATGACCGGGGGTTCTGTCTCCCAGGCGGTTCTGGGGTCTGTGGCCTTTCCTGCTTCCCGTCCTTTGGTCGGGTAGCGGGAGTGTATGGGTATGGGCCGCAGTGTGTTGAGTCACACGTGGTTCCGCCTGTACGGTGTGTTCAAGGGGTTCTGGCTCCCTCTTGTTCGCATTCAGGTGGAGTTGACTGCGCCCCCCCTTCGTTAGGAAGGATGGGGTGACAGGGCTCCCCGCACCCCTTGATGTGGGCTTACGGGTCCTCAGGGGGTACATCTGTCGGGTCTCGCACCCGCTCTTCCCCATTATCTCGTAAGGCTCAGAGCGGGAGCGATGCCATACGAAATATAACGATAGGTTATGTAGATAACCTAGTTATATTAGTATAGGCTAAGCTCCCGCTCTGCGCGCCCTGAGTTCCCTCTTGAGGGATCTTTTCCTGGGACGGGTTTTTGGCGAGGAAGGGTGTGTCATGACCAGAGTCATGATTATATGGGTGGTGCCACCATAAGGGGCGGGGCCCCATACAGGTGGGGTGCATGTGTTTTTGTTCGTGGGAGATACATTAGGTATCACAGGCGATATAGAGTATCTCGTAAGGCTCAGAGCGGGAGCTTAGCCTATACTAATATAACTAGGTTATCTACATAACCTATCGTTCCTTTGTTCTCCTGCTGACCTGCTGTAGATGGGTGAGATGGTAGGTGAGGTCTGTCCTGTTGGGTTGGTTGTTTCCGAGTTCTTCGGTTGTTCCTGAGTCCCTCTCCCCCCATCACACACCCATTCTTATAGCCCAGGCCCAGTGTCTCGGAGTTGATGACATCATCACATTATTTGCTCCAATCACAAGCCTGCTAAGCTTGTATTTGAAAAATAGGGGTTTGGCTTAATAGGCCAAACCCTCTTCACATTTACCCAGAGAATATTTTCCCTATATTTTTTACTTAAACACATTACTTGACTTTGTTAATACTTTGTTGAACCTCAAGATATATTGATTACATAAACACAGACATCTTTCTTTATCAAAATATCTAACAAATCTAATCCTTCTTTTAGCTTAATAGACTACAAATCAATACCATATAGAACAATCAATTAATCATATTGAACATAAATGAAAATAGCACAGACACATTAACTAATTGTAGACATTTAAGTATGACCAAACCTAATTATATTTTACCTTACTTCAATGACTTAATTCAAGATTACAAGTACAATATACCAGGAAATAGTTAGCTTGTTTGGAGATTTCAATAGTGATCTTCTCTGTGTGTGTGTGTGTGGATGTGTATGTGAAAATGTGTGTGTGTGTCTGTGTCCCCCAGGCCGTAAAGCAGCTGATAACACTTCATGGGCGCTTTGATCCTTTTAACCTCTTTGTGTTTGCTAGGACTGAAATCCTTCCTGTCCCACCTTAGGAACCAGATGGTTCTATTGTTATAAACATTCTACCTCAGTAAACACACAAGTTACTACTCAGATTTAGCCTTTACAGCCGGCTATTTTAAGTGGCCCGGGACACCATCTGTTTGGGAGGATTCTTGTTTTGATTCACTCAGGCAGCTGTTATCCCTAAATATAATACCTTAGTTTGATTGGATCATTGATGATCTTATGTTTGGATTTTACAACACAGGCTTCTCTGCTGGCTGTGGCTCCAGGGGAGTTGAACAGTTCTGGCTCTGCTAGTTTCTTTTCTATCTTTTGGCGCTTTTTTGGTGGACAAACCACCGCACATGTGCACCGTGACTCGTGACTGGAGACTAGCTCTGCTAGCACACATAGTGTACAGACAGTTTCAAACTGTATTTTACATTAGAAAGCAAACAAAATAAATCTTAATTTGGTCAGTATTGTCATTTGGACAAGCAAAGCCATTACTTTAAGTTGCAGGCAAGAAAGACAAGTCTGTCCACTGTCTCTGGGTTTAACATTATTATATATCTTTACATATTGTTTTCAAATGCATTTTTTTTTTTTGGTCTCATGAGTGTTTTACAAAGGTGTAAGAGAGAGAGAGAGAGAGAGAGAGAGAGAGAGAGAGAGAAAGAGAGAGAGAGAGAGAGAGAGAGAGAGAGAGAGCGAGAGAGAAACAGACACAATATAGACAGACAAATGATTAACCATATATCCTTTGCTATTTTAAGCTTGTTCTGGAAGAAATTACTGTGAGTGTCAACCTTTAGTAAAGTCCTGTCTTTAGTTATCCTAAATAAATCTTATACAATTGATATCTTAATTATAACTTATTAACCTTAGTTGTATAGTGCATAATGAAACGTTTGTCAATCTGTATTGTTCTAGAGAAAGAATGGGCATTCATTCAAGTCAAAGTTAATTTATCATGGATGATTCCATCATTCCAAGCTTTCCAAGAGAGAGAGAGAGAGAGAGAGAGAGAGAGAGAGAGAGAGAGAGAGAGAGAGAGAGAGAGAGAGAGAGAGACACACAGACAGAGAGAGAGACACACACAGACAGAGAGAGAGAGAGAGAGACCTGGAAAGCGAACAGGCTCTTGGAATGGGTGTCTGGGAGGAAGTGGGGGGTCTTTCGATGTTGATTAAACGTCAAGCAACTAATGTCATGAGTGCAAAATTAAAGGACAATAAATCTAATCTAACTGAAATTGTGTAGCACAGACCTTTCTATGGATCAAAACCTCAATATTATTATGGTGTAGTTAATACTTCATGTATCCTTAATCCCTAGGCTAATGAGGCACTAAGATGTTAGTAACAAAAAAAAGATGACAGGAAGTAACGGTATATATGTGTGTGTATGTGTGTGTGTGTGTGTGTGTGTGTGTGTGTGTGTGTGTGTGTGTGTGTGTGTGTGTGTGTGTGTGTGTGTGTGTGTGTGTGTGTGTGTGTGTGTGTGTGTGTGTGCGTGTGCGTGCATTGTGCACAAGTGCACATCTAGGTGCGGGGTGTAGATTTGGTCTCCCTGATGTTTACTCCTTAGCCACAGCCTTGGGTTGTTTAATACTGGACGAGTGTTTCATAATGGCCATTGTGTGGACCGGTTTTGGGGCCGGTGCGTGGGCCGGTGCGTGGGCCGGTGCGTGGGCCGGTGTGTGGGCTGGTGCGTCTGAATGTCCCGGGCTGAATTTGTGTCCCAGTCCGCCCCTGGCTATAACTATATTCTATATTATAGCTATGGATACAATACTATGGCCCATTTGACATCACCTATCTATTGTTCAATATGTGAAAAAGAATACATTTTTCCATCCATACGTTCCCGTCTTATACCGTGGTGAATATAAGTATGGTTTTAGAGCGGTCTGGGGTAATTCCCGAAATGCTGAGTTATAGCCTTATACGTCAATTCTACTATAAACATTGATGTTTCTTGCCTGTACACGCTACTATTCCCAAATCAAATCTATGTCATAGGTATTATCTTTCATCATGAATGCATGAAAGGGGGGGGGGGGTCGTTTCTGATTATTTGATTGCCAGTAACGGCATTCGTATTGAACACTAAAAACACTTATCAGCCTGATCGGTATAAAACCATTGCATGATCAAGCTAAAGTTGACGTCAGATAGTCCTTACCTGTGATCGGGAGTATTCCAAAAATAATATTCCAATTTCCAATTGTTTGATCGCCATCTGGTACATCCGATGTCCATTTGGTCCACGGCATAACCCACCACAACATATGGATCGGGGATATTTGACGCGCTTCAATGGAACCGAGAGAACCGCTCCACTCGCCAGACAAATAAAAGTGAGCCCGGAGACATTTGGCCATTACAGAGGCCAAGATACAAGGTTACAAAGGGTGCTCGATACTGCAGTCTAGCTGGATGCGGCCGGTATTGCACTTTGGCTATCTCAGACTCATTCCCCATGGTAACACCAAGGTCCCTGGATGAATAATGAATAAAAATATCGAATAAACGACCAAAACCCAAGAAATCGCGGGTCTGGCGCCCAACCGCTGGCGAGTTAACCCGACTTATCTCGGGTTTGGCCTCCATTGAGTTCATAAAAAGTTCATAAAAAACTTTAATGTGTGTGTTAAAATTTGTATTCAAACTTACCCCGTTCTCTTCCTAGAGCCTTGTCTTCCTCTATGCCCTCTGCCTCCCTACAAGCATCTGTGGTAGTTTTGTCAACCAATCTGTGTAAAATGTACCAGCACTGCACAGAATGGCGAAAATGGGAAAGGTAATATACACCACATAAATGCACA